>NW_024507989.1:0-235 GCF_017590055.1 Onychostruthus taczanowskii | reverse complement strand
CCCCCAAAATGGTGGAATTTTGCTTTTCTCCCCCATTCTGCGTCCCCCAAACCCCAAAAATCCAGAACCACCCTGACCAATCAGAGTCTTTATTGTGGGCGGAGCTTGCGCCGCCTTTAAATTAAAATACAAAACCCTAAAATCCCAAAAACACCCGGAAATGCCCCAAAAATGCTGCGGGGGGAGGGGCTGGACCCATTTTGGGGGGGAAATTGGGGGAGGGGCCCATGGGAGG
>NW_024507988.1:0-235 GCF_017590055.1 Onychostruthus taczanowskii | reverse complement strand
CCAATCCTGGCAGCTCCAGAGAAGGACGTGCTGCTGGCCAAGGCTGGTCAGTGAGGAATGGTGGTAACACCTCTGGAGAACAGATCTGAGAAGAGAGAAAAAGGTAACAGAGTTACCTTTTTGTGGCCAGAGAGGAGTGGGGTGAGAACGTGTGAGAGGAACAGCTCAGCAAGGGCAGTGAGGAAGGGGCAGGAGAGCTCAGGCACCAGAGCTGGGAATCCTCTGCAGCCCGAGG
>NW_024507987.1:0-235 GCF_017590055.1 Onychostruthus taczanowskii | reverse complement strand
ACACACACACACACACACACATAGTTCTTGGTTAATTTTGATGCACACACACAGATAGTTCTCGGTATATTTCATTTTGGATTGATTAACTGGATTTTGTTTGTAGCATTTTTTTCCCTTGGTGTGCCTTTACCACCTAGTAAGCAGCAGAGTGAACCTTGCCAATGAAATTTGTCATGCCATTGCTTTATATTTACATCTGGTTTTTACTGATGCCCTCACTGGTGGTTTTTTT
>NW_024507986.1:0-235 GCF_017590055.1 Onychostruthus taczanowskii | reverse complement strand
ATTTGTGCCCCTACACTTTGAGATCCCCCTCCCCAACTTGGGATTCCCCTCCCCAATTCAGGGTTCCCCCCCTCCTCCATTTTGGTGTCCTCTCCCCAATTTGGGGTCTCCCTCATTTTGGGGTCCCCCCTCCCCATTTCGGGTGCGCCCTCCCCCTTTGGGTTCCCCCCTCTCCATTTCAGGGTTCCCTCCCTAGGTCCCCCCCTCCCCATTTGGGGTCTCACTCCCCAATTTG
>NW_024507985.1:0-235 GCF_017590055.1 Onychostruthus taczanowskii | reverse complement strand
AGCTCTGGGCTTTGTGCTTTTCAGAACTCTTACCCTAGTCGTAAGCCTAGCGCTGGGCCGAGGAGTATGGAAAAAGCTGTGGAGGGAGCCTTGTTTTGGCAGTTATAGCCTATAGACCACACTGCTTTTATCCTGTGTTTGGCTGAGTGCTGGGAAAAGCTGAGTTTAGTTTACTTGTCAATTTCAGCACTTACTATGAAACCTTTAGTTTATTTCTTTCGGCTTGATTTTATTT
>NW_024507984.1:0-235 GCF_017590055.1 Onychostruthus taczanowskii | reverse complement strand
TGTGATTTTGTGCTGTGGGACATGGCCAGGTAGCAAAAGTCACCCAGCTCCTCCCTCACGGGGTGGCTGTGGCTGCTCCCACCTGAATCAGCTCCTCCTTCGAGGCAAACTCGGACACTGTCACACTTCTCCAGTCGTGCAGGCGGGTGAGGATAATGTGCAGCTTTCCAGACACCAGCTCGTGGGCATTCGGAGGCAGGAATTTGTGTAAGGCCTCCCGTAAGAGTCTAAGTGC
>NW_024507983.1:0-235 GCF_017590055.1 Onychostruthus taczanowskii | reverse complement strand
TTAAATATATATATATGTATATATTTTAAAACATCTATATTTAAGACTATATTTAACAAAATCCAGGTGTAAATCCTGAAGTGTGAGGGACACTCAGCCACAGCTGCCACTGTATAAAGTCTGTGGATTTTTTTATTTAACATAATAATAAAGTAGTAGCAGTAGCATATTTTATTATATTTTATTAAATACAATTATATATTTTATATCATTATACAATATATACACTATATAT
>NW_024507982.1:0-235 GCF_017590055.1 Onychostruthus taczanowskii | reverse complement strand
ATGAAGGACGTCAACAAGAGATGAAGGCCTTGGAAGAGGAGGAGGAGGAGGAGGAGGAAGGTGGAGATGAAGATGGTGGGAGGTTGGGGAGGGTCCATGTGGGGATGGCCTGGGAGGAGGAGGAGGAAGAGGAGGGTGAAGATGAGGGCGGGTGGAGGAGAGGGGGGAACGTTGGATGGGTCAAGGAGGAGGAGGAGGAGGAAGGTCGGGGTCTCCTCCCTGGGGGGGCCTTGGG
>NW_024507981.1:0-235 GCF_017590055.1 Onychostruthus taczanowskii | reverse complement strand
CCCCCTCCCCCCACAAAGCACCACAAGTCCTGGGGTCAAACCGACAGCAAGGGGGGGGGTGTCCCCACGCCCAAATCCCCCCCAAATCCCCACTTATGGGAGGGGGGTTCTGGAGGAGGGAGGATCCCCCCCCCTACCCCCAAAATCTGGACCACCACCCCAAAATCCAGGTGAGCGAGTCCTGGTTGGTTAAAACCTCCCCCCCCACTTTGGGGGTCAGCACCATCCCTGCCGG
>NW_024507980.1:0-236 GCF_017590055.1 Onychostruthus taczanowskii | reverse complement strand
TTTTCCACCATGAAGGAAATGGAGTCTATATGGTTTATTCCCACACCTTTCTAAGGGAGCCTCCATCTTATTCCATGAGACAGTGGTGGTATCTTCTATCATTCAGTTGGTTGTCACACTGGTTGGGCTGTCGACTCCTGAGACAGCATTTCAAAATGCAGGATTAGCTATCTCCAGTTGAATTAAACCCCTAAAACACCTATCATGGCATGTTAGGAAGAAATTCTTCCCTGGGA
>NW_024507979.1:3582-5428 GCF_017590055.1 Onychostruthus taczanowskii | reverse complement strand
CCCAAACCTCTCCATTTGCCACCTGATCCCCAATTTATTTGTAAAATCTTTGCCCTAAATCTCAACGTTGGGCCCCGGGCTGCAGACACGGGGTCAGAGGTCAAGATCCGGGTCAAGAGGTGACATTTGGGGGAAAAGACTGGGGTTTGGGGACACTTGGGGACCAGGAGAGTGGGGGCGGGGCCAAACCAACTATGGTCATCATAACCACCAGCAGCACCAGCCCAGTCAGCAAAACCACCGGAACATTTGGCGCAGAAATAGGATCCGGAATCCTCGTCATGATGGTACTTCATGATCAGGTTGGCCAATGAGAGCCCAGGGAGCTGGGGAAGATTTGGGCCAAATGCTCATAATTGAGGTAAAATGAAGAGGTGGGGCAACGGTGACAGAGTTTGGACAAAACTTGCCAAGATTGGAGGACAACGGATGGGCTTTTGGGGAAGGATCAGAAAATTTTGGGACTTTGAAGGCCCAGTGCTGGTAGCTCTGGACAATGACCAGGAGCAGCAACATAAGCAACAGCACCAGCACTGGTACCACAACCAGAATCAACACATTTGGCGCAGAAATAGGATCCGGAATCCTCGTCCTTGAGGCTGTTCATGGTCAGCGTCACCGAGCTCTGCCCGTTGTCGCTCGTCATCGTGAACCGCCCTTGCACCGACGGCGCGTAGAATGTTTTGCCGCTCCTTCTGCTGATCGTTGAGACGAATTCCAGCCCCTGCCCGGGTCTCTGGCGGATCCAATACAGGGTGAAACTGCCAAAATTGAAGCCGGACCCTCGGCAGAGGAGGCGCAGGGACCCCCCGGGGGGCTGGAGGTCCCCCCCGGACTCCAGCAGGGTCACGGCCGCCCGGAGCCCTGCGGGAACAAGGGGAGATGGGGATGAGGAAAGGGATCTGGGTGTGGCAGAGCCTGGGCGTGGCCAAATCCAGAGCTTGGTGGGACCCACCTGGGACTATCAGCAATGCCAGGACGAGGAGAATGGCAAGGTCCAAGGGTCACAGTTTGGGGCCAGGAGTCAGGATTTGGGTCAATGTTTGAGCTGTGCCCATCCCCCAGCAGGGTCCCGGCCTCTCCGCAAAGCCCAAACCTTCACTGGTTTTGTCTCAAACTCCCCTGGTTTGGTCCCAAATCACCACCAGAAGTTTCCAGTATCCTAAAGGGCCTGAAATTCTGCAATTAACCCCGATCGACTCATTAATGAGTTTGACGTTTCCACCTGAGCTTTCCATCCCCCCATCCCCATCTCCCCTTTGTCCCGCAGGGCTCCGGGCGGCCGTGACCCTGCTGGAGTCCGGGGGGGACCTCCAGCCCCCCGGGGGGTCCCTGCGCCTCCTCTGCCGAGGGTCCGGGTTCGATTTCGGCAATTTTGAGATGTACTGGATCCGGCAGAGACCCGGGCAGTCCCTGGAATTCGTCGCACAGATCAACAGCAAGGGCGACAACGCCGTGTATGCTGCAGCCGTGCAGGGCCGGGTGACGATCTCCAGGGACAACGGGCAGAGCTCGGTGACGCTGACCATGAACAGCCTCAAGGACGAGGATTCCGGATCCGATTTCTGTGCCAAATCTGGCGCTGCTGGTTGGGGTGCTGCTGCTTGACCCCGTCCCCGTCACCGTGTCCCCCCCTGTCCCTGTGCCCCAGACCCTTCCCCCCAGCCCCCGACCCCGTTCCTGACCCTCTGTCCCACCCTTGCTCTGCTCTGGCCCCAAATCTCAGCTCCTGGCCCCAAATCAGGGCCGGTTTCACCCTGAGCTCAGCCTTGGCCCCCCAATCCCAACCACTGCCCCCAGACTTGGCCGGTTTCACCCCAAATCTCCCCTGCTGGCACCGAGTCAC
>NW_024507979.1:0-1327 GCF_017590055.1 Onychostruthus taczanowskii | reverse complement strand
CATTCAAGGGCCGGGTGACGATCTCCAGGGACAACGGGCAGAGCTCGGTGACGCTGACCATGAACAGCCTCAAGGACGAGGATTCCGGATCCGATTTCTGTGCCAAATCTGGCGCTGCTGGTTGGGGTGCTGCTGCTTGACCCCCTCCCCGTCCCCGTGTCCCCCCCTGTCCCCGTGCCCCAGACCCTTCCCCCCAGCCCCTGACCCCGTTCCTGACCCTCTGTCCCACCCTTGCTCTGCTCTGGCCCCAAATCTCAGCTCCTGGCCCCAAATCAGGGCCGGTTTCACCCTGAGCTCAGCCTTGGCCCCCCAATCCCAACCATACAGAATTCACAAAATTCACAGAGTTCACAAATTTCACAGAATTCACAGAATTCACAGATTTCACTGAATTAACAAAACTCACAGAATTCACAGGATTCTCAGAATTCACAAAATTCACTGAATTAACAAAATTCACTGAATTCACAGAAATCACAGAATTCACAGATTTCACAGAATTCACAAGATTCACTGAATTTACACAATACACAGAAATCACAGAATTAACAAAACTTACAGAATTCACAGAATTCTCAGAATTCACAGAATTTGCACAATTCACAGAATTTACAGAATTCACACAATTCACAGAATTCACACAATTCACACAATTCACAGAATTCACTGGGTTGGACGAGACCCCCAAGCCCACCGAGCCCAGCCCAGCCCCAGCCCCCCAACCCCGGCCCCCAGTGCCGCACCCCGGCTTTGTTAAACGCCCCCAGGGACGGTGACTGCCGCGCCTCCCCGGGCGGAACATTCCAGAACTTTGTCCCTTTTTCCGCACAGAACTCTCTCCCGCTCTCCAGCCCGTGTCTCCGTGGCGCAGCGGCAGGCTGCGTGCTCGGGTTCTGTCGGTGCCTGGGGAAGGAGCCCAGCCCCAGGGGGGCACGGGCACCTTTTGGGGGGGCCCAGGGGGTGACGAGGGCACCCCGGAGCCTCCTCTTCCCCAGGGGAGCACCGCCAACTCCCTCAGGGGTTCCTCTTGGGGTTCCGGGTTCAGTTTCAGGGATTTCAACATGGGCTGGATGCGCCAGAGACCCGGCAAGGGGCTGGAGTTCGTGGCAGGGATCAGCAACGATGGTGGCAACATCGGCTACGCGCCCACGGTGCGGGGCCGGGTGACGATCTCCATTTGGGGCCAAGAGATGAGATTTGGGGTCAAAACGGCCCAAGGTTGAGAGAAAGGGTCAGCCATGGGGTCAAAGTTTGGAGGGAATTGGCCGGGGCACGCAGGGATTGGATCAGGGCAAAAAGCACCAAAACTCATGAACGACCAATACCA
>NW_024507978.1:0-236 GCF_017590055.1 Onychostruthus taczanowskii | reverse complement strand
GATTTTTTTGGGTTTTTTTAGGGATTTTTAAAATTTTTTTTTTCGGATTTCTTTTTTTTGGTTTTTTTTGGGAGATTTTTTCTGATTTTCCATGGAATTATGGGGGATTTTGGGGGGATTTTTTTTTTGTACTTGGAATTTTTTGGGATGTATTTTTTTTTTTATTCTTCATGGAATTATGGAGGATATTTTTTTGGGAACGTCTTGGGGAAATTAGGGGGATTTTTCGGGGATTT
>NW_024507977.1:0-236 GCF_017590055.1 Onychostruthus taczanowskii | reverse complement strand
AAATTTTTTGGGGGGACCCCAAATTTTGAGTAAGGGGGGGTCCCTAAATTTCGGGGCAGGACCCCCGAATTATTTTTGGGGTGCCACCCCCAATTTTGGGGGTGCTGAGCCCTCTCCCCTCCCCCCAGGCCGGCCGTTGACGAATCGGAGCGGCGCCAGCCAGGTGAGGGGGCGGGGCTTCACCCTGACCCCGCCCCCAAATTGACCCCTCCCCTTTTCTTTAACCCCCCTCCCCA
>NW_024507976.1:0-236 GCF_017590055.1 Onychostruthus taczanowskii | reverse complement strand
AGGCGGCTGCGGCACCGGCCCCGGCCCTGCCCGGCCCCGGCCCCCGGCACGGCCCTGCCCCGGCCCCCGGCTCGGAGCGGCGCCCGCGTGGATGGGATGGAAGCGGGACCCTCGGGAGCAGGTACCGCCGGCGGGGATGGGGAGGTCGGAGCGCTGCGCGCCGGGGAGCGCCGAGAGGGCGACGGGGGGCGAAAGGGATGAGGCCGGTGGAACGGGGGGCGGGTGTGCGGCGGGGG
>NW_024507975.1:0-236 GCF_017590055.1 Onychostruthus taczanowskii | reverse complement strand
AGCAGCGTGCGCTTGCAGCCAAGAAGGTCAGCGGTACTCTGCATCAAAACAAGAGTGGCCAGCGGGTCAAGGGAGACAATTCACCCCCTCTGCTCTGCCCTTGTGACACCTCACCTGGAGTGCTGCAGGCAGGGCTGGGGTCCTCAGCATAAGAGACGGATGAGTTAGAGCAGGTCCTGGAGATGATCAGAGAGCTGCAGTACCTCTCCTAGGAAGACAGGCTGAGAAAGCTGGGG
>NW_024507974.1:0-236 GCF_017590055.1 Onychostruthus taczanowskii | reverse complement strand
AAACCCCCCCAAACCTGCTCTGAGACCCCCAGGGACCCCCCCTGGGTGCCCACCTCGCCCATGACAGCGATGGGGCAGGTGCCCCGGGCCCGGGCCACGCGCTGCTCCACCAGGTAGTACATGTACTCGTCGTAGAGCAGGCGGATCAGGTGGAAGGAGCCGAAGCTGGCGGCGCTGCGCAGGGTCAGGTCCCGGATCACCATGGAGCTGGGGGGCACCGGGGTTAGGGGGGCTTG
>NW_024507973.1:0-236 GCF_017590055.1 Onychostruthus taczanowskii | reverse complement strand
TTGGTGTCCTCCAGCAGCGCCCCCGACGGCTCAAAGCTTGGCTTCTTGTTGGCGTCGGGTTTTAATTTGGGCTTGCTCTCCGACCGCCAGGGCTCTGCGTTCTGGCCGCTGCCCTCGGTGCCCTGCCGGTGCTGTCGCCTCCTCTCGTTGTACAACTCCCTCTCTGCCTGCTGCTCCCGCAGGTTCCGCGTGTCCCGCTGGTGGCAGCGAGCTCCGGGACTGTCACTGCGCTTCTT
>NW_024507972.1:0-236 GCF_017590055.1 Onychostruthus taczanowskii | reverse complement strand
CGTCCTCGGCCGCCGGGCTCTCCGCCATTGCGGCCTCGGCCCGCGCCGCTTCCGGGACTCCGCACCACCGAGGCGCGCGGCCAGAGCGGCCCCGCGCCGCCCACGCTCCCCGCCCCCGGCACCATAGAGCGGCGGGAGGAGCGGCTCTTCCGTAGGGGCGCCGCGGGGGAGGCGGGGAGGGCGAAGTGGCGACAGCGCCGCCTGGCGGGGGGGAGGCCTGGAGGGAGAAAGGGGAA
>NW_024507971.1:0-236 GCF_017590055.1 Onychostruthus taczanowskii | reverse complement strand
TAAATTTGCATAAATTTGCATAAATCCCGATTTTCGCGCGGGAATTGCCCAAAACTCGGGTTTTTCCCCCCACCTTGAAGACGGTGACGCCGGTGCCGTAGCAGAGGCTGAGGAGGAAGAGGAGGGCGAAGGTGCCGAAGGCCCAGAGGTCGGAATCTTCCGGATCCTGGCCGGGATCCAGGCCGGGCGTGACGGCGACGCAGAGCGGGTGCAGGGCTGGGGCGAAAAAGGCCGGA
>NW_024507970.1:0-236 GCF_017590055.1 Onychostruthus taczanowskii | reverse complement strand
CCCCCTCACATTTCCCACCCTTTTCCCTCCCTTTTGCCCTCCTCGCGCCCCCTCACAGACACTCAGCAGCTCATCAGGAAGCAGAAATGTCCCTTTAATGACAACACCCCCCAATTTAAGGCCTCAGCGGTGTCCCCCTCCCCAAGACCCCCTTGTGATCCCACCACTCCTCCAGGAAGGATCCCTCAGGCACTTGATCCCAGACCCCCCAAAGCACCAGATCCAGAACCCATTCA
>NW_024507969.1:0-236 GCF_017590055.1 Onychostruthus taczanowskii | reverse complement strand
CTTCCTGAGGCACCCAGGATCCCATTGGCACTGACTCCTGGGGACACTGCTGGCCACAGCGCTCCAGCCAGGCTCTGTCCCAGCACCCCTGACCTCTGCCATTCAGCCCCTCTCTAATCCCCCTCACTCCCACTCATCCAACCCACACTTGCTGAGCTAACATATGTTATGGGAGAGAGTTTCAAACGCCTTCCTGAAATCAAGGTAGACAACACCCACTGCTCTCTCCTCATCTA
>NW_024507968.1:4704-5649 GCF_017590055.1 Onychostruthus taczanowskii | reverse complement strand
TGCCTCTGTCACCCCCAAAACAGCTCCAGGTCTGCCCTGAAGAGTCCTTTTGTCACTTCAGGAATAGTCCCCTTGTCACCTTAAATACCTCAGGCTGCTCACTCCAAAAAACTGTTCCTCTGCCCCCCAAATAACCCCATTGTCCCCCAAAATGTGCCTCTGTCACCCCCAAAATGTGCCTCTGTCACCCCCAAAACAGCCCCTGGCTGGTCCTGCAAAGGGTCCTTTGGTCACTTCAGGAATAGTCCCCTTGTCACCTTAAATACCTCAGGCTGCTCACCCCAAAAAACTGTTCCTCTGCCCCCCAAATAACCCCATTGTCCCCCAAAATGTGCCTCTGTCACCCCCAAAATGTGCCTCTGTCACCCCCAAAACAGCCCCTGGCTGGTCCTGCAAAGGGTCCTTTGGTCACTTCAGGAATAGTCCCCTTGTCACCTTAAATACCTCAGGCTGCTCACCCCAAAAAACTGTTCCTCTGCCCCCCAAATAACCCCATTGTCCCCCAAAATGTGCCTCTGTCACCCCCAAAAGCTTGTGCTGCAAAGGGTCCTTTGGTCACTTCAGGAATAGTCCCCTTGTCACCTTAAATACCTCAGGCTGCTCACCCCAAAAAACTGTTCCTCTGCCCCCCAAATAACCCCATTGTCCCCCAAAATGTGCCTCTGTCACCCCCAAAACAGCCCCTGGTTGGCCCTGGAAAGGGTCCTTTTGTCACCCCAAAAAATCATCCCGTTGTCACCTCAGATACCCACCCTGCTCACCCCAAAAAATTGTTCCTGTCCCTTCCAAACAGCCCCATTGTACCCCCAAATCAGCGCCTCTGTCACCCCAAAATAGCCCCTTTGACCCCCCCAAATATCCGACCCTGCTCACCTTGTCACCCCCAAAACCAGCCCCATTGTCCCCCCCAAAACTGTCACCCCAAACTTGCCCCCCCAAAATTGC
>NW_024507968.1:0-1918 GCF_017590055.1 Onychostruthus taczanowskii | reverse complement strand
GTCCCCCCCTGGCTCACCCTGTCCCCCCTGAGCTCTCTGGAATTGATCTCTGGGGCTGATCTTGGACTCTGGGGTTGATCCTGGGCTCAATCCTGGGCTCACCTCCATCCCTCCTGTCCCCCCTGGGCTCAATCCCTGTCCCCTCTGGGCTCTTTCCTGTCCCCCCTGGGGTTCCCCCTGACTCACCCTGTCCCCCCTGGGCTCTCTGGACTTGATCTCTGGGGCTGATCCTGGGCTCCTTGGGGTCCCCCCCAGCTCACCCCCTGTCCCCCCTGGGCTCTCTGGACTTGATCTCTGGGGCTGATCCCTGGGGTCCCCCCCGGCTGACGCCGTGCCCCCCCAGACCAAGAAGAGGAGGAACAACGGGCGTGCCAAGAAGGGCCGCGGGCACGTGCAGCCCATCCGCTGCACCAACTGCGCCCGCTGCGTGCCCAAGGACAAGGCCATCAAGAAGTTCGTCATCAGGAACATCGTGGAGGCCGCCGCCGTCAGGGACATCTCCGAGGCCAGCGTCTTCGACTGTGAGTGCCCCTGGGGGGGCCTGGGGACCCCCAGAACGGCCCTGGGCAGCGTGCTTGGGTCGGTCACAGATAGTGCCCTTGTGGCAGTAAATACCTCAGGCTGCTCACCCCTGAAAATCAGCCCTGTCCCTTACAGATAGCCCCGTTTTACCCCCAAAATGTGCCTCTGTCACCCCCAAAATGTGCCTCTGTCAGCCCCACAATGTGCCTCTGTTACCCCCAAAATGTGCTTCTGTCACCCCCAAAATGTGCCTCTTGTCACCCCCAAAATGTGCCTCTGTCACCCCCAAAATGTGCCTCTGTCACCCTCAAAATGTGCCTCTGTCACCCCCACAATGTGCCTCTGTCACCCCCAAAATGTGCCTCTGTCACCCCCAAAATGTGCCTCTGTCACCCCCAAAACAGCCCCTGGCTGGCCCTGAAGAGTCCTTTGGTCACTTCAGGAATAGTCCCCTTGTCACCTTAAATACCTCAGGCTGCTCACCCCAAAAAACTGTTCCTCTGCCCCCCAAATAACCCCATTGTCCCCCAAAATGTGCCTCTGTCACCCCCAAAACAGCCCCTGGTTGGCCCTGGAAAGGGTCCTTTTGTCACCCCAAAAAATCATCCCGTTGTCACCTCAGATACCCACCCTGCTCACCCCAAAAAATTGTTCCTGTCCCTTCCAAACAGCCCCATTGTACCCCCAAATCAGCGCCTCTGTCACCCCAAAATAGCCCCTTTGACCCCCCCAAATATCCGACCCTGCTCACCTTGCCCGCGGGCAGGTGCACCCGGGGGTCTCGCGGGGCCCCCAATCCCTCGGAGCCGCCGTTAATGATTCACCGGCACCTTCAAGGCTCCGGGGGGAAGGGCTGGATGGTGCCCCCCAACACGCTGGGGATCCCCGCTGTTTCACGCTGCGACCCCCCGCTGCCGGCCCCCCGTGCCCACCCCCGGGGCGGCGGGGGCTGGGGGCCGCTGCCATGGCAGCTGGGACCTTTTTATAGCCCCTTCCGTGCTCAAGTAGCCCGGCCGGGGCGGGGGGGCCCTTCCCGTGCGTGCCCCGAGCTCCGCGGCCGCCCCCGGAGGGGTCCCGGGCCGGACAAAGCCGTCTTTGACCGCGGCTCCCCCCGCGCCGGGGCCTGAGTCACGTCTGGCGGCTCCGGGGGGGCCCCGCACCCCTCGGTGCCCTCGGGGGTCCCGGTTTGGGGGGCTCGGCCTCCCCCCCGATTGTGCCGCCCGCCACAATCGCGGCTTTGTGCGGTGCCAGGGGAGGGGGCCCCGCGCACAAAGGGGACCCTGTGCGCCCCCGCGAACGGGGGGGACACCGGGCCCGCCACCCCCGCGGGGACCCCGCGCCCCCGGAGCCGGGGGTGTCCGCGGGGCTCGGCCCGAGGGGCGGCGGCGGCGGCGGG
>NW_024507967.1:0-236 GCF_017590055.1 Onychostruthus taczanowskii | reverse complement strand
GGTCGTCGTGGTGGTGGGGACATCCCTGTGTCACGGTGGGACCCCCCCCCATGGTAATGGGGACCCCTCAGTGTCACCGTGGGACCCCCATGACTCTGGGGACCCCCCCACGGTGTCACAGTGGGACCCCCCCGTCAGTGTCACAGTGGGAACCCCCCAAATGTCACAGTGGGACCCCCGTGACCCTGGGTACCCCCCCAGTGTCACAGTGGGACCCCCCCCCACCAGCACTGGGG
>NW_024507966.1:0-236 GCF_017590055.1 Onychostruthus taczanowskii | reverse complement strand
GGGAGGGACTGGGAGGGGATTTGGGGAAATGGGGAGGGGATTTGGGGACACGGGGACACTGGGGGGGGGTCTGGGGACACTGGGAGGGACTGGGAGGAGATTTTACAGGCACTTGGGAGGGGATTTGGGGCAATTTCGGGGTATTTTGGGATCAAACGACACCAGGAAAAAAGCGGGTGCGGGGTGCGGGTGTTTTGGGGGGGGGTTTGGGGGTCTCCCCGCCCCCCACGACCCCC
>NW_024507965.1:0-236 GCF_017590055.1 Onychostruthus taczanowskii | reverse complement strand
CGGTTTATCCCTGGTTTATCCCCGGTTCCCAATCCCGGTTTTATCCCGGTTCTATCCCGGTTTATCCTCACTGTAGTCCCCCAGTCTCCGCTCGTCCTGCAGCACGCGGCCCTGGTAGATCAGCCGCTGTTTCTCGGCCGCGATGCTGACGGCGCCCGCGATTCGCTGCTTGAACTCCCGCACCGAGATCTGCCGGGCACCGGGGGGGAAATACGGTACCGGGGGGGGGTCAGAAC
>NW_024507964.1:0-236 GCF_017590055.1 Onychostruthus taczanowskii | reverse complement strand
ACACTGGCATGTTTACAAAGGATGCCAAAGGAAGTGTTTGATTTTTATTTCTCTCAAGCATATTTTTAATATAAGTTGCCAACACTGCTATTACCCAGAATATTAAAAAGTAACATTTCTATCACTATGATTTTTTAAACCAAATGTACAATTTAATTATGTATGATTATATGTGTCTATATACATATCTACCATTGTATTTGTACAAATGACCATGTTTGTATCACATGATCACT
>NW_024507963.1:0-236 GCF_017590055.1 Onychostruthus taczanowskii | reverse complement strand
GCAAATCATGACATCACACCGCAACAGGGGTAAATCGAGTTTCCTTTACTCTGGGTTGGCACATAGGAGAAATACCTGCAGTGGAGGAGAAGGTGAGTAGGGTATGAGAGGGTTTGGGTGGGGTTCTCCCAAAAAAGGGAGGTTACAGCCCAAAAATGCATGGGAGTTTAGGGGGTGTGTTTGTTCAAAAAATATTGTAGTGGTTTTAGTTTGTTAATTTTGAGATTTTTTTGGTT
>NW_024507962.1:0-236 GCF_017590055.1 Onychostruthus taczanowskii | reverse complement strand
GAGCTTTCTGCAAGGAGGATAAGCAGTGAATGTGGTGGGCAGGAATCCCTGAATCTTCTGTAATGTCTGTCTATTTGCCAAACTTTGTGTAGCATGTAGATGGTTCCTGGTTTTGGACTCAAATTGCACAGGAATGCATCTTGCCTATTGAGGAGAGATTGGAAATTCTCCTGCTGATCTGCTGTGCTGTCCCATTCCTTGAACTGGTACCTTGGCAGCCCTATGTCATCTCACCC
>NW_024507961.1:0-236 GCF_017590055.1 Onychostruthus taczanowskii | reverse complement strand
GGGGAAATGGGATTGAGGGGAAAATGCAGAGTTTGGGGAGAGAATTGGGGAGTTTTGGGGGGCAAAAAGATTTTGGAGGGAAAAGGGGTGGGGGGCCAGAAAGTCCCAGAGGGATTGGAGAAGCCCAGGGGGGTCCAGGGGGAGTTTGGGGTGATCAGAAGCGGGACTGGGGTCCCAGTGGGTCTGGGGTCTCGGGGGTCCTGGCGGCTTGGGGGTCCCAGGGGGGTCCCAGGGTG
>NW_024507960.1:0-236 GCF_017590055.1 Onychostruthus taczanowskii | reverse complement strand
CTGGGACCCCCCCGGCACTGGGACCCCGCCCCCTCTGCCGCCTCCTGCCCTGCTCTGCTCCTGCTGCAGCACTCGGGGTGCGGTGAGGACACCCCAAACTGCACCGAGAGCCCGGCGAGGCACCGGGGACACAAACACACACACGGGAACGGGCTGCAGGGCCCGGGGCACCGCACAGCAACAGCACGGACGGGAAGCAGCACAGGAACGGGGAACCGCACACACCGGGAAATGGG
>NW_024507959.1:0-236 GCF_017590055.1 Onychostruthus taczanowskii | reverse complement strand
TCCTGGATTTGGGGGTGTTTGTCACAGATTTGGGGGGTTTGAGATGGAATTGGGGGGAATATTCCCCAATTTGGGGGTTTTGGAATGGGATTGTCACAGGTTTGGGGTGGATATCCCCAGTTTTGGGGGGGATATTGCTGAGTTTGGGGTAATTGTCCAATTTTTGGACAGGATTCTCCCATTCCAGAGTGTGATCATCCCATTTTGGGGTGGAATTGTCCCATTTTGGGGTAGAA
>NW_024507958.1:0-236 GCF_017590055.1 Onychostruthus taczanowskii | reverse complement strand
TGGGGGAACTGGGGCGACTGGGGGACACTGGGGGGGATGCTGGGGGGCACCAGGGGCCACTGGGACCATTGTGAGGAACTCGGAGCGCTGGGAAGGGGCACTGGGAGCCCTGGGGGGAGCTGGGAGCACTGGTTGTACTGGGAGCACTGGGAGGGCACCGGGAAAACTGGGGGCACTGGGGACCACTGGGGGACACTGGGAGCACTGAGGAGGCACTAAGAGCACTGGGGGGGGGG
>NW_024507957.1:4831-5368 GCF_017590055.1 Onychostruthus taczanowskii | reverse complement strand
TGGGGGGGGAGGGCCGGGGTCGCCTGAGGAGACGATTCTCCTTAGTGCCGCCTTCCGTGCGGTGCCGCGCGATGATTGGCCAGAAGGCCGAGACCTGATTGGCTTGGAGGCACGTCTATCAAAGGGCGGGCGCGTGAGTGCGGCTGCCGCGGCGAATCAGCGGGGGCTTCGCGGAGGCTTCTGGGTTTAGTAGTTCGTGGCGGAGCCGCCGTCGCGCTCAACCAATCAGGCTCGCATGAGCGATCACGTGACGCGGCGCGGGGCGCTGATGGGAGTTGTAGTCGCGTAGGCCGCGCGGGGTTCTGTGTCCCGGTTTTTCCCGTTTTTCCCGTTTTTTCTCCCCCTTCTCCCGTTTCTCTCGCCGCCGCTCCCGGCGCGTGCAGGCTGTGACGGCCCGGGATGGCCCGAACCAAGCAGACGGCTCGGAAATCCACCGGCGGCAAGGCGCCGCGCAAGCAGCTGGCCACCAAGGCGGCCCGGAAGAGCGCGCCGTCCACGGGGGGCGTCAAGAAACCGCATCGCTACCGGTAACTGGAG
>NW_024507957.1:0-1251 GCF_017590055.1 Onychostruthus taczanowskii | reverse complement strand
GTGTCTCACCTGTGCAGGAGGCCAGCGAGGTGTACCTGGTGGGGCTGTTCAGGGACACAGGGGGGTGACAGGTGACCCCGTGTGTGTCACACGTGTCACACCTGTGTCACACGTGTCACACCTGTGTCTCACCTGTGTCACACCTGTGTCTCACCTGTGTCTCACCTGTGCAGGAGGCCAGCAAGGCGTACCTGGTGGGGCTGTTCGAGGACACAGGGAGGTGACACAGGGACAGGGGGTGACAGGTGACCCTGTGGCTGTCACACCTGTGTCACACCTGTCCCTTACCTATGTCACCTGTCCCAGGAGGCCAGCGAGGCGTACCTGGTGGGGCTGTTCGAGGACACAGGGGGGTGACAGGTGACCCCGTGTGTGTCACACGTGTCACACCTGTGTCACACGTGTCACACCTGTGTCTCACCTGTGTCACACCTGTGTCTCACCTGTGCAGGAGGCCAGCGAGGCGTACCTGGTGGGGCTGTTCGAGGACACAGGGGGGTGACAGGTGACCCCGTGTGTGTCACACGTGTCTCACCTGTGTCACACCTGTGTCTCACCTGTGCAGGAGGCCAGCGAGGCGTACCTGGTGGGGCTGTTCGAGGACACCAACCTGTGCGCCATCCACGCCAAGCGCGTCACCATCATGCCCAAGGACATCCAGCTGGCGCGGCGGATCCGCGGCGAGCGCGCCTGAGCTCCGGGAATGCCGGGAAATTCCGGAAAATTCGGGAATTCTGAAATTCCAGAAATTCGGGAATTCCGGGACCCCGCAGGGGCTGGGGCGAGTTCCTCCCTTTTTTGTACGCTCGGGGGTCCCCGTCTTTTCTACACGCGGGTTTTGGGGGGAAAACCAGGAAATTTTTGGGGGAAAATGGGAATTTTTTGGGGGGAGAACAGGAATTTTTTTGGGGGAAAACGGGAATTTTTTGGGGGGGAAACGGGAATTTTTTGGGGGCAGAACGGCAATTTTTTTGGGGGGGAAACGGGAATTTTGGGGGAAAAACCGTTTTTTTGGGGGGGGGGAGAAAACTCGGAATTTTTTGGGGAGAAAATTGGGAATTTTTTGGGGAGAAAACGGGGATTTTTGGGGGGGAAAATGGGAATTTCGGGGGGGTCGGCGATGCCCTGTGGGAATAAAGAGAAAATCCCGCGGAAAATTCCGGATTTCCTTTGGAATTCCTTCTCAAATCTTCACCTTTCACCCCAAAATCCCAGGGGTGGGGACCCCAAGGTGCCACCATGGGGCTGGGG
>NW_024507956.1:0-236 GCF_017590055.1 Onychostruthus taczanowskii | reverse complement strand
TTCCCCAAATCCCCATTTTTCCCCCCAGTGCAACGTGTACAACTCGGGGCAGCGCCGGAAGCTCTCGGCCTTCAAGGGTTTCTCCAGGAAGGTCGTGGTGATCGTCCCGCCCGAGCCCGACTGGGAGCAGCGCCTGGAGCAGCGGCGCCAGGCCGAGGGCGACGACGTGCCCGAGTCCGTCATGCTGGAGATGAAAGGTGGGGGGCAATGGGGAGAATCCCTGGGAAATGAGGGGG
>NW_024507955.1:0-236 GCF_017590055.1 Onychostruthus taczanowskii | reverse complement strand
CTCCCCGGTTCCCCCCGCTCGGGGTCCCCCCCGCCATCCCCGGTGCCCTCGGGGGGGCGGCGAGCCCGGGACGTGGCTCTGCTCTACCGGGCGCTGCTGGCGCAGCTCTGGGCCGTGCTGGCCGAGGCGGTGGCCGCGGGGCGAGCGGTGGCCCCGCTGCGGGCCGTGGTGGCCGTGCTGGAGCAGGAGGAGGCGGCGGACGCCCGGAGCCCCCCCGGGACCCTCCCGGGGCGGCC
>NW_024507954.1:0-236 GCF_017590055.1 Onychostruthus taczanowskii | reverse complement strand
TGGGGGGGAGGGGAAAAACCCGGCACAAAAAATGGGGGGGGAGGGGAGGAAAAACTCACCTAAATCATCCTTGGGTTCTGGAGGGAAATTTGGGGGGAAAAGTGAGAGAGGAACCCAAAAATGAGGGGGAGACCCCCCCCCAAAAAAACCCTGAACCCCCCACCCCACGAAAATTAGCGCCAGGACACAAATCCCCCCAAAAAGTGCCCCAAAATCGCCCCAAAATTCCCCCCAAA
>NW_024507953.1:0-236 GCF_017590055.1 Onychostruthus taczanowskii | reverse complement strand
CCTCCCGCCGGATGCGCCCGCTCGGCCCGCCCCGACCCGCCCCGGCACGGCCCCGGCGCGGCGCGGAGAGGAGCGGCGCGGCCATGGCGCGCTCGCTCAACTCCATCGTGGCCGTCAGCCAGAACATGGGCATCGGCAAGGACGGGCGGCTGCCCTGGCCGCCGCTCAGGTACCGCGGGCCGACGCCGCTGCGCCCCCCCCTCCCCGCCGGCACTACAGCCCCCAGCGTGCCCCGC
>NW_024507952.1:0-236 GCF_017590055.1 Onychostruthus taczanowskii | reverse complement strand
TACAGGGAGAGGCCATGAGGCATTTCCCCTGGTGTCTCTCCAAAATTTGGAAGGACACAGCCTCCTTTTTATCCTCATTTCTGGGCCGATGTCCATCTCTCTTCCCCATTGCCTGAGGTACTTCAGAGGACTTCCTGAAATGTCTGATACCCGAGACCCCCTTCTAATGTATAACCCCCCCTTTTTGTTTTCCTTGTGTCAATCAGTGGAATTCATATGGAATTTATGGTTCTTCC
>NW_024507951.1:0-236 GCF_017590055.1 Onychostruthus taczanowskii | reverse complement strand
CCACTCCAAAATCCCCCTGTGCCACCCAAAACGCCCCCTGTGCCACCCCGAAATCCCCTGTGTGCCACCCAAATCCCCTGTGCCACCCCAAAATCCTTACCTGCCACCCCCAAAATCCACCTGTGCCACCCCAAAATCTTCCATTTCCACCCATAAACCCCCCCTTTTCCACCCAAAATCCCCCCGTGCCACCCCCAAAACCCCCCATTTCTACCCCACATCCCCCAAATCTCCCC
>NW_024507950.1:0-236 GCF_017590055.1 Onychostruthus taczanowskii | reverse complement strand
TGGGGACATTGGGGACGTTGGGGACAGTGGCACAGGGACACGGGGCCGGGGGCAGTCCCTGGGGACGCCGGGGACGCCGGGCCAGGTGTGTGTCACCTGCAGGCGCAGCAGGTAATCCACGGTGCAGATGATGATGTTGATGGTGGTCGTGTTCCCCGTCTGCGTCCGCAGGTAGTTCTGGAAGTCTGGGGGGACAGGGACGCCCCGGGGTCACCTGGCTGTCACCTGGCTGTCAC
>NW_024507949.1:0-236 GCF_017590055.1 Onychostruthus taczanowskii | reverse complement strand
TCTTCATTCCCACTTTTCCCATCAGATCCAATCAGTTTGCTCTTCCTGCTCCTCTTCCTCCTCCTCCTTTTCATTCCCACTTTTCCCAGCTGATCCGGTTGCTGTGCTCTCCCTTCCTCTAAAGCCACCCTGGAAAAACTTGGTTCTCTTGGATGTCTGGCCTCAGGTCTTGGAGCCTGCAGGGAATATTTATCCAAAAAAACAAGGAATATTTATCCAGAAAAAAATCTTTGGAG
>NW_024507948.1:0-236 GCF_017590055.1 Onychostruthus taczanowskii | reverse complement strand
CCGCGGGCTCGGACCAAACTTTCCGTGGGGACCGTGGCGGCTCGGCGGGAACCCCCTTCCCCTTTGCCCGACTCACTGCTTCTCCTGGGCGTCCAGGTCCCTGACCAGCGCGTCCCGTTTGTTAACGAGAATAACGAGTTCGTCCAGCAAGAGCTGCTCTCGCCTCTTCTGCGCCTCGGTCTTCTGCCAGTCTGCGGGAGAAGCACAACAAGAGCAGCGGTGAGAGCGGCGGCGGC
>NW_024507947.1:0-236 GCF_017590055.1 Onychostruthus taczanowskii | reverse complement strand
TGACCTGCCGGCTCGGTGGCACCTGGCACCTGGCGGGCGTGGTGAGTTGGGGTGACGCCTGCGGGGTCCCCGGCCGCCCGGGGGTCTACACGGGGGTGTCCCCTCACCTCTCGTGGATCCTGTCCCTTGTCCCCGAGCTGGCCCCGCGCCACCCCCCACCCCGCGACACCCCCGAGGCCACCCTCGAGCCCCCCGGGGGGCGCTGTGACATCGGGGACATCCCGCCGGGGTGGCCT
>NW_024507946.1:0-5643 GCF_017590055.1 Onychostruthus taczanowskii | reverse complement strand
AAGCAGCAGACACAAAGCCAAATGTTTGACAGCCACCAAGTATGTGACCACTCATCATTCAGTAAAGGGTTAACCACAACAATTGCCTATTTTTTGGTATGTTGCATTGGTCTTGGCAACCAGAAACAGTTCTCAGCGAGGGAAGGAAAGTGAATTTTGTCATAACTTCTACACTTAGAACAAGCTGTGTAGGTACTACAAACTTGCATTTTATTTCACTATGTTTTTTTAAGATGGAAGAAGTTGAGGAAGAAAACTTCAGCTCTAAAGAAAGGAAGTTGCTTTGCAACAACTTTTCTCCTCCCCTGAGAATAAGCAGTTCTAAGGCAACTTAGAACTTATTGGCTTGTTTGGAACACAAATCAGAGGGAACACTTCAAATTCTTACCTCATTCAGGGCAGCATCCACAGCTTCCATACGATTCATGATCAAGTCTTCATCTCTATTATAAAAGAAAAAACAAAACAAAACAAAACAAGAACAATGGTGTAACTTTATAGAACTGAAGCTCTACCAATGTAGAAATTAATCTTCTGCTACTTTATGGCTGTCGTGTCTTGCAAAATAATTGTTGATAACTCAAACTGTTAGCATTTTCTCCCTGTTTCATAAAATCTCCAATGCAAACCCTAAAAATAGTTAATATTGGTGCATTTGGTGCATTTCCATATGAAAGATGCTTCTGTTGAGGATAAGCAATTAAAATTGATGTAATTATAGGCCTATCAATGAACAACCATCATGGCTTGGATACAGAGGCCATAAAAAGTCTCTAGCAGGATGGTATTATATTCTTGTATTGGAAAACACAGACAGATTCTGTTTATTTAATCTGCTTTGCTTATATGTTCCAAAAGGAGAAAAAACTTTATTAGTTGTGAAGAGCTGCTATAATAATAGAGGGAAGAGTAGCTTTCTTTGTTGATATTCACCTGCTATATACAGGAAAAAAAAAAAAAGCAAACAGTTTTAAAGTTACTTCACATTAAAATAACCTTTTCTGATATATGTATGGCCACAAGCAACGATCTTTACTGAAATGCCCAAAATAGATTGGGGCAGGATGAAAAGGGCAAGCTTTCTAGAACAAATCCTTCTGCAGGTGGCACTCACTTTGATCAAATCCTACCAAATAACATTCATCATTTTAATTAGCTTGTTAAACATTTCATTAAGGACTATACAAATTGCATTATTTCCCTTGTGCATAAAGCCCTGAAAGCTTCTCAGATGTTGTTCTTCAGAGCTTGAATGATTCCAGGTATGATGAGAAATTTTAATGAACTGAATTTTTTTAGATCCTAGCCGTGGAACAGCAATATTCATAACACATACTTCATACTATGATAAGTATTAGAAAACAAAGTCTGCAAAGATTTATTTTTTTCATATGGCATAAGAATAGGTTAATAATAAGCTCCTTCAAGTCAAGGGGGAATCCTTTTGACTACCAATCTTTTCAAGACCAGTGCCTGAGCCTTTCCTTCCACTCCAGGTTATGGCGTAAGTGGTGTGGGGAATAAGTCTAAATCCAAAACTCCCTGAAATCAGCTGGAAGATCTATCTTGTACCACAGGAATGGCTAGGTCCAAAATGGGTTTCAGTTCCTTTGGCAGTGAAGACCTGCTCCCTAGTTAATGCTTCTGTATTTACTATAAATAAATTGTATGTCTATAAAAAGATGGTGTGCAAACACAGAGAACAAACAATAATTTCTTAAAGAAACAGAACTTTAATGATTTGCCATAGAGATGTTGTCAGATCAGTAAGATTGCACAGGTATTTTGTTTGCCAGTTATTTCAGCACCTAGAATTTGGAGCACTGTTATGGATAACGGCATAAAATGTATGACCTAGTATTTTGAACTAAGACTTTTGTTTTAAGAAGACTATGTCTGAATTTAAAAATAAAAGAGACAGCTGTACTTTTCTCTCCTAACCTTACACTGTCCAGGGCTAAAACCCTCCCCTGCACTGAAGTAGAAATTTAAATTTTGTTCATTTTAAGTGACATCCTCCAGGCCCCAGGGCTCACTTTTCTCCCTGTTGGATGGCAAGTTCTGCCTCCTGGAGAGTCTCCTGCAGCTGCTGCCGGTCCTGCTCCATGTCTTTCAGGAGTCTCTTCAGGTGATCCAGGACTTGCTTTCTTCTCCTGAGCTACTCTGTTGCATTAGGAGGCTCTGTCAGCAGACAGATACCAGAGTTACTCTTTAGCCAAAATAAACTTCACTTTATGCCACTGGCTGCTGACCAACATGAAAGACAAATTGATTGTGAAGATTTCGACCACTGCATACTAAGGTTTTATGAATTTCCTAGCAAAAGCATTGATGACTCAGAACCCCCTCAGTTTTCATTATATTTGCTATGTATAAATACATTTTAGAAAACAAAATGATTGTAGGTAAAAAAAAAAAAAAAACCCAAAACAAACTCCCAATGAAGACTTTTTCTTAAGTTGTTGAAAACAAAACATCCATAGCTTAAAAAAAAAGGAGTCTTTTAAGTGTTTACTCAGTAGCCTAACATTCCAACAGACTGAGTAGTGTGTGTATATTTACTCCTGTTATTTTATTTACATAAGGACTGCACTATTTGGCTAATTTAATGAAAGGTAAAGCTCTGGTGACTGCTCCAGAAGAATAATATTACCATCAGAGATAAATTGGAGACTTGGCTTTTATCTATGTCAGTAAATGAGAGCGATTGCAGTCTGTTACTCAGCTCCTGAAGCCATTGCTGGTGTTCTTCTAAAAGCAATCTTGCCTCGTGCTCACGCTGCAAAGCATTATCTAACTCCTCGTGTATATTGTCTTTGTTGATTTTCTGGAAAGAGAAATAAGTCGTGCCTGATTCTGTAGTTATATTCAGAGGTCTCCCTACACTGAGTGAGTTCCACTTGCAAACATATCAAATTCTAAAACAAATGCATGCTTAGGATTAGTATTGAGGTTTTTTTAACATGAAGACAGATCACTGAACAATAAAATGGCAGGCCAGTTAATTATTGCGGTTTTTATAAAGAACATTCATGTAAAGTCTTGGCATTCATTATTCTACTCAAATTAGCACCACAGGATGCACAACTTCAATATTTAGAAGGAAAAATATGCAGATCAGTGTTCAGAATTTTAATGGATAACTTATTAACCCTTGTAAACACTTTTGTGGACTGTTCTTCTCATCCGGAAACTGTTCCAGAAAGAAGAAATAATTCTTCAAGGAAAGTCGCCATCTGCATTTCAACTATAATCTGAAATGTGATAATTGTCATCTAACTGAACCAAAACACTGAGGGAATAAAACCTGTTAAGAACAAAACTGAAGATGAGTAGATATTTTTGAGTAAAAAAAAAAAAAAATCCATTTTACTAGCTAGGAAGGACAATAGGTGAGACATCATCTAGCAGATATTCTCTGCTTGGAAGTGTTTGGACTGGGACACCTTGACAGGTTCTACTAACTAGGCTTCAGGTTAGGGAACTCACAGAGTTTCAGTAAGTCAGTGAGAAACAGCAAAAGAGTCATGGGAATTTTGGGCATTTGTGCCACTGAGAATGTAGGAAAAGGCTTTTTTCCCCCCTGCCACAAAGTTACTTCTTCAGGGAAACAGACCCACTAAAATTTGCATTGTTCATTCTGTTGAAGTGAAAACTTCTTCTAGGATACATAAATCACATCAACATTTCCAACAAATGGGAAAACCTAGGTTGCTGAAGACCAGACTCAAATTTATACAGGATACCTCCTTCTACAAATCAAAAGGAAACTCCAGTGGAATTTCTAAATACATCTGTCTTCTAGTTTAGTGACATTTACAAGGCAGAGTTTCTGCAAAATTCTGTTGAAAGTAAATTCATTTTATGCTTGTTTTCCAAAAGAACACAAATAAAAAAATGTGTAAAAAGGAGAAACACTTGTAAGCAAGAGAACCTCCACATCAAATGCACTTACATGCTGAAGTTCATTTAATTGGTTCTGCAGTCTCTGGGCTTTTTCAGCATCTTTTTGCATCTCATTGAAAGCCCATCTGCATTCTGCAGGCACAGTGTGTGGGACTCTGCCTCTGATACATGAAGCCTTTGTGAAAATTCAGGTGTTTCTTGCTGCAAGATTGCTACGTTTCTCTGTTAGCAAACAAAGACAAGTTGATGGGCTATAAAAGCTGCTATTTTAGCAATAAAATAAATAATATTTAAGACCCAAGAAAATGAAGACAAAACATAATTTTTTCCTCCATCTCTAAAAGACATACACAAGGGCAAAAGTTTGAACCTGGTACCTACCAAGTGTTAGTGCAAATTCTGTTTACAAAGAAGTACTATTTTCACCTGAAGTTTACTATAAAAGATTATTAGAGAAAGAGTTTATCCTTTCATTTTGCTTAAAGGGAAGAAGGTTATCTTTACTGAAAGAAAGGATGGTAAACATGAGAAAGTAGAAAACAATAACAAAAAGCAACCCAAACACTTACATAAGCCAAAAGCAAATTTGTTCTTATCAGCTAATACAGATCTGATAGAAGTTAAAAAATATTTTTTTCTTGGATACACTAAACCACCTCCAAAAATTCTTTGTCAATAAAAGCCCTATTCACACCCTAATAGTGTGAATAATAATGTGACAAATCAACTTCTCAGTGTCCATATAGTGGTACTTCATTGTCATGGACTCATCACCAGCCTGAAGCAAAATACATGCTGCTATCAAGGGAGCTTCACTGTTGCTATAAACCTTCTGTTTCCATGAAGGAGGACTGTAAATCTGCTTACTGTGCTGGGCAGTCTGTCATACAGTCCAGCTTCCAGGGCCTGGGCATTTACTCTCTGGGGCCCACGAGCCAGCCTCTGTATCAGGGAGTCCCTCTCCAGGTAAGCTCTGCACCCACGAATGCTCCCTTGAGCTGTCTCCATCAGTACGCTCAGGTTGTCCATCAGTTTTGCAAAGCAGCTCCCAGCTGCACTGATAAGTGAGTGTCCAGAAAGCCAGAGGTGTGCATCTTTAAGAAACAACAACACAAAGGAAACATCGAGCAGGTTATTAGTTCCTGTTTCTTGTATAACATCACGTTGTTTTTCACTTATACAGGATGGAACCTGTCAGTATTCTGAAAGACAGAATGCTGAATCTGAAACACTGTTCAAACTTTGCTTTTAAAGGATATGAATTCAATTTATTGAAAACAGCATGATCAAAGAAGAAAGTGCCTGAAACTGAACCTAAACACATTTGATTCAATGGCAACTTTTACAACAATTTAGTGTTTAGCCTTCTGGAAAATGCATCACCTTGTATTTGTCCTGCTATTTCTCTTTATTCACATAAATTATCTCTTTCTAATATCCTTTTTTCTGTGACAAAAATGTGGGGACTCTAAACTAGAGGTTAATAAAGAACCAGGGATGGCATCAATGCAGATGAACCAAGGGAGCCTGTATCAATTCTCACTGTAAATAAACTCCAGAAACACTCTCCAGCCTTCTGCTTCCATTGCTCTATATACTGAAAGGATAAAATGTCCTATCAGCTGTTCAAGAAAATTAATCCATTCCAACAGTACAGAGATATGATCATTCAGAGAATGAAGAAGAGGGTTATTATTTTACCCTGCAATAACATTACTCCTTCAGGGAAACAGTCCC
>NW_024507945.1:0-236 GCF_017590055.1 Onychostruthus taczanowskii | reverse complement strand
GGACACCTCTGTCCCCGCAGAGCTGGGTCCCTTCGTGACCATGATGGCACGTGTCACCAACCGGGACTTCTCGGAGGACATGAGGGACAGCTCGTCCCCCGGACACCGGCGCTTCGCCGAGGAGTTCAGCCGGACGGTGAGACCCCGGGGGGGACCTCCTGGGGGGGGGGGGACACCTCAAGAGACCCCCGGGATCACCCCAAGGAACTATCCCAAGTGTCCATCCCAAGGAACCA
>NW_024507944.1:0-236 GCF_017590055.1 Onychostruthus taczanowskii | reverse complement strand
GGGGTGGATCTGGTGGAATTTTTGGGGAGAGTTTGGGGGGTTTTGGGTGAATTTTTGTGTTTTGGGGTGAATTTGGGATTTTTGCGGGGTGAATTTTGAGATTTTTTGGGGGGAATTTTGACTTTTTGAGGGGAATTTTGGGTGGAATTTTGGGTATTTTGGAGAAAATTTTGGGTCCCGAGGTGAATTTGGGCGGAATTTTGGTGTTCTGGGGTGAATTTGGGATTTTTTTGGGG
>NW_024507943.1:0-236 GCF_017590055.1 Onychostruthus taczanowskii | reverse complement strand
ATTTTTGGGTGTATTTTTGGTATTTTTGCACAATTTTTGGGTCTATTTTTGGGTTGCTTTTTTGCAATTTCTGGGTGGTTTTGTACCATTTTTAGGTGTATTTTGGGATGGTTTTTGGCATATTTTTGGGCGGCTTTCACCAATTTCAGGGTATTTTCGTGCTGGTTTGGGCTATTTTTATGGCATTTTTGGTGGGATTTTTCGTGCACTTTTTGGGGTGGATTTTGGGTGGATTT
>NW_024507942.1:0-236 GCF_017590055.1 Onychostruthus taczanowskii | reverse complement strand
GGTTGTTTGTGTTGGGGTTTGGGGTTTGGGGTTTCAGGATTGTTTCTGTGGGGGTTTGAGGTTGGGGGTTCAGGGTTGTTTTGGGGTTTGGGGTTTGGGGGTTCGGGATTGTTAGTGTTGGGGTTTGGGGTTTTTTGGGGATTCAGGGTTGTTAGTGTTGGGGTTGGGGAGTCAGGGTTGTTTCTGCTGGGGTTTGGGGTTGTTTATGGTGGGGTTTAGGGGTTTTTGGGGGGTCG
>NW_024507941.1:0-236 GCF_017590055.1 Onychostruthus taczanowskii | reverse complement strand
TCATGCCCGCCCAGGCCCCGCCCCTTTCCTTGCCTCATTCATCGCCCGCCCCTTTTTGCACTCCCAGGCCACGCCCCCTCCTCCCCCCATTGGCCGCCGCTCCCTGGGCCCCGCCCATTTTCCCACGCTCCCATTCCTCACCTTCCCCAATCCCCGCCCCCTCCCCGCTCCGCCGCTCCCCATTGGCCGCCCCGCGCGGCCCCGCCCCCCTGTGGGCGTGGCTACAAGACCGATCG
>NW_024507940.1:0-236 GCF_017590055.1 Onychostruthus taczanowskii | reverse complement strand
CCCCCGTGCCTCAGTTTCCCCTCGGGGGGTTTCTGGTCACTTTGGGGGTCACCGCAAAGGCCCGGCCTTACATGGAGGGGAGGGGGGCGTTCAGAAGGACTTTGGGGGGGGGTGCAGGAGGACTTGGGGGGGCCCCAGGGACGCGTCCCCGTTCCCCGCGTCCCGCTGGCACCGGCGGCGCGGGCACCGTTCCCACGGCACGGCGGTGCCAGGCGTGACCGGGCACCCCGCCAGCC
>NW_024507939.1:0-236 GCF_017590055.1 Onychostruthus taczanowskii | reverse complement strand
AAAAAACCCCAAATTTGGAGAATCACCAGAAGGGCTTCTTTGCATTTTTAATTTAGTAACTAACATATGAATACATTTGCATATTAATGAGTTGCAGATGAAATCATGCATACATAATTGCCTCCTCGCCGTGTTTAATGTTTGTCAAAACCTCCTTTGATGGATGGAGGAGGGAAAGAAAAATTCCCAAATCCAGGAATCCTCGCAGCGGGAATTCTTCCCCGATCCCAAAAATT
>NW_024507938.1:0-237 GCF_017590055.1 Onychostruthus taczanowskii | reverse complement strand
GGGATTTGGGGGTCCCCTTCCATTTACAGGATGGGATCTGGGATTCCCCCTCCAAACCGTTTATGGGGTCGGGATTTGGGGTGGGGGTTTCAGGAGGGTCCCCACCCCCCCCTTACCTGCAGGGTGGTCCCGGGGCCGCGGCTCCCCCCAAAAATCTTCTGTACCTGCAGCACCGGTTTGGCCCCGGGGGGCTGGGGGGGCACAGCCACGGACCCCAAAACCCCCAGACCCCAAAAA
>NW_024507937.1:0-237 GCF_017590055.1 Onychostruthus taczanowskii | reverse complement strand
TTTTTTTGGGGTGGTTTTAGTAGAATGCGCTAATTTTGTAAATAATAAATTGTGCAAATAAATCATTTATTATCCAGTTAAAGGCGAGCAGGAAGAGAACTTGCAGGAAGCCACTCAGAGGCTGGATATTGTTTTATTCACCACCGGCCGGTTTTAAATGGAAAAGTTTTAAACGTGAGGGATGATTTTACAAAAAGCAGGGTGGGATTTTACCCCCAGCCATAAGACGGGATGGAA
>NW_024507936.1:0-237 GCF_017590055.1 Onychostruthus taczanowskii | reverse complement strand
GGCCTGAGCGGTTTGGGGACAATTTTGTCCTTTTGGGGCTGGATTTGGGGCATTTTGGACAGATTTGGGGCATTTTGGGGCCGTCTGGGAGGGGTTTTGGGGTGATTTAAGCGGTTTTGAAGGATTTTTTTGCCCAATTCCCGCCCGTTTCCCTGGATTTTGGGGCGATTTCCGCCGCTTTTGGGCCATTTCCAGGCCTCTTCTCGGCCGCGTTGCCATGACGACGCCGCCATCTTG
>NW_024507935.1:1609-5558 GCF_017590055.1 Onychostruthus taczanowskii | reverse complement strand
TGGGGCTGGGGTCACGAAATTTGGGGTGGGAACCCCAAAAATTTGGGGTTGGGGTCCTGAAATTTGGGGTTGGGACCCCAAAATTTGGGGCTGGGGTCACAAAATTTGGGGTTGGGACCCCAAAATTTGAGTTTGAGACCCCAAATTTGGGGTCGGGGTCCCCAGATTTGGGGCTGGGGTCCCGAAATTTGGGGTTGGAACCCCAAAATCTGGGGTCGGGGTCCTCAAATTTGGGGCTGGGGTCACGAAATTTGGAGTTGGGACCCCAAAATCTGAGTTTGACACCCCCAAATTTGGGGTCGGGGTCCCCAAATTTGGGGCTGGGGGTCTCAAAACCGGGGGATGGGACCCCAAAATTTGAGTTTGAGACCCCAAATTTGGGGTCGGGGTCCCCAAATTTGGGGTCGGGGTCCCCAGATTTGGGGCTGGGGTCCCGAAATTTGGGGTTGGAACCCCAAAATCTGGGGGCGGGGGCCTCAAATTTGGGGCTGGGGTCACGAAATTTGGAGTTGGGACCCCAAAATCTGAGTTTGACACCCCCAAATTTGGGGGCGGGGGCCCCAAATTTGGGGTCGGGGTCCCCAGATTTGGGGCTGGGGTCCCGAAATTTGGGGTTGGAACCCCAAAATCTGGGGTTGGGGTCCCCAAATTTGGGGTCAGGGTCCCCAAATTTGGGGTTGGGGTCCTGAAATTTGGGGTTGGGACCCCAAAATTTGAGTTTGAGACCCCAAATTTGGGGTCGGGGTCCTCAAATTTGCGGCTGGGGGTCTCAAAAACGGGGGATGGGACCCCAAAATTTGGGGCTGGGGTCACAAAATTTGGAGTTGGGACCCCAAAATCTGAGTTTCAGACCCCCAAATTTGGGGTTGGGGTCCCCAAAAATGAGGCAGAGGTCCCAAAATCGGGGGCTGGGGTCCCAAAATTTGGGGTTGGGACCCCAAAATTTGGGTTTAGGACCCCAAAATCTGCAGCTGGGGCCCCAATTTTGGGGATGAGGTCCCAAAAAATTCCCAAAAATTTGGAAGGAAAATTGGGAAAAATCTTACGGGAAAAGGAAAAAAATTGGGGGGAATAAAGCCCGAAATTTTGGGGGTGGGGGTCCCCAAATTTGGGGTTGGGGTCCTGAAATTTGGGGTTGGGACCCCAAAATTTGAGTTTGAGACCCCAAATTTGGGGTCGGGGTCCTCAAATTTGCGGCTGGGGGTCTCAAAAACGGGGGATGGGACCCCAAAATTTGGGGCTGGGGTCACAAAATTTGGAGTTGGGACCCCAAAATCTGAGTTTCAGACCCCCAAATTTGGGGTTGGGGTCCCCAAAAATGAGGCAGAGGTCCCAAAATCGGGGGCTGGGGTCCCAAAATTTGGGGTTGGGACCCCAAAATTTGGGGTTGGGGTCCCCAAAATGAGTCCAGGAGCCCAAAATTTGGGGCTGGGGGTCTCAAAAATGGGGTCAGGACCCCAAAATTTGGGTTTAGGACCCCAAAATCTGCAGCTGGGACCCCAATTTTGGGGATGAGGTCCCAAAAATGGGGCTGGGGTCTCAAAAGTTGAGTCCCAAGACCCCAAAATTGGGGTTGGGGACCCCAAAATTTGGATTTCAGACCCCAAAATTTGCATTTGAGACCCCCAAAATTTGGATTTCGGACCCCAAATTTTGGATCCAGAACCCCAAATTCCGAGTTGAGACCCCAAAATTGGGGTTGGGGACCCCAAAATTCGGGTCTGGGGTCCCAAAATCTGAGTCCAGGACCCCCAAATTTTGCGTTGGGGTCCCGAATTTGGGGCGGGGACCCCAAAAATCGGGAGTTTTGGTCAGCGTCCACTCCAGCGTCCACTCGGCGCGGGTGAGTGACCACAGCAGCGGTCAGCGGTCACTCGGTCACTGCCAGGCCAGCCCGCGGTCACTCCAGGGTGGTCAGGGGGCCAGTGGTCACTCGGTGGTCACTCAGCGGTCAGTGGTCACTCACTGGTCACTCAGGGGTCACTCAGGGGTCACTCAGTGGTCACTCAGGCCAGCCCGTGGTCACTCTGAGGTGCTCACTGGTCACTCAGGGGTCACTCAGCGGTCAGTGGTCACTCACTGGTCACTCGTGGTCACTCGTGGTCACTCTGGCCAGCCCGTGGTCACTCCCAGGTGCTCACTGGTCACTCAGTGGTCACTCAGTGGTCACTCGTGGTCACTTGTGGTCACTCAGTGGTCACTGGTCACTGGTGGTCACTCAGGCCAGCCCGTGGTCACTCTGAGGTGCTCACTGGTCACTCAGGGGTCACTCACTGGTCAATGGTCACTCACTGGTCACTCGTGGTCACTCTGGCCAGCCCGTGGTCACTCTGAGGTCAGTGGTCACTCACTGGTCACTGGTGGTCACTCAGGCCAGCACGTGGGCCACGGGCACGCGCCGTGTCCGGCCTCCGGCCGCGGGGGGCACCACGATGGCCGCGGGGTCGCCACCGCCATCGTCGTCGTCGTCGTCGTCGTCACCGGCGCCGTCCGGGGGCAGCCCTGGGGGAGGGGCCCGGAACGTTCTATGGGAGTTCTGGAAGGTTCTATGGGACTTCTAGAAGGTTCCGTGGGGTCCTATGGAAGTTTCTAGAAGGGCAGCCCCCTCCCCCCCAGTCCTCCCGCCCACTAGGAGGCGCCCTCTCCTCCCCATTCCCTCCATTTTCCCTCAGTCCTCCCATCCCTCCATTTTCCCTCAGTCCTCCCACCCACTAGGAGACGCCCTCTCCCCCCCATTCCCTCCATTTTCCCTCAGTCCTCCCGCCTGCCAGGGGGCGCCCTCTCCCCCCCCATTCCCTCCATTTTCCCTCAGTCCTCCCGCTCACTAGGAGACGCCCTTTCCTCCCCATTCCCTCTATTTTCCCTCAGTCCTCCCGCTCACTAGGAGGCGCCCTCTTCCCCATTCCCTCCATTTTCCCTCAGTCCTCCCCCCCTCCAGGGAGCGTCCTCTCACCCCCTTACCCTTCACCATACCCTCAGTCCTCCCGCCCGCGGGGGGCGCCCTCTCCCCCCCCATTCCCTCCATTTCCCCTCAGTCCTCCCGCCCGCCGGGGGTCGCCCTCTCCTCCCCATTCCCTCTATTTTCCCTCAGTCCTCCCGCCCGCCGGGAGGCGCCCTCTCCTCCCCCTTCCCTCCATTTTCCCTCAGTCCTCCCGCCCGCCCGGGCCCGCTCTCTCACCGCGGGCCTCCCTCCGGGCCCGCTGCCGGTCCCGGGGCAAGGTGTTGCCGGCGGCAAGGAAGGCGGCTCCGCCCAGGGCGGCAGCGAACGGCAGCAGCAGCAGAGCCCGGAGCAGCGCCCCGGCCCCGCGCTGGTACGAGATGGCGGCGGCTCCGCCCCCCAGGGCGTCACTCACCTGAGGGGACAGGTGAGGGGCTGAGGGGAGCGGCCCCAGTGCTCCCAGTATGGCCCCAGTGCTCCCAGTTTGGGCCACAATGTCTCCCCAGTGCTCCCAGTGTCCCTCCCAGTGCTCTCAGTATGGCCCCAGTGCTCCCAGTACGGCCCCGGTGCTCCCAGTATGGCCCCGGTGCTCCCAGTATGGCCCCAGTGCTCCCAGTACAGCCCCGGTGTCACCGGTGTGGGCCCGGTGCCCTCACAGAGGCCCCGCCCTCCGGGGTGTCACTCATCTGAGGGGGCGGGGCCACAAAAAGGCAGGAATATCATGAGGGGAGCAGGCCCTGCCCCTCCCAGTGCTCCCAGTATGGCTCCAGAGCTCCCAGTTTGGGCCACAATGTCTCCCCAGTGCTCCCAGTGTCCCCTCAGTGCTCCCAGTATGGCCCCAGTGCTCCCAGTATGGCCCCAGTGCTCCCAGTATGGCCCCAGTGCTCCCAGTATGGCCCCAGAGCTCCCAGTTTGGGCCACAATGTCTCCCCAGTGCTCCCAGTGTCCCCTCAGTGCTCCCAGTATGGCCCCAGTGCTCCCAGTATGGCCCCAGTGCTCCCAGTATGGCCC
>NW_024507935.1:0-474 GCF_017590055.1 Onychostruthus taczanowskii | reverse complement strand
CCCTCCCAGTCCCTCCCAGTCCCTCCCAGTCCCTCCCAGTTCCATCCCAATCCCCTCCCAAGTTCATCCCAGTCCCTCCCAGTCCGTCCCAGTCCCTCCCAGTCTCACCAGTCCCACCAGGTAGGGGCTCCCCGCGTCCCCCAGCAGGTGCGAGGCCACGATCTGCAGCGCCTCGGCCGAGGAGCGCCGCCCGGGGGGCACCACGTACTGGGAGCACTGGGAGTTACTGGGAGCGGCCGGGGGGCGCCCGCTGCCGGCCCAGTGCCTCCCAGTGAGCTCCCAGTTCATACCAGTTCATACCAGTTCATACCAGTGAGCTCCCAGTGCCTCCCAGTGAGCTCCCAGTTCATACCAGTTCATCCCAGTTCATACCAGTGAGCTCCCAGTGCCTCCCAGTTCATCCCAGTTCATACCAGTGAGCTCCCAGTACCTCCCAGTTCATCCCACTTCATCCCAGTTCATCCCAGTTCATCC
>NW_024507934.1:0-237 GCF_017590055.1 Onychostruthus taczanowskii | reverse complement strand
TTTGGGGTGGGTTTTGGGGGGGATTTTTGGTGATTTTGTGGTGAGTTTTGGGAGGATCTTGGAGTGGGTTTTTGGGGGATTTTGGGGTCTCACGCACCCGGGCCCATGGGCAGCCCCTCGGCCTCGGCCCCGTGGCGCAGGACGTAGCTCAGGGCCTTGGACAGCCGCACCCCGGGGTCCTGGGGGGGCCCAAGGGTGACCCCAACCCCCCCTTGGGACCCCAACCCACCCCGGGTG
>NW_024507933.1:0-237 GCF_017590055.1 Onychostruthus taczanowskii | reverse complement strand
CGTCCCGCCCGGCCCCGCACGGCGCGGGCAGCGCCGCCCCTCCGCGCTTCTCCGCCGCCGCCGCCCGGCCATGCGCGCCCGCTGAGCCGCAGCAGAGGCGGCCGCTCTGCGCTGCGCTGCCTCTTTTGATTTTCCCCTGCTGTGTTCCTCGGGGTTCTGTGTGGGTTTTCGCGTTCGCGTGACGCCCCCCGCGGGCGCGGGGCGGCGGCGATGGGCGCGGCGGCGGGCGGGCGCTCC
>NW_024507932.1:0-237 GCF_017590055.1 Onychostruthus taczanowskii | reverse complement strand
TTTTTTGGGACTTCCTCAAAGTTCTGCACCCCCAGAATGGAGAATTTAGAAATCGGGGGGATTTTTTTAGGATGGGATTTGTTGTGGCTGATGTTGAAGGTAATTGAGTTTAATTAAATTGGGGTTTGGAATTAATTGGGAGAAAAATTGGGAGAAATTTCATGGAGGGGGAGATTGGGGGAGGGGGTTTGGGGAATGGTCCCAAAAGGAGAGGAAATTGTCCCAAAAAGGGGGAAA
>NW_024507931.1:0-237 GCF_017590055.1 Onychostruthus taczanowskii | reverse complement strand
CAGGCCCCGCCGCCACGCGCCGCCACCGGCCCGGACGCCTTCGCGCGCCCCGGCCGGCGGAACGCCCTCTCGCAGCCCTCGGCAGGCGCGGCGGCGGCGGGACCTTTCGCTCCTCGATTTCAAAGCGAGCCCCGACTGAGCAGCGGCGCGGCGGCGGCCGGCGGGAAGGGCAGAGCGGCGGCCGGGCCCGCGCCTCACCCCGGCGGCGGCGGCGGCGCGCACTCACCTCCGCTCCGC
>NW_024507930.1:0-237 GCF_017590055.1 Onychostruthus taczanowskii | reverse complement strand
TAGGTAGATGCAGATGAAGAAGAGTGAAGCTCCGTTTGTGTGGAGGTTGCGGATTAATCAGCTGAATTGAACGTCTCAGCATATGTGGGCGATGGAGAATGCCGGGTTAGTGTCTGCTGTGTAGTGTATGGCTAGTAGCAGGCCTGTGACAATTTGGGAAATTAGGCAAATGCCTAGTAGTGATCGATAGTTTCATCAAGTCGAGATGTTGGATGGTGTAGGGAGGTCAATTAGGGC
>NW_024507929.1:0-237 GCF_017590055.1 Onychostruthus taczanowskii | reverse complement strand
AGGGGGGTCACCCGGGGACCCCGAAACTGGGTGTGACCCAAACACCTGTGGGGGGACCCAAAACCTGGGGACAGGGGGGGAGAGTCACCCCCAAAGCCGGGGGACCCCAAAACACCTGAGGGACCCCCAAAACCTAGGAGGGGACCCCAAACCTGGGGGGGAACTCAAACACCTGGGGGAAGCCAAAACATCTGGGGATGGGGGGGAGAGGGGTCACCCCCAAATCTGGGGAACCCC
>NW_024507928.1:0-237 GCF_017590055.1 Onychostruthus taczanowskii | reverse complement strand
CCGTGTCCCCTCCCGGGGTGTCCCTGTCGCCGCTGACCCCCGGGCTGTCCCCAGGGCTGTGCGCGCTGCTGCTGCTGCTGCTGTTGGGGGTCCCGGGGCGCCCCCAGCCCCCCCCCGAGGGCCCCCCCTCGCTCTGCGACCCCCGCGTGATGGAGCGCTTCATCCTGGAGGCGCGCGACGCCGAGCGGGGCGCGGTGAGGGGGCGGCGGCGACACCGGGGGGACACCGGGGACACCG
>NW_024507927.1:0-237 GCF_017590055.1 Onychostruthus taczanowskii | reverse complement strand
CGGCGCGGCGGGCGGCAGAGAGGGCGGCGGCCCGGGGGCAGCATGGCGGGACCCTGCTCCGCTCCTCCCGGCGACGGACGGGCCGGGCGGGAGAGGCCGGACTGAGAGAGGGAGGGAAGAAGGGGGCTCCGGTCCGCCCTGGCCTAGCCCCGCGGGGGCGGTGCCGCCGCCATGCGGTGCCGAGGGAGCGGCGGGCGGGAGCCGCGGCGGCCGCGGCCGCCTTTGTGTGGCGCGGGT
>NW_024507926.1:0-237 GCF_017590055.1 Onychostruthus taczanowskii | reverse complement strand
GGGGGCAGTACCGGGGGTCTGGGGGTCTCCCTGGAGCTGCCCGGGGTTGGGGGTCTCCCCGGGGGGATCACCGTCCCTTCCCGGGGCACACGGGGGGGGGGCTGAGCCCCCCGAGGTGCTCCCCGAGGGAAGGAGCAGCCCCGGGAGGGGGCAGGCACGGGGTCGGGGGGTCCCTGGAGCCGGGAACAGAGCCCCCTCCCCACGGGGGTCCCGGGAACAGAGCCCCCCCCCACGGGG
>NW_024507925.1:0-237 GCF_017590055.1 Onychostruthus taczanowskii | reverse complement strand
GTTTAGGGGATTTCTGGGGGGCTTTGGGGAGGGGGCTTGAGGGGGCACAGGGGGATTTTGGGGTGATTGGAGGAGGTTGGGGGGGGTCTTTAGAACCCCACAGGGGAAATTTGGGGAAAGCTTTGGGGGTCTCAAAGGGGTCTGAGGACTCTGGGAGGGGGTTAGGGGATTTTTGGGGGGGCTTTGGGACCCCGAGGGGATTTGGGGGGGTCTGAAGGGGTCTTCAGAACCCCAGGG
>NW_024507924.1:0-8344 GCF_017590055.1 Onychostruthus taczanowskii | reverse complement strand
CATGAAAGTCAACAATTTGCATGATTTGAAACAACTTTTAGGGGAGATCAACTGGATGAGATCAATTCTAGGAATCACGAACAGCGACATTCCAGCGTTGCTCAATCTCTAGAGGAGACACAGACATTCTATCTCCCAGGACACTCACATGAGACGCAAAGAAAGAATTGGAAAAGATCACGGATGCCATTCAAAAGCGACAGGCAAATCGATTTGTTGAATCATTGCCTTTTGAGTTGGCAGTGTTGGGGAAGAAGACACAGTTTCATGGCTTGATCTTTCAATGGGATCCATTTCAGAAAGACTATTTAATAATCATAGAATGGATTTTCCTACCATATGCCTTCAAAAACAATTCTTACAGATCTGGAAATGGCAGCACAGATCATCATCAAAGGAAGAACAAGGCTGTTGACAATGACAGGGCGAGAATTTTCAGTCATTCATTTACCCTTGAAAAAGGAATATTTCGATTGGGCGATGCAAAAATCAAAAGATTTGATAATTGCATTGTTGGCCTTTCCAGAGACTTGCACAATTCATTTTCCGCAGCACAGATTGTTACAGTCACAAATATGTTACAGAGCAAGGCCAAGAATCAGCGAAGAACCTCTGGATGGAATCACAGTGTTCACTGATGGCTCGGAAAAAACACACAAGTCAGTGATCACTTGGAGGAACTCAAGGACAGGAGAATGGGAATCCCTAATGGAATTCTACTTATTGGTCACTGGAGTTTCAGAGGAAGATCAGTACTTATGATTTATGTCTTATTGCATATGTAAACATGTTAACATACAAGTCTTCAACAAACTGTACTTTACCCTGAAAAGATTTAAACATTTACCTAAAATAATGATTTCAATGCAGTTTTGATCAGGATTTCATTTATCTGTTCTTGCCACAGAGTAGGTAGATAAGTAGAGTGGGTGGAACTCTAGCAGCCTAAATCTTATTAGATACCAGTGCCTCAGGGAAAACCATGAAAATTTTCATAATTATTCTGATTACTCTTATCTTAATATTTTGTGCTAACAGCCAGTATTCTGAGCTGCAGAAATGTAGAGATGTGTTTGACCTTTAATTCTATTAAATGAATAGCATTTATTTTGACATCAATACCTTGTTTGTTTTAGTAGGAAACAGAAATGAGTAGAACAAAATATGATCTCTTAACAATTTTATTGGACTCAGCCCTCATGTGCATCATCTCATGTTTATTGCTACAGCACTTACTGCAATAAAAAAAAAAAAATCCAAACAAAACAAACACAGGCAGGCAGACAAACATATACAGAAAGGAAAAAGACAAAGAAAAATACAGAATAGTAATATAAATTCTTCCTCACCCTGTAGACAGGTTTTTAAATCCTCTATCTAGCTTCTCTTTCTTTTCAGTATCACTCTAGGCAATAATTCTTACAGATATTAACAGACTGGGAAAGTCCATGCAGTGCTTTGAATCTTCTGATGTACATTTTTTCAACGGAAATTCTAGGCAATTATGAAAGTTGTTCATAAGATTTTGTGAATAGTTCATTAAAAAAAATTCCAGCAAAATTAATTTAAACATATCCTGTGGGACAAATTCACTGCAGGTTTAAGTCAGTGCAGCCTCTTCATGCATATCTTCTGCAAGTGCAGGGGAGTCACACATTGTGCGTGTGGCAATGACTGTAATAAATTTTGTTTCCTTACCTATGTCTAGATCCAAAACATCTAAACTCATAGTTTTAAGGAATAATCAAAGGATAAGTATTTAAGACCAGGAATTTATTGATGGTATAATTGAAATCCTAGCAGTCTCACCAACTAAGTCTGGATCCAATTAAATCAGGTGTTCTGTTTCTGGCGAGGACAGGGTTAATTTTTGCAGTACTTAGGAGGGCCCTGGCTAGGACACAGAGGTTATTCTACATGAACTCACATAATTTTTTAACGATGCAAGAAGAGCCGGATTCTAGGTTGGTGTAGCAGGGCTGAAGGAGAGGTCACATATTTTCTGTTCTTGGGGGTTTCTATGGGAATGATTTGCCTCTTTCTTGTACACCATTTTTACTATTGTTGCTGTTACTGTCTGTTTTCTTGTCTCATTGCTGTTTCCAGTAAATTGTTTTTATCTCGACCTGTGATCTTTACCTTCCTTGCTTCCACTTCTCCTCTCCATCCTGACGCAACGTGTGGGGTCTCAGCACATCACTGTGGATGTGCAGAGACACCAGGGGAGCCCCTGGGGGGCTCGGAAACCCTGGAATGCTGCCAAAAGGGTTTGGTGGTTGGATTTTGATCCATCAAAAGGAGAAGAACCTGTGAATGAGGAAATGAGAGCTTCTTGGGTGTGAATGGTACATTTATGGAAGGAAATATAAATTTTAGAAAAATAGGTACAGGGGGGTCATGAAAGCAAGATGGAAGATTCAAGGAGTGGTCCTGTGTTCTTCTTTCTTCTTCATGTCTTCCATTTTGTGTGGTGATGTTGGCACTTGGAGATTGGTTCGTAGTGAAAGTGCACTTGTCTATAAGGATGAATAGTCTTGGGAAATAAAGGTAAATATGTCACACGTAATTTTTACTATAAAAGACACAACCGCCCTGTGGGCGGGGGAGAGTGCACTCGACTGTCCTGCTGAGCGGACCTCGGCTGGGCAAAGAGAAAACTTTGTAGATAAGAGATAATAAACAGAACTGAAGACCGAAAATCTAAGAGTCCAGACTCATCCTTCGCAATCGCGGCCGCCCAGAACCACCTTTCCCCGTGTCGGGGCAGAGACACATAACAGCGGACCCTGACAGAGAGAGCTTGGCAAGCTCATCTGACAGCTCCCTCATCACCCTGGGGTGGATCCCATCTGGGCCCATGGATTATGAACATCCAGGCATCTGAAAAGTTCTCTGATTGCCTTCTCTTGGATAATAGGGGGACCATTCTGTTCCCTGACACCACTCACAAACCCAAGAGGGCAGTTGTCCTGGGGACAAGCCGTCTTCCCACCAAAGACTGAGGCAAAGAAGGTGTTAAGCACTTCTGCCTTCTCCTCATCTGCAGTTACTAAGTTCTCTCCCTCATCCAGTACAGAACAGAGGTTGGTCTTACCCTTCCTTGTACCATTAATATACTTGTAAAAACAATTTTCGTTTTCCTTTAGAGAAGTCGCCATTTTAATTTCAAAATGAGCTTTGGCCTCCCTGATTTTTTTTTTTTCATATATGCTCTAGAAACCCTCTTAAATATTTCCTGAGAGACCTGACCCTCCTTCCAAAGATGATTCATCCTCTGGTGTCACCTGCAAATCCACTGAGAGTGCTGTTGATCCCTTCATATCAGATCATTGATAATGACAGTAAACAGGAGTGTCCCCAACACTGAGCCCTGTGGAGCACACTTGTGACTGGCCAGAGTTACAACCATGGATGTAGCTCCATTCCCCCTACTCTCCCTGGGCCTGGCCATCCAGCCAGTTTTTTACCCAGCTGATTGTACGCTGGTCCAAGTCATGAGCAGCCAGTTTCTGCAGGAGAATGCAGTGGGAAAACATGGCAGAGGCTTCACTGAAGTTTGGGTCAACACATTGGCAGCCTTTCCCTCGTCCACAAAATCATGCTGTCATAACAGGACATCAGCTCCATGGCCTTTGCTGGCACCAAGGTCAGTGACAGGCCTGTAGTTCCCCCAGGCCCTTGTGCATGGGGTTACATTTGCTGACCTCCAGTCACCTGGAACCTCCCCAGTGAGCCAGGACTGCTGGTAAATGATGGAGAAGAGCTTGGCAAGCTCATCTGACAGCTCCCTCATCACCCTGGGGTGGATCCCATCTGGGCCCATGGATTATGAACATCCAGGCATCTGAAAAGTTCTCTGATTGCCTTCTCTTGGATAATGGGGGGACCATTCTGTTCCCTGACACCATCGACCAACCCAAGAGGGCAGTTGTCCTGAGGACAAGCCATCTTCCCACGAAAGACTGAGGCAAAGAAGGTGTTAAGCACTTCTGCGTTCTCCTCATCTGCAGTTACTAAGTTCTCTCCCTCATCCAGTACAGAACAGAGGTTGGTCTTACCCTTCCTTGTACCATTAATATACTTGTAAAAACAATTTTCGTTTTCCTTTAGAGAAGTCGCCATTTTAATTTCAAAATGAGCTTTGGCCTCCCTGATTTTTTTTTTTTCATATATGCTCTAGAAACCCTCTTAAATATTTCCTGAGAGACCTGACCCTCCTTCCAAAGATGATTCATCCTCTTTTTATTCTTAAGTTCTTCCAAAACCTCCCTCCCCTCTAGGCTGGGCGATTGCCTCATCGCCTCATCTTTCAGCACACAGGGATAGTCTGTTCCTGTGCCCTCAAGATCTCTCTTTTGAAGCACGTCCACTTTTCCGGAACCCCCTTGCATTTAAGGGCTGCTTCCCAAGGAACTCTTTGAATAAGCCTCCTAAATAGGCCAAAGTCTGTTCTCCGAAAGTCCAGTATAAAAGTCTTATTAATGTTCCTCCTGACTTCACCAAATATCGTGAATTTTATAATCTCATGATCACTGTGCCCCAAGTGGCCTCCAACCACCACATCTCCCACCAGCCCATCTCTATTTGCAAACAACAGATCTAACACAGTACCTCCCCTGGTGGGCCCACCCAGCAGCTGTGACAAAAAGTTGTCCTCCACACACTCTAAAAATTTCATGGACTGCCATTTTTCTTCTTTATTAAGTTCCCAGCAGATGAATGGCAAATTGAAGTCACATATAATGACAAGGGCTGATGATCCAGAAACATTCTCTAGCTGCTTACAGAATGAGTTGTCCACCACTGCTTCCTGGCTGGGTAGACCATAACAGTCTCCCAGTAGGATGTCAGCCTTGTTGCCCTTCCCCCTAATTCTCACCCACAGGCATTCAACTTCATCATTACTTTCAACATCCACAGAATCAAAGCCCTCCCTAATATAAAGGGTCACCCCTCCACCTCTTCTCCCTTTCCTATCTCTTCTGAAGAGTTTCTAGCCATCTAATGCAGCGCTCCAGCCATGTGAGTCATCCCACCACGTTTCATGATTACATGAAAAAATTACACCACAGCTCTGCTGCTGGACCATGGCCTCCAGCTCTTCTTGTTTGTTACCCATGCTGCGTGCACTGGTATCTGTGCACCTCAGCTGGGCTGCTGATTTCACCCCTAACTCAGGCTTCCCACTCTTGGGCCTGCTTCCAGACAGCCCAGCTGCATCCCCTTCCCCCTTCAGACCTAGTTTAAAGCTCTCTCAAAAAGTTCTGACAGTTCATGAGCTAAAAACCTTCATGAGCTAAAGCCCTTAACAGAGAGATGGAGCCCATCTGGTTCCAACAGGCCAGGTGCTGTAAAAGTTGCCCCATGATCAAAGGACCCAAAATTGTGCTGATGACACAAACCCTTGAGCCACTTGTTGATGATATAAGCTGCCCTATTGATATAATCTCTCCTTTTTCTCAGCCACCAAAGGAGCTGAGGAAAAGACAACCTGTGCCCCTGTCCTATTAACCTCTTGTCCCAGTGCCCTAAAGTCCCCTTTTAATTGTCCTGACACTCCTCTTTTCAATCTCATCACTGCCAGCCTGGAGTATCAGCAGTGGGTAATACTCAGAGGGCTGAATCAGCGCAGGCAGTCTCTCAGTGATATCCTGTACCTGGGCCCCAGGGAGGCAGCAGACCTCTCTGTGGGGTGGCTCTGGGTGACATATGGGGCCTCTGTTCCCCTCAGAAGGGAGTCACTCACCACAATTCTCCTTCTTTCCTTTTTGATGTTACAGGTGGTAATCCCTCTCACAGATGAATCATAATTGGGAGGCTCACTGGGCAGAAAATTTTCTTCTAAATCATGTGGCTGACTCTCCAGACCCAGGGGCTCATACCTGTCCTGAAGTGGCACCTGGCTGGGGAGTGGGAGTCAAGAGGAATTTTTATTATTACCTCCTCGGGTAGATATCCACACCCCTTCATCTACCAGGTGTCCTTCCATTGTCCAACAGTGGGAGGCATAAAAGACTGTGGGAACCAAGGGGAGCATTGCTACACTGCCAGACCTCATGGAACCAAGAATTCACTGTGACACTGCAGGGCCTTGGGGGACCACGGCGACATTGTGACACTGCAGGGCCCAAGGATCCAAGGGACTTTGTGACACCAAGAAGTTCCATGGAACCAAAGGGACATTGTGGCACTGGGAGACCTCATGGAATCATGAAGATCATTGTGACACTCTGGGGCCTCGTGGAACTGTGGTGACACCAAGTTGGCTGGGAGTGTGGATCTGGTGGAGGGTAGGAGGGCTCTGCATAGGGCCCTGGACAGGCTGGATCCAGGGCCCAAATCCAACAAGGTGAGGTTGAACAAGACCAAGTGCCGGGTCCTGCACTTTGGCCACAACAACCCCTGGCTGCCTGCAGAGGCCAGGACAAAGCTGAGTGGTTTCCCTGGTGTCCCCCGTGCCTTGCAGGCCCCAGGGGCTGATGGCATTTGTGCTCCCTCAGCTTCATGTCCCCACACCAACAGGCTGGGGCTGCTCACGGGGGTTTTCTGTGCTCAGCATTGGCCTGGCCGTCTTCTTGAGAGAGCCTGGGCAAGGAGCCTGGAGCCCCCAGGCCCTGGCCTGAGGCATCAGCGCTGCCCCAGCAGTGCCCATGGCCTGTCCCTGCTGCAGCCCCGGCACTGCCACCCCAGGACTGTGCCCGGCCCCGAGAGCACTCAGGCCCTGCAGCAACACCAGGGCCACCAGGGCAGCAGGGCAGGGCCACGGCAGCAGCACTGGCAACACCAAGTGCTGCTGCTGCTGCTGGGCACAGCTGCTGGGCCAGCACTGATCTGCCCCAGCTCTGCACACAGACATTGCTGCTGCAGCTCCTGAGAAGGCAACAAAAGGGCATCTCTGCAGAAAACTCTGCTGGAAGATTTTTTAGGTTGTTTTGGAGTCACCAAGTATGCAGTCTAGCATTGACACAGTCTGTGGCCATAGGGAAGGTGGAGAGAAACAAAATGGGAAATGGTACAACGAATGGCTTTTTCTTGTGCATAATAGCATTTCAAAAATGGAAAAAAAGAAGAAAAAAACCCCACAACCAATGCAAAAAGTATCAAAGATGACTTTTATTAGTAGTGATTTGCAGAAATTGGCCAGCAATTTAATGTCCATTAAACCATCCATTCATCAGTCTCCTCACTGCAGCCTTGAGCTCCTGGTTCCTCAGGCTGTAGATCAGGGGGTTCAGGGCTGGAGGCACCACTGAGTACAGAACTGACAGGGCCAGATCCAGGGATGGGGAGGATATGGAGCGGGGCTTCAGGTATGTAAAAAATGAGGTGCTGATAAATAGGGAGACCACAGCCAGGTGAGGGAGGCAGGTGGAAAAGGCTTTGTGCCGTCCCTGCTCAGAGGGGATCCTCAGCACAGCCCTGAAGATCTGCACATAGGAGAACACATAGGTTGAACACAAAACAACCAAAGTGAGAGCATTGAGAAAGGCACTGGCCCAGGCAGCTGCTGCCATGTGGGCACAAGCTCTGCTGCCCAGGAGGGTCCCGTAGTGCAGGGGTTTGCAGATGGACACGTAGCGGTTGTAGCACATGATGGTCAGGAGGGAAAGCTCTGTTCCAAGGAAGAAGACAAAGAGAAAGAGCAGTGCAGCACATCCTGCACAGGAGATGTCCCTGGTGTGCCAGAGGGAATTAATCATGGAATAGTTGGGTTTGGAGAGGACTTTAAATATCCCAGCCCAGCCTGGGGGCACTTTCCCCCCACTGCCTGCCCAGGGCTCTGCTGCCTGGAGCTGTCCCTGCCAAGCAGCTGCTTCCCTGTGCCCAGGGCTGGGCCCTGCCAGTGCTGCCAGAGCCCAGTCCAGCCCTGGGGGCTCAGCTCTGCCCTGCAGACCCCTCCCAGCTCTGGCACTGCCCAGGGGCAGCTCTGGCTCTGCAGGCTCTGATGGCAACATCGGAGCAACCCTGAGGAGACTGGAAAAGTGACACTGATGCTGCCTCTAAGGGGCCCTGTGCTGATTTCTGCCACTGCCAGGTTTAGTAACATCTGAGAAACGTTTTTTGATTTTTCTCAACCTTAACTGAGAGATTAATATCTATGTGCAATTTGCCATCCAGACAACCCTGACCAGTAGATTAAAACCACAGGATTTTCCCTTGTATGTCGTCCCTGCCTTGCTCTGCTCCCTGTATCATCAAATTGGAAATGTTCTGGACTTAAATGTCATGCTGGGAGCAATCCTGAACAGTGCGGCATCCTCCCCACACAAGGAGAACACTTCCAAGCCTTACCAGCTGTCTACTTCTACCCAGATCCTGTCCCCCAGTGCTGGGAGCAGCTCCC
>NW_024507923.1:0-237 GCF_017590055.1 Onychostruthus taczanowskii | reverse complement strand
GGGGCTGGAACGGGCAGGGAATGGGCAGGAAAGGGCAGGGAAAGTGGGAATGCCGGGAAGGACAGGCAGGGCACGGGACACGGACAGGATGGGCAGGGAAAGCAGGACAGGGAACACCAGGAAGGACAAGAAAGACAGGCAGGACAGGAGGCAGGTGAAGGACAGGAAGGGACTGGGAACAACAGGCAGGACAAGAAACTCCATGGCAAAAAGCTCAGGAAATATCAGGAAAGACAG
>NW_024507922.1:0-237 GCF_017590055.1 Onychostruthus taczanowskii | reverse complement strand
TGGGGAAGGGAGGAGGGAAAGGCCTGCGGGATTTAGGGAAAAGGTGGGGAAGGGTTTTGGGAATGTGGGAGGGGATCCAGGGAATGGGGTGGAAAATGCAGGACAGAGGGAAAGGGATCCGGGGAATGTGGGAGAGGATTTAGGGAAAAGGGGCAGAATTTAGGGAAAAGGTGGGAGAGGATCCAGGGAATGTGGGAGAGGATGGAGGGGAAATGGGAGAGGATTTAAGGAAAAGGT
>NW_024507921.1:0-237 GCF_017590055.1 Onychostruthus taczanowskii | reverse complement strand
TGCGGGCCCGGGGGGCGAGCAGCGGCGCAGCCGCCCCGCGGGCCGGTACCCGCTGTGGCACGGGCACCGCCGGCCTCCCGCGTCCCGCCAGCGCAGGGGCCCCGCTAGGCCGGGCCGGCATCCACGGCCTCCCCGCGAGAGAGCGGGGGCCCAACGCCCCCCGGCCGCCCCCCTTGCCCCCCACACCCCTAGCCCGGGGCGGCGGCGGCGGCCGCGCTCCGGCGGTACCTGCGCGGC
>NW_024507920.1:0-237 GCF_017590055.1 Onychostruthus taczanowskii | reverse complement strand
ACACCAGCAGGGGATGCCAAAAGAAAACATAAAAGTCATCTTGTCCCATGAGCCTATACCTGAGTTGTCAGTGGATTCCTTCATATTGCATACCTTGGTCTTGGAATTCTGAAATCTGAAGGCTGAAAAAAAAGTGTATTAGTAGAAAAAAAATTACAGAATGATCACTACAATGTACTGACTATTAATCAAGATACAATAAAACTTTGCAATGGAAGAAGCAGACTACTTTATTGG
>NW_024507919.1:0-237 GCF_017590055.1 Onychostruthus taczanowskii | reverse complement strand
GACCCCGGAAATGGGGAGGGGGACCCCAAAAGGGGGAGGGGGAGCCGGAAAATGGGCACAGGGGTCCCGGAAATGGGGAGGGGAGCCTGAAAATGGGGGGACCCCAAAACCGGGCACAGGGACCCCAAAACCGGGGGGCCAGGCCCAAAAAAAGGGGGAGGGGACCCCCCAAGCCCCGCCCACATTCTCCCACGCCCGTTTAGCCCCGCCCCCTTTGGCCACACCCACCCAAACCCC
>NW_024507918.1:0-237 GCF_017590055.1 Onychostruthus taczanowskii | reverse complement strand
GTCTGTGAATTCCTGGACCTCCCCTCTATTGAATTTCCTTATTCTCTGTAGGAATGGAAGGAGCAAAATAGAGCAGTGTTGATGTGTTCTCGGAGGCAGCACTCTGCATGGGAACGCAGAGGCACTCAGGTGTTATTCCACAAAAACCTCCATCAGAAGCCCTGTACGAAGGCTGCTGTAAAAAACCCAAATGTAAGTGTCTTTCTTTGGTAGTATTTTTGTTTGACAGCATTCTGG
>NW_024507917.1:0-237 GCF_017590055.1 Onychostruthus taczanowskii | reverse complement strand
GAGCCGGGGGGGAAAGGGAGGCCGGGCCGGGGGAGCGGCGCGCCGGGGATGCGGCGGCGGGGCCGGGGCCGGGGCGGCGGAGGCGGCGGGCGGGATCCGTGCCCGCTTCGGTCGCTAGGAGGCACAGCGAGATCAAACAACCGGGCAGCCCCGCGAACTTGAACCTGGCCGGCTCCTCCGCTGCCTCCCGGCCGGCGGGAGGGGGAGGGCGCCCAGCTCCCTCCCCTCCACCCCCCC
>NW_024507916.1:0-237 GCF_017590055.1 Onychostruthus taczanowskii | reverse complement strand
TTCACAGCTCCCCGTGCTGTGGAGCAGCCCCGTGGCAGGAGGAAGATGCAGGCACAGAAATCCCCCCTTTCCCGGGCTGTGCAGGAAGTGAAGTGGATCCTGGGAGAGGGGAATTTGGCAGGAGAGCAGGGATGCCACGAGATGAATGTTTTGGGAATTGCGTGTGCGGCTGCCTTTGCTTGAACAAGGGCTCACAGTTGTGTTGGGTTTGCAAAAGCTCTGGCCACCCCCAGGGCT
>NW_024507915.1:0-237 GCF_017590055.1 Onychostruthus taczanowskii | reverse complement strand
CCCCTCCCCCGCCGGCCCCGCCCCCCTCTCGCCACACCTGGGTGTTGCCGCCGCTGACGTAGAGCACCAGCGGGTCGGGGGCGGGGCCGAGCGCGCGCCCCATCTCGATGTGCCCCACGCAGTGGTTGACGGCCAGCAGGGGGCGCCCCCAGAGCTGCGACAGCGTCCGCGCCACGGCCGCCACCACCGCCAGGGGGCAGCCCATGCCCGGGCCTGCACCGGGAAACCCCCCCCGGG
>NW_024507914.1:0-237 GCF_017590055.1 Onychostruthus taczanowskii | reverse complement strand
CGGCAAGAGCGGTGAGTGCGGGGCTGCGGCCGCCGGCGGCCCCGGCACCCCGCTTGGCCGGGGGGAGCCGCGGGCCGTGACCAGAGCCGCGTTCTGAGGCGGCGCCGCCGCTGCCGGGCTGTCCCGACCCTCCCGGGCTGTCCCGGCCCTCCCGGGGTGTCCTGATCCCTCCTGGGATGTCCCCGTGGGGCTGTCCCGACTTCTCCCCGGCCCTCCCGGGCTGTCCCGGCCCCTCCT
>NW_024507913.1:0-5577 GCF_017590055.1 Onychostruthus taczanowskii | reverse complement strand
CCCCCCCCAAACCCATCCCTGCCCCTCAAATCCATGAGGCGCCTCACGACTCCCTCAGGATTTTCCCAAAAAAATTTCCACCGGGGACCCTCCCAAGTCCTAAAAGCGACCCCCAAACGCCACGAGGGACCCCAAAAAAGCCCAAATTCCCTCAGGACCCCTCCCCAAATGCCTCTTTTCCCTCACGGGGCCCCCCCCTCCCCTCACCGGCGGCTCCAGCTCCGGTCCCGGCGGGCGCTGGGGGAGCCCGGGCCGCCCCCCCCCGGCCGCTGCAGCTCCGGGGGGGGGCTCCGCTCTCCCCCCGACGCTTCCTGGAGGTTGGGGAGGCTCAGAAGCCCCAAAATCGCCGAATTTCACCTCAAAGCTTTAAAGGATTCTTTCAAGTTGGGGGGGGGGGGGGGGGGGGGGGGACCCCCCCGGTGCCGCCTCAGCGCCCCCGGGCAAGATGGCGCCGGCGGGAGGAGAGGGAAGCGGCGGCGCATGCGCGGTGACGTCAGTGAAGGCGAGGAGGGCGCCAGCGTGCCAGGAGTTGGGCGGGAAAGAGCCAGCCAATCAGCGAGAAGGGTGGGAAAAAAGGAAGAGGGGGATTGGTGGGGAGAAGGAGGGGCGGGGCGATGAGGGGAGGGGAAGGGTTGTGATTGGATGGGAGAGGGGAAAGGCGGGAAGTTGTGAGGGAGAAGCAAGATGGCGGCGGAGGGGACGGGAGGTCTCGGTGGGTTCTGAGGGGGGAGAGAAGCGGCTCGGTGACGTCACTGCCTCCTCCATTGACGTCACGGCTTGCGGAGCGAATAAGGAGAGCTCCAAACCCACTGCGGCGCCACCCCTCACCTGTGATTGGCTGGGAACTCAGGGGGGCGGAACCGATGGTTCTGATTGGATGAGGCGGGCGGGTTCTTCCGGAAGGCACTTCCGGGTTAGTCCACGCCCCCCTTCGTGGCCACGCCTCTTTTTCCTTTCATGGGTGTGGTCGTGTCTATATAAGGAAATGTGGGCGGAGCTAAAACTACAGAGCTGCGGAATGCCCATATAAGGTCTAAGGGGCGTGGTCATGCGGGGAGGGCGGGGCTTGAGGCTTGAAGGGCCCAAAATTGGAGGGAAAAAACCCAAAATTGACTCAAAATTACCAAAACTGACCAAAATTGACCCCAAATTGACTCAAAATTACCAAAACTGACCAAAATTGACCCAAAATTGACTCAAAATTACCAAAACTGACCAAAATTGACCCCAAATTACCAAAAATGACCAAAATTGACCCCAAATTGACTCAAAATTACCAAAACTGACCAAAATTGACCCAAAACTACCAAAACTGACCAAAATTGACGCTCAAAATTACCAAAACTGACCAAAATTGACCCAAAATTTACTCAAAATTACCAAAACTGACCAAAATTGACCCAAAATTTACTCAAAATTACCAAAACTGACCAAAATTGACCCAAAATTTACTCAAAATTACCAAAACTGACCAAAATTGACCCAAAATTTACTCAAAATTACCAAAACTGACCAAAATTGACCCAAAATTTACTCAAAATTACCAAAACTGACCAAAATTGACCCAAAATTTACTCAAAATTACCAAAACTGACCAAAATTGACCCAAAATTTACTCAAAATTACCAAAACTGACCAAAATTGACCCAAAATTTACTCAAAATTACCAAAACTGACCAAAATTGACCCAAAATTTACTCAAAATTACCAAAACTGACCAAAATTGACCCAAAATTTACTCAAAATTACCAAAACTGACCAAAATTGACCCAAAATTTACTCAAAATTACCAAAACTGACCAAAATTGACCCAAAATTTACTCAAAATTACCAAAACTGACCAAAATTGACCCAAAATTTACTCAAAATTACCAAAACTGACCAAAATTGACCCAAAATTTACTCAAAATTACCAAAACTGACCAAAATTGACCCAAAATTTACTCAAAATTACCAAAACTGACCAAAATTGACCCAAAATTTACTCAAAATTACCAAAACTGACCAAAATTGACCCAAAATTTACTCAAAATTACCAAAACTGACCAAAATTGACCCAAAATTTACTCAAAATTACCAAAACTGACCAAAATTGACCCAAAATTTACTCAAAATTACCAAAACTGACCAAAATTGACCCAAAATTTACTCAAAATTACCAAAACTGACCAAAATTGACCCAAAATTTACTCAAAATTACCAAAACTGACCAAAATTGACCCAAAATTTACTCAAAATTACCAAAACTGACCAAAATTGACCCAAAATTTACTCAAAATTACCAAAACTGACCAAAATTGACCCAAAATTTACTCAAAATTACCAAAACTGACCAAAATTGACCCAAAATTTACTCAAAATTACCAAAACTGACCAAAATTGACCCAAAATTTACTCCAAAATTACCAAAACCGACCAAAATTGACCCAAAATTGACTCCAAATTACCAAAACTGACCAAAATTGACCAAAACTGACCAAAATTGACCCAAAATTGACTCAAAATTACCAAAACTGACCAAAATTGACCCAAAATTGACCAAAATTGTACCACAATGACCAAAATTGCACCAAAATGAGCAGAGATGGCCCCAAAATGACCAAAAATTATCCAAAATTACCAAAAGTATCCAAATTGACCCAAAATAGACCAAAATGAGGAGAAATGGTCCCAAAATGACAAAAAATTACTAAAATTTAGCCAAAAGAATGAAAAATTACCCAAATTGACCCAAAACGGGCCAAATAGAACCAAAATTGGCCCAAAAATGACCAAAAATGGCCCAAAATTATTGGAAATTATCCAAAATTGGTGAAAATTACTAAAAAATGGTCAAAAATGCCCTTTCCACCCAAAAAATCCCAAAATTTTCCCAATAAAATTAAAAAAAATTCGAATTTTTCCTCCCACAAATCCCAAGATTTCCACCCAAATGAACCTCAAAATTTCCACCCAAAAAATCCCAACATTTTCCCCCAAAAAACCCCAAAATTTTCCCCAAAAATTAAAAACAAATCAAAATTTTCCTCGCAAAAAACCCCAAAATTTCCTCCCAAAAACCCCAAAATTTTCCCCCCCAAAACTTTCCCCAAAAATTAAAAAAAATCAAATTTTTCCACCTAAAAAACCCCAAAATTTTCCCCCAAAAACCTCAAATTTTCCCCCAAAAGCCCCAAATTTTCCTCGAAATCCTCCGGAATTTTTGAGGCTTTTTGTCAATTTTTATCCAATTTTTTTTACCGTTTCCCACCAAAATTTGGGGAGAAATTCCAGATTTTTTTTTACCTTTTTAATTTAGTTTTTTAATTTAAATTTTTGCCTTTTTTGGCAAAATTTTGGGATTTTTTTGGGGTTTTTTTTTGCATTTTTCATCAGAATTTTGGGGAGAATTTCAGGGATTTTTTTTGCTTTTTTTTTAAATTTTTTCCCTTTTTTTCCCTTTTTTTTTGAATTTTTCCCTTTTTAAAATTTTTTCCTTTTTTTAATTTTTTCCCTTTTTTTAAATTTTTTCCCTCAATTTCCCCCCCCCCCCCCGGGATTTTTTTGGGGGAATTTTGGGATTTTTGGGGATTTTTTTGGGCTCGGCCCCTCCCCTTCCTTTCCACCCGGAAGTGACATCACAGACATGGCTCCGCCTTTCCCGGAAGTGACACACCACAAAGCTTTAGCCCCGCCCGCTTTCCCGGAAGTGACATCATAGTATGACTTCGGGGCCCCCCAGACCGGAAGTGACATCACAGAGGGGCGACGCCCCGCCTCTTGTCCCGGAAGTGATGTCAGAGGCGCGGTTAGCCCCTCCCCCAGGCTGGCTCCGCCCCCTCCTCCTCCCGGAAGTGACGTCGGCAGACGGGAGCCCCGCCCCTCTGGAAGGAGGAGCCGCAGTCCTGGGGGGAAAAAGGGAAAATTCGGGAAAATTCGGGTTAAAAATGGGAAATTTGGGGAAAAAGGGAAATTTTGGGAAAATTTGGGTTAAAAATGGGGAGTTTGGGAAAAAAGGGAAATTTGGGGTAAAAAAGGGAAATTTTGGGGTAAAAATTGGGAAAATGTGGGGTTAAAAATGGGAAATTTGGGGGGAAAGGGAAATTTTGGGGTTAAAAAGGGAAAAAAAATAAAAAATTGGGAAAATTTGGGTTAAAAATGGGGATTTTGGGGGAAAAAAGGGAAATTTTGGGAAAATTTGGGTTACAAAATGGGGAATTTGGGGGAAAAAAGGGAAATTTTCGGAAAATTTGGGTTAAAAATGGGAAATTTTGGGAAAAAAGGGAAATTTAGGGAAAAATTGGTAAAATTTGGGTTAAAAATGGGGATTTTGGGGGAAAAAGGGGAAAAAATTAAAAAATTGGGAAAATTTGGGGGGAAAAGGGAAATGTTGGGGTTAAAAAGGAAAAAAATGGGGAAATTTGGGTTAAAAATGGAGATTTTGGGTTAAAAAGGGAAATTTTAGGTTAAAAAAGGGAAAAAATTTAAAAAATGGGAAAATTTGGGTTAAAAATGGGAATTTTTGGGTTAAAAGGGGAAATTTTGGGAAAAAAAATTAGTTTTTTGGGCTGATTTTGGGGTTCATTTTGGGATGATTTTGGGGTGAATTTCGGTCAGTTTTTTGGGGTAGATTTTGGGTGGATTTTGGGGTGGATTTGGGCTGATTTTGGGGTTCATTTTGGGATGATTTTGGGGTGAATTTGGGGGTTTTTTTGGGGTTTTTTATTCTTTATTTTTGGGTAGTTTTTTGGGCAGATTTTGGGGGTTTTTTGGGCTGATTTTGGGGTGGATTTGGGTTTTTTTGGGGTTTTTTTATTCTTTTTTTGGGGCAGTTTTTTGGGCAGATTTTGGGGTTTTTTGGGTGTGATTTTGGGGTTTTTTTGGGCAGTTTTTTGGGGTTTATTTCGGGCAGATTTTGGGGTTTATTTTGGGGTGATTTTGGGGTGAATTTGGCGGTTTTTTTATTCATTTTTTGGGTAGTTTTTTGGGCAGATTTTGGGGTTTTTTTGGGCTGATTTTGGGGTGAATTTCGGGCAGATTTTGGAGTTCATTTGGGCAGATTTTGGGGTTTTTTGGGGCAGATTTTGTGGGTTTTTTGGGGTTGATTTTGGGGTTCATTTAGGGCAGATTTTGGGGTGAATTTGGGGTTTTTTGGGGTTTTTTTATTGTTTTTTTGGGGCAGTTTTTTGGGCTGATTTTGGGGTTTATTTCGGGCAGATTTTGGGGTGAATTTGGGCAGATTTTGGGTGTGATTTTGGGGTTTTTTTGGGCTGATTTTGGGGTTTTTTTGGGCAGATTTTGGGGGTTTTTTGGGCAGATTTTGGGGTTTTTCGGGTGTGATTTTGGGGTTTTTTTGGGCAGATTTTGGGGTGGATTCGGGCAGATTTTGGGGTGTTTTTGGGGTTTTTTGGCTCACCTGGGGCTGCTGCAGGCGCAGCTCGGCCAGCGACGCCATCAGCCGCTCCAGCTCCCGCCGGGCCGCCGAATTCGGGGCCCCCTCCCCAAATTTGGGGGGTCCCGGGGGGGTCCCCACTCCCTGGGGGGTCGGAGACGAAATTTTGGGGGTCCCGCCCCAAATTTTGGGGGGTTTTGGGTTTT
>NW_024507912.1:0-237 GCF_017590055.1 Onychostruthus taczanowskii | reverse complement strand
CCCCCCCACCTCTGGGTGTGCCCGGGGGCGTGGCCAGCTCCGGTCCCGCCGCTCTAATTGGTCCCGGGGCTTTGGCCGCCATCTTTGCTGAGGGCAGCCGCCGCCATCTTGTCTCGCGCCGCCATCTTGGCGGGGCAGGCAGCGGCGCCGGCGCCATCTTTGATGAGGGCAAGGCCCCAAATCCCCTCTCGGGGCCGCTCGGGGGTCCCGGAGCCCCCCGGTTTAACGTGGGGGGGG
>NW_024507911.1:0-237 GCF_017590055.1 Onychostruthus taczanowskii | reverse complement strand
TTTTTTTTTTTTTTCTTGGAAGTGGGGTGGGGAGAAGGAGTGGGACTGTTGAGAAAATGGGAAGACATATTATTCAAATAATGATTTCTAGGGCCTAACTCAATTTCCTAGAATCAGAGAATAACCTGAATGAAAAGTGATGCACAAGGATCTTAAAGCCCAACTCTTGGCCAGTCCCAAGGATTACACCATATGCCTGACAGTGTTGTTCAAACACTTGAGCTCTGTCAGGCTGGT
>NW_024507910.1:0-237 GCF_017590055.1 Onychostruthus taczanowskii | reverse complement strand
GTCACACCTGGGGTCACACCTGGGTCATACCTGGGTCACACCTGGGGTCAGCTGACCAGGGTCACACCTGGGTCACACCTGGGGTCACAGCTGGGCAGGGAACCCCCACACCTGTGTGGGGTCACACCTGGGCAGGTAATGCTTGATCTCTCACCTGTGCCCAGGTAACTGCCCCATTCCCACCCTCACCTGCCCACGTGTGTCCCCGCCCCTCACCCCTCCCAGGTGTGTCCCCCC
>NW_024507909.1:0-237 GCF_017590055.1 Onychostruthus taczanowskii | reverse complement strand
ATATAAACCAATCTCAGTAATCACTCAGTTTTATTTATTTAGGACTATATTCACAATATATGAGGATAATAATTTATTTTATTCCCATTCTTTTGAAAGCCAGACTGAATTAGAGGGATACAGCTATTCTCAAACCACAGAATTTGCACTAGCTTGTTCCAAGATTGGATTAACTTAGTTTAAGTCAAAATTGACCTTTTCTTCTACACATGTTCTTTATATAAATTCTTTTATATC
>NW_024507908.1:0-237 GCF_017590055.1 Onychostruthus taczanowskii | reverse complement strand
TGAATTTCTGGGATAAAATTCCCAGAAATCCTGCTGGATTCTCAGGTTGTGTCCCTTTCCCAGCCCCTGAGGCCTGGCCAGGCCCAATCCTGGCCCAGCTTTTCCAGAGGATTTCAGATCCCTCCAGGGCTGTGCTCTGGAATTCCTCTGGAATTCCCTCTGGAATTGCTGCTGGAAACTGGAATAAGCACCTTTACCTACTGCTATCCCAATTTTCATGGTTTTTCCATGGTTTTT
>NW_024507907.1:0-237 GCF_017590055.1 Onychostruthus taczanowskii | reverse complement strand
TGTGAAGTACCAGTAAATCCTGTGGGTATGAATTAATTGCAAAAGTCTTTTAAAAAGTATGTTAATTTAGGAGTTGCCAGTTCACATCATGCCCTGGGAGTAATAAGTGGGGAGGATCACTTGGGAGGTGACTGGCAATTACACAAATTGGTTTGGGTTGCCTAAGTTTTCTTGAGATTGAGCTGCCATTATTTGTTTTTTCACGTCATGGTGCTGCGTGCTCTTTTTGAAGTTTCC
>NW_024507906.1:0-237 GCF_017590055.1 Onychostruthus taczanowskii | reverse complement strand
CCCCCAGTCCCCCCAGTCTCACCACCCAGCAGCCGTTGCCCAGGTCGGCGATCTTGATGCGCAGCCGGGGGGCAGCGCGGGGGTCCAGGGGGTTCTCCTGCCCCCCTGGCAGCCCCCCCTCACCTGGAGGGGACACTGGGGGGTTGGGGGCACACCTGGGCACCCCCAGTTCCCCCACCAGAGCCCCCACCCCAAATTTCCACCCCAATCCCAAACGGCCCCTCCCGATCCCCCCAA
>NW_024507905.1:0-237 GCF_017590055.1 Onychostruthus taczanowskii | reverse complement strand
CACAGCCGACCCCCCCCGACCCCGAGGCGCCCCGGAGGTGACCCCGTGCCCGGGATGTCCCCCAGGGTCCCCTTTCGCCCGTGCCAGCCTCAAAAGTGCCAAGCTGGAGAGCGCCACGTTCCTGGGGCGGCGGGAGCGGCGCGTGCGCTTCCACATCCGGCGCATGGTGAAAACTCAGGCCTTCTACTGGACCGTGCTCAGTCTGGTAGCGCTCAACACCCTGTGTGTTGCTATCGT
>NW_024507904.1:0-237 GCF_017590055.1 Onychostruthus taczanowskii | reverse complement strand
TGTATACATTAAATAATTTAAATAATGTGCAATATAAATATTAATATCAATAATGTTTATATATTATGATAAGTATTATAATATTATAATATTATACAGTATATCTAATATTATAATATATAATATCCAAATTGTATATAATAATAAATAATTATTATAACATTATTAACATATCATTATATTTATATTAGTATAAATAATATCAAATTTTTATAAAATAATATTAGATAATTGTAA
>NW_024507903.1:0-237 GCF_017590055.1 Onychostruthus taczanowskii | reverse complement strand
GTGAGCTCACACGCGCGGGCACGGCTCGTGCACGCGCATCCCCCGCGTGTGCACGCTCACGCGTGCGAACGACCTGAGCGCGTTCACGCGAACCCACGCACACACACACACACACACCCCTTCCCCAAACACCGCCGCGCACCCGCACGGCGCACTCGCGTGTGCGCGCCCCCGCCGGCACGCGCGTCCCGGCGCCTTCCCCCCCACGCGCGATCCCGCGGGCGCGCTCCCCGCCCC
>NW_024507902.1:3122-5582 GCF_017590055.1 Onychostruthus taczanowskii | reverse complement strand
AGTTTATTAAAATAGTTCATTCACATTGATTAGTATAGTTTATTTTAGAGTTTATTAAAGTAATTTATTCATATTCATTAGAATTTATTAGAAGTTTATATAAAATATAATAATTTAATAATATTCATGTTCTCTAAATTTTGTTTGGATATTGCTGCACTCTCTAAATCTTACTATATTATACATTAATATGCAAATTTTTACTATTTTATATCTTTATTATATCCTGTATTTAAATACTTTATATTTAAAAACATATAATGTTTGAAATAAATTAATTAACATATATTAATACTCATTAAATATACATTAATACACTTAAATTTAAAAACACATAACGTTTGAAATACATTAATTAACACGTATTAATACTCATTAAGTATACATTAATACACTTAAATTTAAAAACACATAACGTTTGAAATACATTAATTAACACGTATTAATACTCATTAAGTATACATTAATACACTTAATAGGAATATAATATAAAGGCATGTTATTGTATAAATATAAAATGTAATAAGATTATGAAATAAAATATAATATATAAAATATATAAATGTACGGTAACACAAGGTAAATATGCATGTATATTATTTAACATATTTAAATATATTCAAATGAGGTGCCTAATTAAAGGTGCAGCGGATTTCAGTAACATTTTCTTTGTTTGCTCCGTGGCGGCGCTGCCCTGGATTTCGGAATTTGTGCAATTCCCACAGAACAACGGGACGGGCGGATCGGTGAGCGCGCGGGAGGGGAATTCGGGGAAAAAAACGGGAATTCGGGGAATTCTGGGAAAAAAATGGGAATTCGGGGTTTCCCTTAATTTCCTCCTCAATTCCAACTAATTGCCTTTTTTCCCTTAATTTCCTCATTAATTCCAATCAATTTTCTCCTTCCAGAGGAATCCCGGATTCGGATCTGTGAGTGCCCATCCCCGGGGCTGCTTTGATTCCCCTCAAATCTCTTTTATTCCCTATTTCATTTCATTTTCCCCTACTTGTCACCCATTCATTTACATTTTTTCACGTTTAAATTTTAATTTTTTTAATTCAATTTTACTTTTTCCGCCCCGTTTTGCCGCCTTTCCCCGCGGTTTGTTTTTTTTTGCTGTTTCCCTCAGGGCGCTGCCTCGAGGAGCACCGTGAGTGTTCCCCCCTCCCTCCCTCCCTCCCCGAAATTCCCAAAATTCCCAAATTCTGCTCCGCTCGGAGCCCTCACCGACAATTAATCCCAGGGAAATTAATTAACTCGTTTATTCATTTTAGGGAAGGATGAAGAGCAAGTGGGTGAGTCCCTGTGGGAAGGACGGATGGACGGGGCAGAATTTGGCATTTTTGCCTGATTTCACCTTTTTTTACCCCTTTTCCCTCTTCTTCCTCTCTTTTCCCTGTCATTTCTCCTTTTTTCTCCCCTTTTTTCCCATTTTTCTCCCCTTTTTTCCCATTTTTCTCCCCTTTTTTCCCATTTTTCTCCCCTTTTTTCCCATTTTTCTCCTTTTTTCCCCTTTCCCCTTCCCCTTCTTTTGCCTGTTTTTTCCCCAACTTTCCCCCCTTTTTTCCTTCCCATTTCCCCATTTCTGCCCCATTTTCCTCTTTTTTCTTCCCCTTTTTTACCTCATTTTCCCCTTTTTCCCCCATTTCCCTCCGCTCATTTCCCCCCATTTCCCCCATTCCCCAATTTTTCCCCCATTTTCCCCCAATTCCCCCCCATTTTTCCCTCATTTACCCCCATTTTTCTGCCCATTATCACCCATTCCCCATTTCCCCCATTCCCCCATTTTCCCCCATTTCCCCCCATTTCCCGCCTGCGCGTGGCCCTGGACTACGAGGGCGGCGGCGTGGCCTTCTTCGACGGCGACGGCCGCGGCGCCGCGCCGCTCTTCGCCTTCCCGGCCGCCGACTTCGGCGGGGAGCGCGTGCGGCCTTGGTTCTGGCTGGAGCTGGGGGAGATCTCCATCGTCCAGTGAGCCTGGGACAGCGCGTGCGGCCTTGGGCCTGGATGGACACTGGGCCATCTCCATCGTCCAGTGACCCCAGGACCCCAGCCAGGACAGCGTGTCCGGCCTTGGTTCTGGCTGGAGCTGGGGGAGATCTCCATCGTCCAGTGAGCCCGGGACCCCTCCCAGGACAGTGTGTCCGGCCCTGGTCCTGGATGGACACAGGGATGATCTCCATTGTCCAGTGACCCCAGGACAGCGCGTGCGGCCCTGCTCCTGGCTGGACACGGGGATGATTTCCATTGTTCAGAGACCCCGGGACCCCTCCAAGGACATCACCTTGGCCCTGGTTCTGGCTGGACACCGGGAGATCTCCATCGTCCAGTGACCCCGAAACTCCCCTGTCCAGTGACCCCAGACCCCTCCCAGGGACAGCGTGTCCGGTCCTGGTTGGTCCTGGCTGGACACGGGGGCCATCTCCATTTTCCAGTGACCCCAGGACCCCCCTGGACATC
>NW_024507902.1:1138-2519 GCF_017590055.1 Onychostruthus taczanowskii | reverse complement strand
GTGTGGGCCGTGCAGCGCTGGGGCGGCCTGTGCCGGGCCCTGACCGAGCCCCCCACGCCGCTGCCGCGCGTCCCCCGCCGCCTGCGCGTGGCCCTGGACTACGAGGGCGGCGGCGTGGCCTTCTTCGACGGCGACGGCCGCGGCGCCGCGCCGCTCTTCGCCTTCCCGGCCGCCGACTTCGGCGGGGAGCGCGTGCGGCCTTGGTTCTGGCTGGAGCTGGGGGAGATCTCCATCGTCCAGTGAGCCCGGGACCCCTCCCAGGACAGTGTGTCCGGCCCTGCTCCTGGCTGGACACAGGGATGATCTCCATTGTCCGGTGACCCCAGGACAGCGCGTGCGGCCTTGGTCCTGGCTGGACACCGGGAGATCTCCATCGTCCAGTGAGCCCGGGACAGCGCGTCCGGCCCTGGTCCTGGGTGGACACAGGGATGATCTCCATCGTCCAGTGATCTCCATTGTCCAGTGACCCCAGGACCCCAGCCAGGACAGCGTGTCCGGCCCTGGTCCTGGATGGACACGGGATGATCTCCATTGTCCGGTGACCCCAGGACAGCGTGTCCGGCCTTGGTTCTGGCTGGACACGAGGATGATCTCCATCGTCCAGTGACCCCAGGACAGCGCGTCCGGCCTTGGTCCTGGATGGACATGGGGATGATCTCCATTGTCCGGTGACCCCAGGACAGCGCGTGCGGCCTTGGTTCTGGCTGGACACGAGGATGATCTCCATCGTCCAGTGACCCCAGGACAGCGTGTCCGGCCCTGGTCCTGGCTGGACACCGGGCCATCTCCATTGTCCAGTGACCCCAGGACAGCGCGTCCGGCCTTGGTCCTGGATGGACATGGGGATGATCTCCATTGTCCGGTGACCCCAGGACAGCGCGTCCGGCCTTGGTCCTGGATGGACATGGGGATGATCTCCATTGTCCGGTGACCCCAGGACAGCGCGTCCGGCCTTGGTCCTGGCTGGACACCGGGATGATTTCCATTGTTCAGAGATCCCGGGACCCCTCCAAGGACATCACCTCGGCCCTGGTTCTGGCTGGAGCTGGGGGAGATCTCCATCGTCCAGTGACCCCGGGACCCCTCCCAGGACAGCACATCCGGCCCTGGTCCTGGCTGGACACCAGGAGATCTCCATTGTCCGGTGACCCCAGAATTCCTCCCAGGACATCACCTCCGGCCCTGGCTGGTCCTGGCTGGACACGGGAGATCTCCATCATCCAGTGACCCCGAAACTCCCCTGTCCAGTGACCCCAGACCCCTCCCAGGGTCAGCGCGTCCGGTCCTGGTTGGTCCTGGCTGGACACGGGGGCCATCTCCATTTTCTGGTGACCCCAGGACACCCCCCGGACATCCCCTCCCCCCCAGGGCATCCCCTCCC
>NW_024507902.1:0-1073 GCF_017590055.1 Onychostruthus taczanowskii | reverse complement strand
CGGGGCTCCCCACCCCATTCCCCGGGGCTCCCCACCCTCTCCCCCCTCTCCGGGGGCTCAGGGGGCGGCGGGCTCCCGGCGCAGGTGCGTCCTCAGGTGTTTCATGAGCGCCGATCGCGACACGAAGCTCTTGGCGCAGCGCGGGCAGGGGAACGGCCGCTCTCCGGTGTGGCTGCGCCGGTGGATCACCAGGCTGGAGCTGGCGCGGAAGCTCTTCCCGCACTCGCCGCAGCCGAACGGCTTCTCCCCGGTGTGCGTGCGCCGGTGCCGCCGCAGCGCCGCGCCGTCCCGGAACGCCTTGCCGCACTGCTCGCACGCCGGCCGCCGCCGCCTCGGGGGGCGCGGGGGGGTCGGGACCCCCGAGGGGGTGGCCCCGAGGGGCTTTAGGGGAGTCGGGACCCCCGAGGGGCCGATCCCGAGGGGCTGCGGGGGCGTCGGGACCCCCATGGGGCTGATCCCAAGGGGTTGCGGGGGTGTCGGGACCCCCGAGGGGGTGACCCCAAGGGGCTTTAGGGGCATCAAGACCCCCGAGGGGCTGACCCCGAGGGGCTGCGGGGGAGTCGGGACCCCCGAGGGGCTGACCCCAAGGGGCTTTAGGGGTGTTGGGACCCCCGAGGGGCTGATCCCGAGGGGCTTTAGGGGCATCGAGACCCCCGTGCCGTACTTGGGGCTGACCCCAAGAGGCCGTGGGGTCACCGGGACCCCCGCACTCCCCTCGGGGCTGTCCCTGAGAACCGGGACCCCCTTGGGGCCGTCCCCAAGAACCGGGACCCCCTTGGGGCCATCCCCAAGAGCCGGGACCCCCTTGGGGCCATCCCCAAGAGCCGGCACCCCCTTGGGGCCATCCCAAAGAACCGGGACCCCCACACCCCCCTCGTCGCCGTCCCCCCGGCGGCACGGCCCGGCGGCGGCGGCGCGCTCCCGGTGTGTTTTGCGGTGCTTGCTGAGCGACTTGACGGCGGCGAAGGCCTTGCCGCACTCGGGGCACTCGTAGGGCCGCTCGCCGGTGTGCACGCGGCCGTGCGCCACCAGCGCGGCGCGCGACGACAGCCGCCTGCCGCAGTCGGCGCAGG
>NW_024507901.1:0-237 GCF_017590055.1 Onychostruthus taczanowskii | reverse complement strand
GGGTTAAATCAAACTGGGAGGGAAATTCCACCTTACTGGGAGGGACTGGGAGGGAACTGGGACAGACTGGGATGGACTGGGAGGGGTTAAATCAAACTGGGAGGGAAATTGTGCCTTAATGGGACGGATTGGGAAGGACTGGGAGTGAACTGGGACAGACAGGGATGGACTGGGAGGGGTTTGAGCCAAACTGGGAGGGACTGGGAAGGTTTAAAGTTAAACTGGGAGGGACTGGGA
>NW_024507900.1:0-237 GCF_017590055.1 Onychostruthus taczanowskii | reverse complement strand
GATGTGCCCATTTTTGGGATGTGCTTGGTTTTGGGACACATTGAGTTTGGAATGCAAAAATTTTTGGGATTTGCTGATTTTAGGATGTGCTGATTTTTTGGTAAGCGTTGATTTTTGGGATGCATAATTTTTTGGGATGCCCCCATTTTGGGATTTGCCCACATTGGGATGTGCCCATTTTTGTGATGCATAATTTTTCGGGATGTGTTGACATTCGGGATGTGCTGATTTTTGGGA
>NW_024507899.1:0-237 GCF_017590055.1 Onychostruthus taczanowskii | reverse complement strand
TTTGTTGCATTTCATTTACAAAAAAACTCACCCAGAGTCTGCCTAAAACAGAGTTAAAAAATTCTGACTTGTTTTTTCATATTCTCAAGTCTGCCTTATTTCTCCCTTTGTGAGTCCTAGGGTGGTCTTGACAACAGGAAGCTACTAAGAGGAAGCGTGAGCAAAAGTCCTTGCAGTCTTTCTTGGGATATTTAGGAATGTGGCAGGGATTATGCATTAATGATTAATGAGTCTTAG
>NW_024507898.1:0-237 GCF_017590055.1 Onychostruthus taczanowskii | reverse complement strand
AAACCCAATTAAGCCCCAATAAATCCCCCAAGAAGCCGCGGATGGCCCCAAAAACCTTTGAAGAAGACGAATTTTCCGTCGCTCCTCTCGTAGGCGGCGTCGATGCTCGGGGGGAGCCCGGCCCAGAACTGGCCGATGGGGAGGGGGTACCCCGGCATCACCCGGCCCCCCCGGACCCGCCAGAACCAGCGCTCCTGGGGGAAAACGGGATCAGGTCCGGGGAAAACGGGAAAAAAC
>NW_024507897.1:0-237 GCF_017590055.1 Onychostruthus taczanowskii | reverse complement strand
GCAGCAAATACAGCTGGATTGTAACAATGGATTGACATGGATGTGAACATGGACATGGATGTAGATGTCGATGCGACATGAACATCCAGGCTGAAGGATGGAAAGTGGAAGAGAGCATGGAGTTCTGTCCAGCCATTCCCCCATCCAGGCACCAGGCTGGTGTGATCCCAGTCCTGCTCCATCTATCCCACTCTACCATCTCTCAATCTGCTTTTTGCCACCTCATCACTCAGCCCC
>NW_024507896.1:0-237 GCF_017590055.1 Onychostruthus taczanowskii | reverse complement strand
CCCAAATTTTCACCATTCCCCCCAATTTTCCCCATTTTCCCAAAACTCCCGTTTTTTCCCCCATTCCAGGGTGAAGATCCCTTCACGGAGGAGCCCCAGGAGAGCCCCAAAGCCTCGGAAACGCCGGAAAAATCCCCGGAAAAATCGGGAATTGGCCAGGATGGCCCCGAATCCCAGGAATTCCTGCAGGCCCCCGCGCCCCTCCTGGTGCCGCCCTTCCTGGAGGAGCCCGAAATT
>NW_024507895.1:0-237 GCF_017590055.1 Onychostruthus taczanowskii | reverse complement strand
GAATGAAACTGTTGTGGGGTTGTATCAAAAGTCATCCTTGAAGACCCTGGCCTTGCTCTTTGCATCTGCTGGTGGGGCAGAAGCAGGTGATTTCTTTGAAATCAATTCTACTATAATTCACAGAAAAAGAAATTAAAATACCATAGTAGCATTTTGCAATGATATTTACATTTCTAAAATTGAAGATCCAAAACCTCATCTACTCTTTGGATCTCAGTCTAATAAAGGATATTACTA
>NW_024507894.1:0-237 GCF_017590055.1 Onychostruthus taczanowskii | reverse complement strand
TATATATATATCTACACACACACACACCCCTGAATAATCTAGACATCTCTGGCAGCTCCAGTAGAAAAGAGAAGCTGTATCCTGACACTTCACCTCTGATCTTCCTCGCCCCCCAAATCAAAACAAAGCTAATTCTTTCTTTTGTCCTCTACGAAGGTCAATTTTAGGAAAATTGACAGCTCAAAGATCAACCGGCACATCAGGGTTCCAAGAACTAAGTATCAAAGTAAAAAAAAA
>NW_024507893.1:0-237 GCF_017590055.1 Onychostruthus taczanowskii | reverse complement strand
CGCGCTCCATCCCTCCACTCCTCCTCCTCCCCCGAGCCTCCCTCCATCCCTCCCTCTGCCGCGCTCCATCCCTCCTCCGAGCCTTCCTCCACCCCTCCTCTGCCTCCTTCCATCCCTCCACTCCTCCTCCATCCCTCCCTCCAGCCCTCCTCTCCCTCCCTCCCTCCATCCTTCTACTCCTCCTCCGGGCCTCCCTCCATCCCTCCCTCCGCCGCGCTCCATCCCTCCACTCCTCCT
>NW_024507892.1:0-238 GCF_017590055.1 Onychostruthus taczanowskii | reverse complement strand
CTGCAATAATTCGGGGAAAATTCAGCACTAATTCGGGGAAAATTCAGCAATAATTCAGCAACCATTCAGCAATGATTTAGTAATAATACAGCAGTAATTCAGCAAAAATCCAGCAATAATTCAACAAATATTCAGCAAAACACCAGCAAAAATTCAGCCATGAGTCAGCAATAATTCAGAAAAAAAATCGGCAAAAATCCGGCAAAAATTCAGCAATAATTTGGTAATAATTCAGAAA
>NW_024507891.1:0-5574 GCF_017590055.1 Onychostruthus taczanowskii | reverse complement strand
TTGGGGTTTTTGGGGTTCCTGGATGGGGTTTTGGGGGGTCCTGGGTGGGGCTGGAGAGGGCCTCGAGATTTTGGGGTTCCTGGGTGAAATTTGGAAAGGATTTTGGGGTCTCTGGGTGGGTTTTGGGTGTCTCTGGAGGACCGCCACACGCCCCGCCGCCAGAGGGCGCCCTTGCGCCTGGGTGCTTGCCGGGCCTATCTGGAACCACTTCCGGGACTACTTCCGGATCTCGGTGATCCTGACGAGAAAATGGGGGGAAATGGGGATTTTGGGGGGATTCTGAGAGTTTGGGGGTCGCAGCCTGGAGTTTAGGGGGTTTGGGGGTCTCTGGGGGGGATTTTGGGGAGGTTTGGGGGGATTTTGGGGGTCTCCGGAGGATCGCAACACGCCCTGCCGCGGGGGGGCGCCCTTGCCCCCTAAATTCCCAAACCCTAAATTCCCAAAAAATTAAAAAATAAACCCAAAAAAACCCCCAAACCCCCAATCCCCAAAAGCCAGCCAAAATTTAAGAAAATGAAAAATCAAAAAAAACTAAATGGCCCCCCCAAAAAACTCAAATATCCCTCCAAAAACCTCCAAATTCCCAAAAGAATTCCACAAAATCCCCCCCAAAAAACCCCAAAAATGACCAAAAATGCCCCAAAATCCCCGAAATAAATTGGATTTTCCAGCTCATCCGGACGGTGCCGCTGGACCCGGGCGGAACCACGTGTTGGGGTCAGAAATCCCCCAAAAAATCCCATAAAAACCCCAAAAAATGCACAAAAATTCCTCTTAAAAATCCCCCCCAAAACCCCCAAAATTTCCTCAAAAACGCCTAAATTAACAAGAAAAAAAACCTCTAAAATTGAAAATAAAACCCCCAAATTTAAAAATGAAACCCCGAATTTGCCCCACAAAAAACCCCAAAAATCATCCCCAAATTGCCCCAGAAATAAAAGAAAAAAATCCTAAAAAATCCTCAAAAAAACCCAAAAATCGGCAAAAATTCACCAAAAGTTCTGAAGTTGTAAATAAAAATCCAAAATTAAAAACAAATCCTCAAAAATTGAAAATAAAACCCCAAATTTAAAAAGATAACCCCAAATTTTCCTCCAAAAATCCTCCCCAAATTGCCCCAGAAATAAAAGAGCACATCCAAAAAAAAACCCCAAAAATCATCAAAAATTCACCAAAAATTCCCCCAAAAAATCCTGAAATTAAAAATGAAAGCCTAAAATTCTAAATAGATTCCCAAAATTAAAAATAAATCCCCAAAAACTAAAAATAAATCACAAAAAAATTAAGAATAAATCCCCAAAAATGAAGAATAAATCAAAAAAAATATTCAAAAAATGCAAAAAAAATTGTGAAAATTTGTGAAAAATCCCATAAAATCGCCAAAAATTGAGAAAAATTCAAAAAATCACTCCCAATTTCTCATTTTTGCAGCTGATCTGCTGCACAAAATCCCACAACAGATCCCAAATCCCCATAAAAAGCCCAAAAAATACCCCCAGAAAAAATCCTCCCAAATTCCCCCCAAAACCCCCCAAATTCCTTCCTCAAAACCCCCAAAATTCCCCAAATCAAAATTCCCCGAAAACCCACAAAAATTGGAAAATTAGACCCCAAAAATTCCTTAAAAAAACCCCCCACAAAATTAAAAAAAAACCCCAGAAAATTAAAAATACAACCCCGAAATCACAAAAAAAATCTCCAAAAACCCCCAAAAATTGAATATAAAACCCCCAAAAGTCCCAAAAAATCGCCAAAAATTCAAACTAAAACCCTAAAAAGTCCGCAAAAATTCCCAAATTAATCCAAATTTTCGCTTTCCAGTCCCAAATTCTCAAAAAACCTCCAAAATTCCCAAGAAATTCCCCCAAAATCCATGAAAAAATCACTGAAATATCCCCCAAACCTCCTCAAAATTCCTAAAAAAAATCACCAAAAAGTCCCAAAAATTCCTTCAAGAAACCCCCCAAAATCTGCCAAAATTCCCCTGAAAAACCCTGCCATTAAAAATCAAAGCCCAAGGTTAGAAATAAAACCCCAATTTTTTCCCAAAATATAAGAACAAATCCAAAAAAATCCCCCCAGAAATGGCCAAAAATTCCCCCAAAACTCCTGAAATTCAACTTAAAACCCCGAAATTGAAATTAGAATCTCAAAATTAAACAGAAATCCCCAAAAATTAAGAATAAATCCAAAAAATATTACAAAAAATGCAAAAAAATCACTCCGAATTCCTCATTTTTGCAGCTGATCTGCTGCACAAAATCCCCCAAAAATCCCCCAAAATTCCAAATAAATCCCCAGAATTCCTCCAAAAATCCCTAAATTTAAAAACCCGCAAAAATACCAATAAAACCCCAAAAATAAAAATAAAACCTCACATTTGCCCCACAAAAAATCCCCAAAAATCCTCCCGAAATCGCTCCAGAAATAAAAGAATAAATCCTAAGAAAACCCCAAAAATCATCCAAAATTCCCCAAACCACCCCAAAAATCATCAAAAATTTCCCAAAAAATCCAGAAATTATGAATAGAAGCCTGAAATTCAAAATAAATCCCCAAAAATGAAGAATAAATCCAAAAAATATTCCAAAAAATGCAAAAAAAGTCATAAAAAATCGCCAAAAAATCGCCAAAAAATCGCCATAAAATCAGAAAAATCCCCAAATAAATCCCAATTTTCTGTTTCCCCAAATTAAAAGTATAACCCCAAATTTCCCCCCCAAATCATCCCCAAATTACCCCACAAATAAAAGAAGAAATCTCAAAAGATCTCGCCAAAAGAACTCAAAAATCGCCAGAAATTCGCCAAAAATTCCCCCCAAAAAATCCTGAAATTAAAAATGAAACCTTAAAATTCGAAATAGAATCTGAAAATTACAAATAAATCTCCAAAAATTAAGAGTAAATTCCCCAAGAAAATTAAAAATAAATTTAAAAAATCGCCAAAAATTGCCAAAAAATCGCCAAAAAATCAGAAAAATCCCCAAATTAATCCCAATTTTCTGTTTCCCAGCTGCTCCGCACGGGGTCCTCGCCGCCGGCGCCTTCGGCAATTCCTGTGCACAAACCCCCAAAAATCGCCAAAAAATCCCCAAAAAATCCCCCCAAAAATCCCGAAATTAAAAATAAACGCCTAAAATTCAAAATAGGATCTCAAAATTGAAAATGAATCTCCAAAAAATAAAAATAAATCGAAAAAAAATCGCCAAAAAATCGTAAAAAAATCGTAAAAAATCGCCAAAATTGCAAAAAAAAATCGTAAAAAATCGCCAAAAAATCGTAAAAAAATCGTAAAAAATCGCCAAAAAATCGTAAAAAAAAGCCAAAAAATCCCGAAAAATCCCCAAAATAATGGAATTTTTTCCCGTTTTCCAGTTGATCCGCACGGTGCCGCTGCTCCCCGGCCGCAATTCCCTGTTCGGGTTCCACCCGCACGGCGTGCTCGCCGCCGGCCCCTTCGGCAATTCCTGTGCACAAAACCCCCAAAAATCGCCAAAAATCCACCAAAAAATCCCCAAAAAATCCCGAAATTATAAATAACAGTATAAAATTAAAAATAAATCCCCAACAATGAAGAATAAATCCCCAAAAATGAAGAATAAATCCAAAAAATATTCCAAAAAATGCAAAAAAAATTGTAAAAAATCGCCAAAAAATCGTAAAAAATCGCCGAAAAATCGCCAAAAAATCGTAAAAAATCGCCGAAAAATCGCCAAAAAATCAGAAAATTTCCCAAATTAATCCCAATTTTTCCCGTTTTCCCAGCTGATCCGCACGGTGCCGCTGGACCCGGGCCGGAATTACCTGTTCGGGTTCCACCCGCACGGCGTGCTCGCCGCCGGCGCCTTCGGCAATTCCTGTGCACAAAACCCCCAAAAATCGCCAAAAATCCACCAAAAAAATCCCAAAAAATCCCGAAATTATAAATAACAGCATAAAATTAAAAATAAATCCCCAAAAATGAAGAATAAATCCTAAAAATATTCCAAAAAACGCCAAAAAAATCGTAAAAAATCGCAAAAAAAAGCCAAAAAATCGCCGAAAAATCGCCAAAAAATCGCCAAAAAATCCCGAAAAATTTCCCAAATTAATCCTAATTTTCTGTTCCCAGCTGATCCGCACGGTGCCGCTGGACCCCGGCCGCAATTCCCTGTTCGGGTTCCACCCGCACGGCGTGCTCGCCGCCGGCCCCTTCGGCAATTCCTGTGCACAAAACCCCCAAAAATCGCCAAAAATCCACCAAAAAATCCCCAAAAAATCCCGAAATTATAAATAACAGTATAAAATTAAAAATAAATCCCCAACAATGAAGAATAAATCCCCAAAAATGAAGAATAAATCCAAAAAATATTCCAAAAAATGCAAAAAAAATTGTAAAAAATCGCCAAAAAATCGTAAAAAATCGCCGAAAAATCGCCAAAAAATCAGAAAATTTCCCAAATTAATCCCAATTTTTTCCCTTTTCCAGCTGATCCGCACGGTGCCGCTGGACCCCGGCCGGAATTACCTGTTCGGGTTCCACCCGCACGGCGTGCTCGCCGCCGGCGCCTTCGGCAATTTCTGCACGGACGCCACCGGCTTCGGCCGCCTGTTCCCGGGGCTGCGGCCGCGCCTGCTCACGCTGCCCTGCTGGTTCCGCCTGCCGCTCTTCCGCGACTACGCGCTCGCGGGAGGTCAGGGGTTAAATCCCCCCCCCCTTAAAAATAAATCCCCAAAAATGAAGAATAAATCCTAAAAATATTCCAAAAAACGCCAAAAAAATCGTAAAAAATCGCAAAAAAAAGCCAAAAAATCGCCGAAAAATCGCCAAAAAATCGCCAAAAAATCCCGAAAAATTTCCCAAATTAATCCTAATTTTCTGTTCCCAGCTGATCCGCACGGTGCCGCTGGACCCGGGCCGGAATTACCTGTTCGGGTTCCACCCGCACGGCGTGCTCGCCGCCGGCGCCTTCGGCAATTCCCGCTGCACAAAACCCCCAAAAATCGCCAAAAATCCACCAAAAAATCCCCAAAAAATCCTGAAATTACAAATAAAGATCTGAAATTGAAAATAAACCCTTAAAAACTAAGAATAAATCCTAAAAATATTCAAAAAAACGCAAAAAAAATCGTAAAAAATTGCCAAAAAATCGTAAAAAATCGCCAAAAAATCGTAAAAAATCGCCAAAAAATCCCAAAAAATCGCCAAAAAATCCCCCAAAATCGCCAAAAAATCCCGGAAAATCCCCAAATGAATGGAATTTTTTCCCTTTTCCAGCTGATCCGCACGGTGCCGCTGGACCCGGGCCGGAATTACCTGTTCGGGTTCCACCCGCACGGCGTGCTCGCCGCCGGCGCCTTCGGCAATTCCTGTGCACAAAACCCCCAAAAATCGCCAAAAATCCACCAAAAAAATCCCAAAAAATCCCGAAATTATAAATAACAGCATAAAATTAAAAATAAATCCCCAAAAATGAAGAATAAATCCTAAAAATATTCCACCGCGACTACGCGCTCGCGGGAGGTGAAGGGTTAAATCCTCCCCGAAATATCCGGGTTTGGGTTTTTCTGGGAATTTTTAGGAATTTTTTAGGA
>NW_024507890.1:0-238 GCF_017590055.1 Onychostruthus taczanowskii | reverse complement strand
CCCCTCGCTGTCCCCTCGGTGTCCCCAGCCGCCCGGCTGCGTGCTGCTGGCGCAGGACTCGGTGCTGGCGCCGCTGCAGCGACGGCTGCGGGCCCGGCTCGGGGGGCTGCGCCTCGGGGACCCCACGGACCCCCAGACCCAGCTGGGGCCGCTGCCCCCCGGGACCCCCCCGCCCGAGGAGCTGCTGCGGGAGGCGCGGGAGGAGGGGGCGCAGGTCAGGGGGGCTCTGGGGACATTG
>NW_024507889.1:0-238 GCF_017590055.1 Onychostruthus taczanowskii | reverse complement strand
AAAATCCCTGAATTCAACCCGAAAATCTCAGGAGCTTGCCCCAAAATTCCCTGAGTTCATCCTAAAATTCTGGATTTCCCCCCAAAATCCTGGGAATTTGCCCCCAAAATTTGGGAATTAACATCAAACCTGGGAATTCACCCCAAAATCTGCAGATTTCACCCCAGAATTTGCTGAATTCACCTCCAAATCCTGGAATTCCCAGGATTTCACACCAAAATTCCCTGAATTCAACCCC
>NW_024507888.1:0-238 GCF_017590055.1 Onychostruthus taczanowskii | reverse complement strand
ATGGGGATGTGTTTTGGGATTGTGCTGAACAGAACTGACAACACAGAGATTATAATTAATATAGATTACATGGAGCCAAGGCATTTTCTGAGGGTGCATGTGAAGCTGTAAGGAAATTCAGGCTGGGACACTTGACCCCGATTGACCCAAGGGATATTCCAGACCATACTACACCATGTCAAGTACATAAAGCAAGGGGATGAAGGAGCAGGGGGAGACATTCAGAGTGATGGTGTTT
>NW_024507887.1:0-238 GCF_017590055.1 Onychostruthus taczanowskii | reverse complement strand
CCAGACCCCCCCTAACCCCCTGTCTCTGCCCCACAAGCTGACCTGGATCGCTCTGAAGGTAACGGGGGGCAGTGGTGGGGGTCAGCCAGGTTTGGGGGCTGTTTGAGGGTGGGGGTCCTTGCTGGGGGGGGATTTGGGGTGCCCCCCTCTGTATGCGCTGTGTCCCCCCAGTTTGCCCTGCTCCAGTGGGCGTGACATTGGGGGTCACTGTTAGAGGGTGCTGTGACCCTGGGGTGAC
>NW_024507886.1:0-238 GCF_017590055.1 Onychostruthus taczanowskii | reverse complement strand
CTCGATCAGGTCCCCGGGCTGGGGGTCGCGCCTGCCTTCTGCCATGTCCGGACGCTGCGGTCAGGCCGTGCAGCCGCAGCCGGGCTGGCTCAGCGCAGGGCAGAGCGCAGCGGGGAGGCGAGGGCTGTGCAGGGGCAGCTGCCGGGAGCGCAGGCACGGAGGGTGTCAGCGGCGGGCGCCGAGGGCAGCGGCTGCCGGAGCGGCGGCCCCGCTCGGCCGGAGCCGGCTCGGGGCCGCT
>NW_024507885.1:0-238 GCF_017590055.1 Onychostruthus taczanowskii | reverse complement strand
TTTTACTAACACAAAAACATACTTATAGAAAATTTTTAAAACTATATTGTATGAACCTATCCAATAATTCAAAATCCTGTCACAAAAACATACAAAAACTAAAAAATTTTACAACCCAAATTAAAAAAAATCCTAATTAAATAATCTTTTCCAAAAATACAAGTTTACACCTTAACTATTACATCTTTACAAAATAAATCTCTATATTTTAAGTATTTTAATAATAATGTTAAGAAGA
>NW_024507884.1:0-238 GCF_017590055.1 Onychostruthus taczanowskii | reverse complement strand
GCCCCGGGACCCCCAAAACCTCCCCGGGACCCACCAAACCCTCCCCCAGGAGCCCAGGATCCCACCCGGGGGAACCCCAGAGACCCCCTAAGGGGACCCCCAGGGCCCCCCTCACCTCCCCCGGGCTGGTCCCGCCGGGGCTCGGCCACTCCTCCATGGTGGCGAAGATTTCGGGGACCGGGGGAGCCCCGAGGGCCGCCAGAGCCGCCATCACCGCCGAGGAACCACAGAGACGGGG
>NW_024507883.1:0-238 GCF_017590055.1 Onychostruthus taczanowskii | reverse complement strand
AATGTATTTAATAGATTACACGTATATATAACCTATAATATAACCCTTCACCCCGTGTGACCCCGCGGTTTTTAGGACGCAGGAACGCTCAGGATCCCCCCAGACCCTTCACCCTCTGTTTTTAGGATGCAGGAACACGCATCCTAAAATTAAAAATCCTTCAACGTGTCTGACTCTCAATTTTTAGGAGCAAAGGAACGGACAGGAACCACCCCAAACCCTTCACCCTCAGATTTTA
>NW_024507882.1:0-238 GCF_017590055.1 Onychostruthus taczanowskii | reverse complement strand
TCCTCTGCCATCATGGCCGCCTGCCCGAGGAGAGAAGCAAGCAGAGAAGGAGGACCAAAGCACGCTCTACTTCACCCTCCAGTGGAAGGTGTCCTAGATGTAGGTCTCATTATGGCACTCACGTCAGTGATGGCTTTCTTGGCTTTTTCCTCAGCATTCCTGCACTCCTGGATGGCCTCTTCCACCTCTGTCTGCAGCTGGGAGATGTCGGCCTCCATCTTCTTCTTCTGGTTGATGA
>NW_024507881.1:0-238 GCF_017590055.1 Onychostruthus taczanowskii | reverse complement strand
AACTGAGTTAAATGGGATAAAAATGGGAAAAATTGAGGAAAAAAAACCAAAAAAAGGGGGGAAAACCCCAAATTAAATGGGATGAAACCGGGGGAAATGGGGAGAAAGCAAAAAAAATTGGGGAAAAACACAAATTGAGTGGGACATAAATGGAAAACTGGGGAAAACCAGGGAAAATAATTTAAAAATTTGGGGAAATTGAGAAAAAAATGGGAAAAAATGCGGGAAATGGGAAAAA
>NW_024507880.1:1850-5128 GCF_017590055.1 Onychostruthus taczanowskii | reverse complement strand
CGTGTCACCGTGTGTCACCGTGAGTGTCACCGTGTGTCACTGTGAGTGTGTCACCCCGTCCGTGTCACTGTGCGTGTCACCGTGTGTCACCGTGAGTGTGTCACTGTGAGTGTGTCACCGTGTGTCACTGTGCGTGTCACCGTGTGTCACCATGTGTCACCGTGAATGTGTTACTGTGAGTGTGTCACTCTGTGTGTGTCACTGTGCGTGTCACCGTGTGTCACCGTGAATGTGTCACTGTGAGTGTGTCACCCTGTGTGTGTCACTGTGCGTGTCACCGTGTGTCACCATGAGTCTGTCACCGTGAGTGTGTCACTGTGTGTCACCCCATGCGTGTCACTGTGCGTGTCACCGTGAGTTTCACCATGTGTCACTGTGTGTCACCCTGTGTGTGTCACTGTGCGTGTCACCGTGTGTCACTCTGTGTCACCCCGTGTGTGTCACTGTGCGTGTCACCGTGTGTCACCATGAGTGTGTCACTGTGTGTCACCCTGTGCGTGTCACTGTGAGTTTGTCACCATGAGTGTGTCACCTGCGTGTGTCACCTGCAGGGTCTGTGCGTGTGTTCCCCAGGTGTTCACACCTGTGCATGTGTGTGCTCTGTGTGCTCACACCTGTGTGTTCTGTGTTCACACCTGTGTGCTCACACCTGTGTGTTCTGTGTTCACACCTGAGTGTTCACACCTGCGCGTTCTGTGTTCACACCTGTGAGTGTTCACACCTGCGCGTTCTGTGTTCACACCTGTGAGTGTTCACACCTGAGCGTTCTGTTTCTGTTCACACCTGAGTGTTCACACCTGTGTGCTCACACCTGTGAGTGTTCACACCTGAGCGTTCTGTTTCTGTTCACACCTGAGCGTTCACACCTGTGTGCTCACACCTGCGTGTTCTGTGTTCACACCCGTGAGTGTTCACACCTGAGTGTTCTGTTTCTGTTCACACCTGCGCGTTCTGTGTTCACACCTGAGTGTTCTGTTTCTGTTCACACCTGCGCGTTCTGTGTTCACACCTGAGTGTTCACACCTGTGTGTTCACACCTGTGAGTGTTCACACCTGAGCGTTCTGTTTCTGTTCACACCTGAGCGTTCACACCTGTGTGCTCACACCTGCGTGTTCTGTGTTCACACCTGTGTGCTCACACCTGCGTGTTCTGTGTTCACACCTGTGTGCTCACACCTGCGTGTTCTGTGTTCACACCTGTGTGCTCACACCTGCGTGTTCTGTGTTCACACCTGTGTGCTCACACCTGCGTGTTTTTTGTTCACACCTGTGTGCTCACACCTGTGTGTTTTGTGTTCACACCTGTGTGCTCACACCTGTGTGTTCTGTGTTCACACCTGTGTGCTCACACCTGCGCGTTCTGTGTTCACACCTGAGTGCTCACACCTGCGTGTGTTCACACCTGAGCGTTCTGTTTCTGTTCACACCTGAGCGTTCACACCTGTGTGCTCACACCTGCGCGTTCTGTGTTCACACCTGAGTGCTCACACCTGCGTGTTCTGGGTTCACACCCGTGAGTGTTCACACCTGAGTGTTCTGTTTCTGTTCACACCTGCGCGTTCTGTGTTCACACCTGAGTGTTCACACCTGAGTGCTCACACCTGTGTGTTTTGTGTTCACACCTGTGTGCTCACACCTGCGCGTTCTGTGTTCACACCTGAGTGTTCACACCTGAGCGTTCTGTTTCTGTTCACACCTGAGCGTTCACACCTGTGTGCTCACACCTGCGCGTTCTGTGTTCACACCTGAGTGCTCACACCTGCGTGTGTTCCACCCCGCAGCCCCCTCCCCACTCCGTCTCCAAGCGCTCCCCGCCGCCTTTGAGCCACCAGTCCGACGTGCTGAAGGAACTGGAGGAACTGGGACGTCTGCGGGCCGAAGCCAAACGGGACCGGCAGCGGGACCGGGAGCGGGAACGGGAGCTGGGCTGGGCGAGCTCGCGGCAGCTGCGGCAGCAGCAGAGCCTGGAGCACCGGCTGCTGGAGCGGCGCTACCAGGAGCTGGCCGAGAGCCGGCGGCAGGCGCAGGCGGCGCGCAAGGCGGCGGCCGAGGAAGAGCGTTTGGCCGACCTGGCCTCGGATCTGCTGCTGCGCTACCTCCTGCGCGGGCCCGGCGGAGCCGTGGCCGAGGATAAGCGCTCCGAGGAGGAGGAGGAGGAGGAGGAAGGGTTTGGGAACGGCAAGGGTGGCTTTGGCGATGAGCTCGGTGATGATGAGGTCGGTGGTTATAAGGGGAAGGATGGGTTTGGTGTTGGCGGTGAGCTCGGCGATGACCTCAACGATGACATCAACGATGACATCAACGACGACCTCGGTGGCTACAAGGGCGAGGACAGGTTCAACCTTGGCAACGACCTCAGCGATGACCTCGGCGGCCACCAGGGCTACAAGGCCAAGGACAGATTTGGTTTTGGCAACGACCTCAACGATGACCTCGACGGCCACCAGACCTACAAGGGCAAGGACAGGTTCAGCCTTGGCAACGACCTCAACGATGACCTCAATGACGACCTCAACGATGACCTCGGCGGCCACCAGGGCTACAAGAGCAAGGACAGGTTTGGCCTCGGCAACGACCTCAACGATGACCTCGGCGGCCACAAGGCCCGGTTCAGCCTCGGCGACGACCTCGACGCCTACAAGGGCGGCTACGACGCCAACGACGCCAACGAGGTCTTCAAGGTCAACCGGCGCTTCAAGCTCAAGGGCGGCGCCAACGACGACTTGGGCGGGGGCTTGAAGGCCAACGACGCCCTTGGGGACAACGGCGACTTCAAGACCAGGGGCGGCTTCGCCGGCACCGCCAACGACCTCGACGGCAACGGCGGCTTGGAGGACAACGAGATCCTCCCGGCGCGCGGCCACCGGATGCCGGCGCGGGGCAACCGGATCGCGGCGTCGTTGTCGTCGTCGTCGGAGGCGGCGGCCGCGGGCGATTCCGAGGAGGAGTCGCCGCAGGATCCGGCCGAGGTGGACGAGCTGGACCCCGGCACCATCGACCAGCTGATCGAGCTGTCCAGCAAGCTGCACCTGCCGGCCGACGACGTGGTGGACATCATCCACGACGTGGAGCAGAAGCGCAAGGAGGAGGCCGGCATTGGCTTGGCCATGGCCGGCGTGGGGGTGGTGGCCCCGCCCATGGAGAGCCCCCCGAAGCTCGGCCGACCCCCCAAATCCAGGATCCGGCCCCCCGAGCAGTTCCCGGCGAGGACTTTCCTGCCGGCCCCGCCCCGGCGCCCCCCGCCCCCGCTGAGGGACCGCCAGGTGGAGAAATACCTT
>NW_024507880.1:0-1447 GCF_017590055.1 Onychostruthus taczanowskii | reverse complement strand
AGTTCCCCCCAGTCCCCCCCCAGTCCCCCCCAGTCCCCCCCAGTTCCCCCCAGTCCCTCCCAGTTCCCCGCGGGGGGGTTGCCTGTAAATAACCCCCCAATCACTAATTTTGCTAACGAATAAAAGCGACTATTTTAGTACGAGTTACTCCCGTTTTTGGGGGGGTGGGGGCTCCTCCTGCCCCCTCGGGGCAAATTCCGACCCCCAGGGGTAAATTTGGACCCCCCCAGGGATAAAACAGCCCCAAAAGGGGTGAAAATAACCTCAAAAAGAAAAAAAAATGACACCAAAAATATAAAAAAATGACCCCAAAAAGAGAATAAATGACCCCAAAAAGAGAAAAAATGACCCTAAAATAGAAAAAATGACCCTAAAAATAGAAAAAATGATGCCAAAAATAAAAAAAATGACCCCAAAAATAAAAAAAGACCCTAAAAATAGAAAAAATGACCCCAAAAAGAGAAAAAATGACCCCAAATTGGGTAAAATCACCACAGAAAAAGCAGAACAACCCAAAAAGGGGTAAAATAACCCAAAAAGGGCTAAAAAATAAACCCGATAAAGGATAACCCCAAAAGGGGGCAAAATCACCCCCAAAATGGGGTAGAAAACCCCCAAAAAGGATAAAATAACCCAAAAAAAGGATTAAAAAACCAAAAAAGGAAAAAGAACCCAAAAAAAGGATTAAAAAAACCAAAAAAAGGAAAAATAACCCAAAAAAGGATAAAAAAAAACAAAACCAAAAAGGACAAAATAACCCAAAAAAAGGATAAAATACCCCAAAAAAGGAGCAAAATAACCCAAAAAAAGCCAAAATAACGCAAAAAAAGCCAAAATAACCCCAAAAAAGGATAAAATACCCCAAAAAAGGATAAAATACCCCCAAAAAAGGATTAAAAAAACCAAAAAAGGAAAAATAACCCAAAAAAGGTTAAAAAAAAACCAAAACCAAAAAGGACAAAATAACCCAAAAAAAGCCAAAATAACGCAAAAAAAGCCATAATAACCCCCAAAAAGGATAAAATACCTCAAAAAAGGATTAAAAAACCAAAAAATGAAAAATAACCCAAAAAAGGATAAAAAAAACCAAAACCAAAAAGGACAAAATAACCCAAAAAAAGGATAAAATACCCCCAAAAAAAGACAAAATAACCCCAAAAAAGGAGCAAAATAACCCAAAAAAAGCCAAAATAACGCAAAAAAAGCCAAAATAACCCCCAAAAAGGATAAAATACCTCAAAAAAAGGATTAAAAAAACCAACAAAGGAAAAATAACCCAAAAAAGGATAAAAAAAACAAAACCAAAAAGGACAAAATAACCCAAAAAAAGGATAAAACCCCTCAAAAAAAGCCAAAATAACCCAAAAAAGGATAAAACGACCCCCCCAAATCCCATTTTCGACCCCCCCAAATCACCAAACTCAGCTCGAGTCTCCACAGATTTTAT
>NW_024507879.1:2201269-2477397 GCF_017590055.1 Onychostruthus taczanowskii | reverse complement strand
GCCTCCGATGCTGCCTGGAGCCAGTGCATTGCCCTCTTTATATGTAAGAAAGATATCACACTAAAATTTTTATAGAAGTTTATTAACAGACAAAATCCCATATTTGGGTGCTTGTCTGTTTGCACACAGTTAACTTAAACTGTGTTCTGTGTATACTGTTAGATTATAGGCCTATATGCATTTTCATAATATTTTATGCATATTCAAATATTCGTTTGATTTTATACGTTGTTTTGGTTGGTTTTAACCTTTGCCTTGTCTTTGTGCCATCTTCTCAATTAAAGAAATACATTTTATTTTATCTTGTGGTTCTATCTTTTTGTATTTTCACTCCCTGATAATGAGGATCAGTAAATAGGTTTTTTTTGTTCTCTGGTTTCTATTTGCGTGAACTTATCTTTTTGATAAGAAAGTCCCTGAATATGGGAAAAATTTTTTTACACCATTTTCTGAGTTAGTTTCATGAAAAAGTAATTTCAACATTTCACAGTCTCTATTATGCTACACTCTAAGATGGTGTCTATTACACCGCTCTTTATAAAAGCTGTACAGTGCATACATAAACTGACAGATTATACTGTATCAAAAGCAGTAATTACAATGTGTACTATATCAGGATTTTTGTGATCAATAACTTGAAAACAAAATTTAGTACATAAATGTGAAAGCTAATAGCTATATTTGGTATTTATAACATTCTACAACAGGCTCAGTTGGGAAATCCAAATTGCCCTGAGCTCTTGGAAATCATCACAAAGTGGCCTGAAGGTGACACTTTTGGACTGTTATTGGAAGATGTGGGAAATGATCCTCACTTTTAAAATGTTCAAGTTTTATTAAACATTAACAAAAAAATACAACAACAGCCTGAATAAGGAGAAATTACAGCGTTCAGGGTGTCTGTGACTATCATCCACGTGCTCGTTTACCAAGTGGATGCTCTGCCTTTTATACCCTCAGCCCCTCCCAGAGTTTTGTCACTCAGCTCCTCCTCTGCCCTCCACTGGTGGAGATCACTTCCCTACACCTTGACTGGAGCTCAGGTGTTGTCCTGTCGCCCTCCTGGTGAGGAGCCGACCCTCCCCAAATGCCCTGACTGCTGAGGCTGTGTGAGGAACGACTGCTCACTTTAAAAAAATCTTTAAACATTTATTAAACCTTAACAAAAATACAACAAAAGGACTAAATAAGGAAAAATTCACAGTGCTGGGAACTGCATTTGTAGATACCACGTAGCCAGTTCTTCTTCAGGATGGGTGCTCAGGCTTTTATACCCCTGGGGGATTGCATCAGCCAGCTCTGGTCTCTCCCAAAGTCTGTCAGTCAGCTCTTCCTTGCCATTTATGGGTGGAGACTGCGTTCTTGTAACTGGATTGGAGGTCAAGTTAGTGGCCCATGCAAGGTGCACATGGGCACACCTTCTTCTACCTGTCCTAGACAAGCCCTGCTGTCTGATGGCAATAATACAGGGTGGAGAGGTAGAAAAGGGAACTATGGGGAGAACAGAGGTAATACCAACTACAATAATATCAATAACTGCATACATACTACAACATACATCACTAAACCTTTTTGTGATATTCATCCCTTAATTGTAAGAGCTGATGATCTCATTATCCATCTATAACAAGCCCCCCTTTTCTTTTTTGTAAGTTATTTCCCTCGAGTAATTAACTAAGTTTTAATAGCTTCTGTTGATGTGGGCGAGGACAGTGGAAAAGGGTTTGAAGTCAAATGATTGGTGTAGGTTGTGAACAGAGGGTCCAGTATGGCTTTTACTCCGACCTCCCATGCCTACAGAGTTGCTGCCTACAGCAGGGTTGTTACAATCTTCTCTCTGGCGAGTACAGGGGCCAGCCTGGTCTTGCCCTCTTGTTCTCACTATATTTCAGGTTTAATTGAACAATTTTAATGTTTTTCACTGTTCCTCCCCATAACAGGTAGTTGTAATTTTCACAGGACAATAGTATTAATTATATACAATTTAAATTCTCTGTTCAAAATGTTACTTAAACAGTTATATAAAGTACTTAGACTAGTTGTGAGGCTTTCACGTGTCTTTCACAAAGTACAGTAACGGGAGTAGTGTTAGCCTGTCTATATATGAGAATGAGTTCACACATTTTTACATTTTAACAAGTCTACAGCAAAATTAAGGCATGAGGTAAGAATATAAATAAACGCAGCTGGAATGTGTTGCTTTGTATCTGTTATAAACGAAGCTGAACTTTAGGTATTGTACACAGGGAGCTGGGGGCTCCTCTGGTCAGTGGAGCTCAGTAGTGATAGATACACACTGATGCACACAAACACTCTTAGGCGAGACAGCAGCTAGATGCACAGAGCTGTACCTCCAGAGCCGTGTTTCTGGGCGTGCTCAGCCCATGTCTGCATGTAGGGGTGAGTGCAGGACTAGTACACACACACAGGTATTTGTTTACTGCTATAGAACCTTGGCATACAGAGGTACTTGTTAGCAGCACACACCTGCACACACCCACGGAGCTGTGCACGCTCTACTTGCACACGCTAGCACACGTGTGCCACAGAGACACTCACTTACATACAGTCTCTACCAGTGCACACGTGCTCACAAACATGAGACTTCCTTCTATGTAGAGGCTGTGTACATTATCACAAGTGTATAAATCTGTGCACACTAAGATGTGTAATGTCATTAACACGTCTCTTATACAGGGCTATGCTCACAGTTGCAGAGCCTGTGCACACACAGAGGGCTGTACACCAACTTAGTCATACCTGACAGGGGGGTAATTTAACACACATGCACGTAATGATGCACACAACACGTGTATGCCTTGGTCTACATGCGCAGCCCATCGCCACTGGCATCCCTGGGCTCCAGTGTGTCTGATGGCCGCGGTCACCGCCGGCTGGGTCGGAACAGCTGAAAGCCACCGTGCTGGACACTCCTGGCTTGCTACCACCCATGCGGGCCCACACGGTCCCTGGCCTGGAAACCCCGCACATTTGGCAAAAGTCGCTGCCAGCAGCCCTCCCGCTGCCCACGGCCCTCCGCCACCTCTGGGCGCCATCACCCACGTGGCTCTCTGCCACCTCTGGGTGCCATCACCCACGTGGCTCTCTGCCACCTCTGGGTGTCATCACCCACGTGGCTCTCTGCCACCTCTGGGCGCCATCACCCATGTGGCCCTCCCTGGGCACCATCACCCACGTGGCGCCCTGATCTCACGGCTCCACAGGCGGGCCGTGGTGGACCCCGCACCCCGACCAGCCTGTGCACCTCAGCTGGTCTCTGACCGTCAGCAACGCCGTGTACTGCGCCAATCTTGGCACTGCGCCTCCGCTGGTCCTCGCCCATCCTCACCGGGTCAGCGCGTACCAGAAACTCGCCGCATCCGGCGCGGCTGCAAACGCTGGTTTACGCAAACTCTGCTCCTGGCCTCGTCCGTGCCCGTGGGTCAGGCGAACCACTGCGGCGGCCCTATGAAACCCTGCTTGCCCTCTCCTGCAGCCTCTCCTGGGGAACCCATGCACTCGGCTTGTCCCGAGAGCAGCCCCCACCGGCACCAGCCACCACTACCTGAGGACATCTAAACTGTGATAACATAACTATACATTACTAAAACTTCTCTTAATATTCACACAATAGTCATCCCTTAATTGCAAGAGCCAATCATCTCATAATCTATCTATGACACCTTGGAACATGTGAGAAACGATCTTTACTTTTAAAATTGTAAAGGTTTATTAAACATTAACAAAAAATACAACAACAGACTTAATAAAAAAAACCCCTAAAAATTAATAAGGAAAAATTACAGTGATGGGGGTGTCTGTGACTACAGCTACATGCTCGTTTACAAAATGGATGCTCTGCATTTTATACCCTCAGCCCCTCCCAAAGTTTTGTCATTCAAGTTCTTCTCTGCCCTCCACTGGTGGAGATCACTTCCCTACACCTTGACTGGAGCTCAGGTGTTGTCCTGTCGCCCCCCCTGGTGATGAGCCGACCCTCCCCAAATGCCCTGACAGATTGCCAGTCCCTGTTCCCTGCTTGGCTGCAGACTGGGAGGAGAAGTGCTGGGATGAGCATCTCACCTCTCTGGGCATCCAGACCCTGTCGAGTCCCTGGACCTGAACCAGCCCAAAGCCTCTCTTACCTTTTGCTGCTCTCAGGAGGGAAAAGCAAAGCAGGCAAAAGCATCCCCAGACCGCCTGTGGATCCATGGTGGGCTCCGGGAGCCGGGAAGGGAGCGGGGTGGGAGAGAGGGGCCCGACCTTCTCCCTGTCCCCGCCTTAGCCGAGAGAAGGCAAATAATTAAACCTTTGTGCCAACCCCCAGCAGCCACGGAGGGTTTGGAAATCAGCTGAGGTTCGCCAAAGGCCGGCGGGAGGGGAGGAAAGCTGGAGGAAAAAGAGCAGCCAGAAGCATTGAGGGGTGCAGGAATTGCCACTTTGTCCTGATACGGGAGGGGGATGCTCAGAGAGCTGCTCTCTCTTTTGGAGATCTTTCTCTTCCCATCACAGGACAGAAGACAGTTCCTTTCAAAAGAAAAGGCCCTGAAGGGGGAAGGGGGGAAGCAGCTTTTCCATCCTTTTAGCTGGAGACTGGGATTTGCAGCCTGGAGGCTTAAAGGGCCAGGCTGGAGGTTGACGGGAGAACTGCTACCCCCAGAAAGAAACATGAAAGGGCTTAGGAAATCCATCTCTAAAGCCCTTGGCCCACTGACCATACAGTGTTTTTATGAATGCATGAACGTTCTGATTGCTGAGTTTAATTGTTTTCTAAAGACACCACAGTAAGGGGTGGTGATGCAGCTCAGGGTCCTGGGAAGGCTTTTTTGCTGAAAATAACGGGGGAGTGGAAGAAGGGGGCACTTCATGTGTCATTCTGGAAGTGATCTGCATATTACAGTAGGACCTTACAGTGGCACATCAAGAGGTTCCTCTCAATGGAAGCCCTTTAAGATCAGGACAGCAGTGTTTGCCCTCAGTTTGAACCTTGAGATGATGAAAATGGGGCTCTTTTCCTCAATTCAAACCCATGGAACAGCATGATAAATGTTTTCTCTTTCCATTTAAACATGGAAATAATGGAAAACTGATTCCCAGTCAAGTGACACATTCAAAATCATGAAGAAGGTGTGTTTTCCTTCCTGCAAATAGTAGGTGAAGTGGGATCCTTTGAAGTTCAAACCCAGACAATTACGGAAAAGGCATCGTTCCCCTCAATTTAAATCCCTTTTCTCCTCGTAACCCCCCTTTTTGGGGGCACTGGGGAGGGACTGGGGGCACTTCCCCCTCCTCACTGCTCACTCCTGGGGCTGCTGCCCGTCGGAGGGTGGGGGGAAGCTCCATTTAGTGCCGGGAAGGAGCGGGAGAAGCTCCGGGGGGGGCGAATCCCATTGGGAAGACGGAGCTTAGGCCGGCAGCGGTGTCCGACCTCCGGAGGGCAGCGGGGAGGTCCCGGGGAGCTGGGGGAGCCGGCCCACGGCCCCGAGTGAGGAACGCACCGGGTGGGAACGAAATGAAACAGAGCAGAATGAAGTGCGGTAGAAGCGCCGCGCCCCGGGAGGGTCTCCGTGTCACTGGAAGAGCTGCACCGAGACCGTCGTGGCGCTGAAAGAGCGGCACGGGAAAGGCTGGGAGGTGTGACAAGTAAAACACAGAGAATGGTGTAAAATGCCACAAAGGTACGCCCCTGTCACTGGCAGAGCTGCAGCTGCCGGGTCCACAGGCATCGCTCGGTGCCTGGCGGCCTTTGCCATCCCCAGGGATCAGCTGAGTCCGGCGGCAGCGACTTCCGAGTGCCCCGCGGGATGGGGTCCGATCGCTTAGAGATCAGGACGAATATTTTGATCTTTTATTTTTTCCATTTTAGGGGGCTGAGGGGGTCTTTTCTCTAGCAGTAGCTCCTTGTCCTTTCCCCCGTATGCCGATTTTCCTTTGTCTGGAGGCAATCCCCCACTGTCCCCAGCCCTGGGTCCCCTCCCCGGGGTGACTCCCCCCGGTCGCTGTCGGGCTGTGGAGGGGGCAGGAAGCTCCGGTGCCGCTGCCAGCTCTCGCCACACCGGCCAGCCCCAGCGGGCAGAGATGCTTTGGCTTCCTGTCCCCTTCCCCGTGTCCCCAAGGCAGCGCCACCACCCCCGAGTCCCCATCCTGTGTCCCCTCGGCTCTGCCGTCGCATGGAGGACGAGGACGGCTACGTGATCTTAGAGCGAGGGGACAAGCGGGGCTCGGCGGGGAGGTCCCCACCTCGGGAGGGTGCAGGTACTGGGGGGTCGTGTCCGCTGGGCCCCCCGATCTTTGGGGGAGAGGAACTGGAGGGGAGCGGGTGCGGGCTGAAGGCACCCAGGAGTCGCCAAGAGCTGCCCAGGGTGGGGAAACTGAGGCACAGCTCGAGGGAGGAGGGTCTGGGGGCCTTTTCTTGATGCTGTGGTTGTCTGCTGTCCCATCCCCCCGAGCTGTGACCCCAAAAGATGGAGCAGAGGGGGTTTTTGGGGTCACCCAACTCTTCGTGCTCCTCTACAGGAGGGTCTCACTGAGTTGCTTTGCCCCAGGACTTCCTGCCTTGGGCTCTCGGGGTTCGGGGAGGCGACAGGTGCTCGCGAACCCGCTCTTTTTTTCCATATCCTTTCCCCAGCAGCAGGATCTAGCTTTCCAGAATCCAGAGGGTCCCCGCAGGATCCTCCCGCTGTCCCCGCCGCCTCCTCGTGGCCCTGACGGCCGCCCTGGCGCTGTCCCTCGTGCTCTGCCGTGAGTTTGAGGGGCGGCGGGGGCTCCGGGCACCCCTTCCGACCCCACCCCCATTTCCCTGATCCCCCTCTCGCAGTGTCCTGGTGTGTGGCACAGCAGTGGCAGTCCCAGGGGACCGCAGGTTACGAGAGCGCCTCGCCGGGAGCTGCCCGTTCGAGCTGGGATGGCATCCTCAGGGAGATGCGGAGGGTCCTGTGCCCGCCCCGAGGTAACTCACCCCCCGGGGGCTCCTTTGAGCTTCCCCCCGATAAAGAGAGGCAGGAGATGCCCTCCGGTCCCTGCTCAGCGCCCGGGACCCGCCCGTGTGCCCGCAGAGAGCGAGGGGTGCCGGCTGTGCGCCGTGGGCTGGAGGCTGCTCGGGGCCAAGTGCTACTGGATTTCCGACGGGATGAACCCTTGGAACAGGAGCCGGGAGGACTGCAGGGATCGGGGCTCCGCGCTGCTGGTGCCCTGGGACCAGGATGAGCTGGTGAAGGGAGTGATGGAGCTGGGGATGTGGGATATGGCTGCACCCGGGGGGCTGGTGCTGCCGAAGGGGCTGGAGGCACCCATGGAAGGGTGAGGGGCTTCCCAAAATCCTGGACTCAGCCCCCCCGCTGTGTCCAAGCCCCCCCGGGTGCCTGTGGCTGAGTGTGGGGGACACGGGTGGGAAGCTCCGGCCCGGGAAAGAAGTGATGGCGCTGTTTTGGTCACCCCAAAAGTGGCTCTGTCCTCATCCAGGACAGAGCCAGTTTTGGTGTGACCAAAACAGCGCCATCACTTCTCCTTTCCCGGGCCAGGAATTCCTGAATGAAAGCCTGCGGAATCCCACACGGCACTTCTGGATCGGCCTCTCGGTGCCTGCGGCCGGGACGGGCTGGACGTGGGAGAACGGCTCCGAGCTCGACCAGGACCGGTGAGCGCCGGGGGGAGCGCTGGGAGGGCACCCCAGTGTCCCCCAGGGACCCCCGGGGGTGACACGGGCTCTTTCCTGCCACCCGCAGCTTCCAGCTGGACCTCGAGAAGCGACCTGGAGCCTGTGGAACGCTCAAGGGGAATGGGATCAGACCTCAGAGCTGCGACACGAGGCTGCAGTGGATCTGCCAGAAAGAGTCTGTCCTGATCTGAGCTTCCATTGCACCCTAAAAACAGCGTTAATGCAGGAAAAAAATCCCAATTCCCGCGGATCCAGCATCCCCCGGGGATGGGCAGAGCCGCAGCCGGTGAAAGTCTCCCGAGGCGGGCGATGTAGGAGAGAAATCGACCTAAAAAACAGAATAAAACCTAAAAATAACTTGGGGAATTGCACTTTTGGGGCGAACATTGGGGAGAGGGAAGGAGAAACGTGGCATTTTATTTTTAAGGGGTGTTTTGGCGCCGGGATGATCCGAGATTCAGCCGGAGGGGGGGAACTTGAGAGTGATGGTCCGCAGTGTCCCTGCCCATGTCCCCGTGTCCCTCTCGTGTCCCCCGTGTCCAAGGCCAGCCACAGCCGCCGGTCCTGGCAGCTTTTGTCTGGGAGCAATCCTCGGATATTCCCAATTTTAGGAGGCGTTATCCCTCCTTCGGCACCCGCAGCCTCTGAGCCCGTGCTGGCCCGTGCAGAGGACCAAGGCAGCTCAAGGACAACCAAACAGTGATTAATTAGCTTAATAAACGCCTCCTAATTAGCGGGGAGGAGAAGCGAGGCCCCAGGGCTCTCCTCTCGGAGGTGGTGCCACTCCTCGCACAGGGCTGGGAAAGGCGGGCCGTGAGCTCTGCAAAACGAAGTGTCCGTGTTCCGACACATCTGGAAATGTATCAGTTGATCCATTTTGTGGATTCCTTAAAATCCCTTACATTTTAATTAATTTAACCCCAGACTGTCACCATTCCCCCGAGCTCTGACTCCATCCTCACCTTGGCACACCCAAAAACTCTCACTGGAAGATACCAACCCCCCCGCCCCCAAATCCTTAAAAAATTCCAGAACCCGACCGAAAATTAATTAAATGTTCTTTTCCAGACCCCTCTGGGGGGCCAAGTCCGAGGATTTTCCCATCTGCTGCCCTCCCTGGAGCCCAGTCCCGAGGGATGTTATGTGGGACAACACTGCTGCTTTTGGCGTGGGGGTCCCCAGTTTGAGGTGTCCGCAACCTTTTTTGGGGGATTCCCACCTTTTTCCAGAGGGTCTCCCCACCTTTTGGAGAGGTCCCCACATTTGGAGGGTTATCCCCTCCATTTCATTTGATCCACCTCATGGATCAATTCCCGACGTTTTTATGGCTCTTTCAGCGGCAATTTATTGCCTCTCACCTCTCCGAGATCAGGACGAGCACTCTGATCTCTTATTTTTCCCATTTTAGGGGGGCTGAGTGTTTTTTTCCCCTCCCTTACTAGCTCCTTGTCCTTTCCCCCTTGGGCAGCAGCCCCGTATGCCGATTTTCCTCCGTCTGGAGAGGAAACCAGAGCGGGGAAAACAATCCCTCACTGTCCCCAGCCCTGGGTCCCCTCCCCGGGTGACTCCCCCCGGTCGCTGTCGGGCTGTGGAGGGGGCAGGAAGCTCCGGTGCCGCTGCCAGCTCTCGCCACACCGGCCAGCCCCAGCGGGCAGAGATGCTTTGGCTTCCTGTCCCCTCCCCCGTGTCCCCACGGCAGCGCCACCCCCCCCGAGTCCCCATCCTGTGTCCCCTCGGCTCTGGTGTCGCACGGAGGACGAGGACAGCGAGGGAAGGGACAAGCGGGGCTCGGCGGGGACATCCCCACCCCGGCAGGGTGCAGGGACTGGGGGGTCCCCTGGGCCCCCCGATCTTTGGGGTGCGGGCGTGGCCCCAGACTGGGTGGGGGTCGCAGAGGGGAGCAGTCCTGGAAGAGTCCGGGGTGTCACTGTGGGGGTTGGGGGTTCCAGAAGGGTTTGGAGGGATGGGGACATGGCTGGGGACCCTGTGGGCAGGAAGCTGGGATTATTATCATCACCATCATTATCATTATCATTATCATTATCATTATCATTATCATTAAATAAAGAATAGTAATAATAATAATAAAAACCTACGACTAAATATTATTACTATTACTATATTTAATAATATCAATATCAATATTAATATTACTTAATAATTAAGATTGGCTATTGATGTAAATATTAACATAATCTTAATAATATAACACGTTATTAATATACAATTAATATACACATAATATATTGATATAACTGTAATTAATACTAATATAAATATAGTAATTATTATGATTATTATAATTATTATAATTATTATATATTATAATATAATAACATTATTATATTATTATATATTATTATTATATGTATTACAATAATATTTATAATAATGTTTATACTATGTCATAAAATAGTAATAATAATAACAATAACAACCATAATAATAGTGATATCGATAACAGTAATAATAAAGCCCAGCGACTAATTATTATTACTATTACTATATTTAACAATATCAATATCAATACTACTATTAATTAATAATTAAAATTTACTATTGATGTAAATATTAACATAATATTAATATTTTAACACATTATTAATATAGTATTGATCTATTAATAATATATTACTAGTACTATAATGAATATGAATATCAATATAATATTATTATTTATTTATATAGAATAATAATAATAATAATAACAAATATACCAGCAACTGATGCCTTGAGAGGCTACATGGAAGAGCAGCTAGACAGAGTTAAAGAATAAAGCAGGGGTTTATTAAAAGCCCTCAGAGGATAAAGGATACACCTTGGGCAGCAGCAGAGCCCGGCCGTGGCTGCAGGGAGGTGTATCGGAGTTGTAGCGGCACCTGCACAGGAGTTACAACAGGTCGGGAAGGTTACAGCTGCACGGGGTAGTGGCTGCTCCCCGGGTGATGCTTGGCATCTCTTGGAGCCCATCCCGGGGTGATTCCCGAGGGAGAAGGAACAGGGTAGGGAGGTGAATGGATTGTTTCCAATCGATGATCAATCACAGCCGCCTGAGGCTGTGGGCAGTCACAAGATTTTGTTATGCATTCTATTCTATTCTTGTTCTTTCAAGCCTTCTGATCATTCTTCTCTCTCTGTTCTTTTAGTATAGTTTTTATGTAGTATTTTAATATATCGTAAGATGATAAATCAGCCCTCTGAAATGGAGTCAAGCCTCCTCGTGTCCCCTCACATGAAGTGTTCTCCCCAGCACTGTGCTGCTGTAGTGTGTGACTCTGCACTTCATACAAAGCATCAGAAAGGTCTCTTCACAGTTTAGCTGGACAGAACAATCCTTTTCCAGCCCCAGAGCTGAGGACACCGCCGCAGCCTCAGGCCCAAAAAGTGCAAACAGCAGAGAATGGAGGGGAGCAAACTGGGAGGGTGGGACTGCATCACCTGGAGCTGGAACTGGACAATGAACCCCAGTATGGAAATGGACCAAAGCCTTTATAGAAGTCTGAAAATTTGTGACATGTTCTACATCTTGAGTGTGGCCGTGGCCAGGCTTTTGTGCTACCCAAGGTGTATCCTTTGGGGACTTTTAATAAATCCCCAGCTTATTCTTTAACTCTGTCTAGCTGCTGTTCCATGTAGCCCCTCAAGGCATCAGTTGCTGGCAGTTGTTTATTATTATTATTATTATTATTATTATTATTATTATTATTATTTAATATTATATAGTATAATTAATGAAACGAATAAAAATATAATACTATAATAAAAATTACAATATATGGTAATAATGTTATTGTATTAGTTATAATATAATAAAGAGAACATTATACATTATAGTATAATAAAACAAAAACTACTATAATAATAATAATAATAATAATAATAATAATAATACCCCTCTCCATCTCAAAGTCCCCTCCCTCCATCCCAAATCCCCCCTCCAGGGCATGTCCCCTCCTTCCTGGGCACTCCCAGGCGGTCCCGGGGGTCCAGGGGCAGGCTCTGGGTGGGTTCCATGGGGGTTCCTGGGGGTGGATCCTGGAAGGTCCCCATGGGACCCTCTCTAGGACTCCCCAGGAAATTCCAGGACCCTCCTTGGACCTCTCAGGATCTCCGAAACCCCAGGGACCCCCATGGTAGCCCCTCCCCAGACCCCTCTGGGACATTCTGGGGTGCCTTAGCACCTTCCAGGACCCTCCCAGACAGCCCAGGGATGTTGGAGGATTGCTCCCAGACAAAAAGAGGGACAGCTCTCGCTGGCCTTGGCTTCCCAGGGGCCACCCCAGGCTGTCCCCAAGGTATTTTGAGTGACACCCTTCCCAGAAAAGAGCCATCCTTCACAGACACGCACCCCTGGCTGAAAGTGGGAGTTGGCCCAAGCAAGGAAGGGGAAGAAACAGGGGTTTGCTCCATCCAGAAAGTAGCTATAATTCCCCTTTCCATTTCTTTGTAGAAAGAGGAAAAAGCCCTCTTTTTCAAATTTGACTGCTTTCAGACTTGACTTTTGCATCAGAACACGAACTGATCGGTCTCCGTGACAGTTTCTCTCTCATAAATATGTAACCAATGCCCAGGGTAATGCCAACCCCCCAGAGGACCTTGTAGCACTGCAAAACCATGAATAATTTGGATTTTTCTCTCTCCAGCCCCCTTCCAAGCTGTCCTTTAAAGGAGGTGTAAGTTTTAGCATGGGCGATGCTGGCCAGGCGATGCTTGGCCTCTCCTGGGAAAAGCAGCTCCCTTCTCTGGGACTCACTCTGGCACAGTCCCAGCACCAATCCTGCCACCTGTGAGGAGAAGCCAAGCTACTCTGGTATTTTTAAAATTTATCTGAATAGTGGGGAAACCAGTTTCTACCTGGGCTGTGCAATAGACCAAATTAAGATGGAAATGGGTTCAGGGCCAACCTGCCCCCATTTGCTCTTGTGCCACCATTGTCCCCTCACTCAAATGGCTCCTCTCCCTCCCTGGTGTGGCTTTTCCTCTCCACCCAGATATTCATAGCAAGATATTCCCTTCTGCCTGTGCTTTTCAGCCACATTAAACACGCCAAGCTCTTTCTTTCCCGGCGTTAGGTGAAGGTGTGTGTGAGGATTAGTGATGCACCTGAAGAGACTTCTCAGGGCTGGAGGAACAAACAAGAGTTCCTCTCACCCCCTCAAGAGCAAGATGTCACTTAGAATGCATAAATGTGGGGTTTAAGGCTGTTTTTATTGAAGGCTGGGCTCACTGGAGTTTGCAGAGGTTTTTATAGTGGGGAAACCCAGCTCCTTTGAGGTTCTCTTGGGCAGATATTTTCTGTCTTGGCAAGCACCTGGGAAGGAGACCAGCTTTGTGACACTGGTATTGGGTCACTAACAGACCTGTTTGCTCCTTTTTCTGCTAAAAAGAGCATCTGATGTCTTGGCACAGCTCTAAAAACCATCCCAGGAGGGCAGTGACAAAAGCCCTGTCTGCAGGTGTCACCTCCTGAGAGGTGACAGCTCGGGTGGCACGGTGACAGCAGACAAACAGCACCTGCAAGGCAGCAAATTCCAAATGCCAGGAGCTGATGCTGCTGTGCTGTCTGTCGAGTTCACACTTACTGGCAACCAGAGTGTTTTGTTTGCCCTCAAAACACAGCCCCAGCTGAAGCTCTGCTGTCACCACACAGGGAATTACTGATGTGAAAAGTTTTCCCTTCCTTTTCTTGCTGACTTTTCCCCCTTGCAACTATTCTGCAACATAACTGCTTCAAAAAGTTCCTTTTCACAACCTAAATGCCTTGGGGTGCTTGTCAGGTTTGCCCTGGATGTTTAGAAACCACTGTGCTGGTCCCAGACAATATTCTGCTTACTGCATTCATTTCATGAGGTCAGAATTAACGCCAGGGGACACAGACACCTTTAACCTCTTAAAACTCTCCGGAACACCTGGGCAGTTTGGCTGCTGGCACTCTTCCCATGGTTAAGTTTTATGGAATAGCCTCACGAGTCTGCAGCCCCCAAATAAACTGGTTTTGGGATCCTGGTGCTGTAAGTGGTTGTCAGCCATGGGTGTGGGCAGTGAGGGGTCCCGCCTGATCCACCCAGAATGGAGTAGATTTTGATCCATGGATTAGCAGGAGGAACAGGCTGGATAATGCCGTAATGGCCAGTAGTTCCTGCCTTATGTATTGCACAGAACACAAACTCTCCTCTAAAGATATCACAAAATGATTTGGCTTAGAATGGTCATTAAGGATTGCCATGTCCCCACTGCCTGCTGTGGGCAGGGACACCTTCCACCATCCCAGGTGGCTCCAAGCCTCATCCAGCCTGGCCTTGGGCACTGCCAGGGATCCAGGGGCAGCCACAGCTGCTCTGGGCACCCTGTGCCAAGGCCTGCCCACCCTGTCAGGGAAGGATTTCTTCCTAATATCCCAGCTAACCATTCCCCCGTGTCCCAAATCCCTCTCCAGCTCACCTGCAGCCCGTTCAGGCACTGGCAGGGGCTCTGAGGTCCCATCTCCTGGGGGACTTTTCCAGGTGGACACCCTGAGCTTTCCCAGGCCGGATCCAAAGCAGAGGAGCTCCAGCCCCAGATAATTAACAACCGGGGCGAGCTTACAAACTGTTTTTTATTGTTGTTGTTTGTTTGTTTGTGGGTTTTTTTTGGTATTTTAACAAAAAACCACCTCGGCCTTTAAGGTTTTACCGCCTCCCTCCAGGTGAGGGCGCTGCGCTCCCGCCGCCGCCTCGCCCTGAGGGGGCGTGGCCTGACATGGTTGGGGCGTGGCCTCCACAGCGGGGGGCGTGACCTAACAGCTCTGTGGGCGTGGCCTCGCCGCTCTGTGGGCGGGGCGAGCGGGGCGGGGCAGGGCCGGGCCGGGACCCCGCGGGGAGCGGGAGGAGGAGGAGGAGCGGGGAAGGAGAAGAGGAGGGAGGAAGGAGCGAAAGAGCTGGCGGCCGCAGCAGCGATGGTGAGCGGGGACTGCGAGGCCGCTGTGGGCCGGAGAGAGGCGTCCCGGCGCGGCCTGTGAGGCAGCGAGGCCCGGGCCTCGTCCGGGGGGGGGCCGGGTGCGGGCTGCGGGGTCCCGGGCGCGCCTCAGGGGATGCGTGGCCGAGGGTTTGTGGTCAGGTCCTGTCGCTAGCTCCCATCCGGGGCCCATACCCTTCCCCTGAGCGTAAATATATCCTTTTATTCACACGCTGCTTCCCTCGTTCCCCACAATTACCTGGTTTCGGGGCAGAGAGTGTTGTCGCCTGTCTCCGGTTGGTTTCACTTGGGTGGGGCACAGGGATGTTTTCCTCGTGATTTTGGTGGAGGTGCTGATCTGGCTGAGAGAAATCGTGTTCGCTGGTTGATTGTTGTTTTTTTTAGAGACACGGTTTGCTAATTGGCTGTTATTTTTTTGAGCTGGAAGCAAACTTCGGGATTGCTTGGAATATCGCCCACATTGGCACGGCATGAATCTCGCAATTCCTCAAACGTAGAAGGGGCACTAGGTTTCTTGGTTGTTTGGTTGGGTTTTTCTTTCCCTCCCCCATCAGCAAGGGGAATTGAAATCACAGCTGCCGAGTGATAAATGAAGCAGCATTATCTTTGTGCCGCTCCTTTGTCCCGCTTGGTTGTTGCATTCCCAAGTGCTGTTCCTGCTCTGGTGTGCTTCCCGGGACAGCCCGCACAGCCCGTGCTGGGCTTGCTTTCAGCTGCCAGAATTTGGCACTGGGCAAATCCTGGGCTGCTTGTGCAGGCTGGCCTGGGGCTGCCGGGGCCCTGCTGTGTGCTCGGGCTGCTCTCACCCCAGTCCCGTCTGTGACAAAGCTTTGCGGAGGAAATTGCTGCTTATTGCACCTGAAAGACCTGCTCGGGTCTGCTCTTTTAGTCACTAGGTTAGACAGTAGCTATTGCACGGGATCCCTGGCTACTGGAAAGCTTAGGAAGTTGGCTTTGTACTCGGGGAAGGAGGTTTTCCTCTGGAGAAACACTGACACACACATTTTCCCTAAGCTGTGGTTTCGCTCTGGCATCCTTCCTGTGATCTTAGCAAAAAGCAGTGTGAAGCACTGGAAACTTTCTAACCTAGACAGGGTAGAATCTTTCTTTTTCTGTGTTCTGCTCATGTCCACCCTACTCAGAGTTTCCTACCTTCAGAAGTTGTGTCTGAGTCGCTGGGCAGGGGAGGGTTTATTGGGGTGCTGCCTCGCTCCCTTCCTGCCTGGGGTTTGTGCAGCAGCGCTTGGAGGTTGGAGATAACCCCAATCCCAGCGTTTACTGTGTGTGGTCTGCCTGGTGTGGCAGCAATCACAGCCTTGCTGTGGCTCCTCTGCTCAAAGTGGAGCCCCTTTCTGAGTAAGGGTTTTGGGGTTCTTCTTGTCTCTTTTTCTAAATACACGACTTTGCCAATAAAAAGATGTCTCCATCTGATCTTCTCCTGCACCAGCTGCTTCCACCACAGAGCTGCTGAGAGGGACTTGGGGTGCTGTGGGTGGCAGGTGGGCCTGCCCTGGGCTGAGCCCCAGTAGGGGAGGGGGGGATTCTGCCCCTGCTCAGGTGAGACCCCACCTGCAGAGCTGGCCCAGCACAGGAGGGTCCTGGAGCTGCTGGAGAGAGCCCAGGGGAGGCACCAGGATGAGCAGAGACATGGACCAGCTCTGCTGGGAGAGATGGGGTTGTTCAGCCTGGGGAAAAGAGGCTTTGGGGTGACCAAATTGTGGCCTTCCAGTGCATGAAGGGGCTGACAAGATATGTGGAGAGAGACTATTTGCAAGAGACAAGGAGGAATGGCTCCAACTGACAGAATGTTAGGTTTAGGTTAGATGTGAGGAAATAGTTTCTTCCTGTGAGGGTGATGAGACGCTGGCACAGGGAACCCAGAGAAGTTGTGGCTGCCCCATCCCTGGAAGTGTTCCAGGCCAGGCTGGAGGGGCTTGGAGCCACCTGGGATGGTGGAAGGTGTCCCTGCCCATGGCAGGGGGATGGAATGACATGATCTTCAAGATCTCTTCCAAATGGGTCTGTGATTCTACAGTTCCGTTGCTTTTATTCTTTGCATCCCAGGCAGTGGAAGACATTTCCTTTCAAGTACTAGCAGGCCTAGTACATGCTTTAGTCCTGCCCTTAGAGCATGAGCTGAGATTTAGGATTCCCCCAAATGATGTAGCAGCAGGTGTCCTGGTCTGTTTGCTGTGGTGATTGTGATACAGTTTTCTGTATTAAGAAAAAAATTGTTTTTCCTAGAAATCTGCATGTAGAAGTCCCTCAGGATCCTTTGTGTTCTGTTTTCTTTGCCTCTCTCTGCTCATCAAGATTTATCCGAGCCATATCAGGAAGGGCATGTGGTGGATATTGCAGGGGTCGAAGGACTCTGCGTGTTGCTGTTGATAAGATAATTTCTGAGGATTCTGCCCTATGGTTGGACTTGCCCAAGAGCAGGGCAAGAACAGCAGCATTCAGTTTGTGCTGATACTGGGGGCTTTGTCCCAGGCTTGCATAACCCTGCTGGGAAGCTGTGCCAGGGCTCCCTGCTGCCTTTGTTCATGGATGCCTGCTCCCAGAACAATTGCCATGCTGGGGGCTGCTTTCAGACAGCTCCTGCCAAGGCTTCACCTCTCAGTGCTGTGGGTATCTCTTGGTGGCACCCAGGTGCTCACAAAAGATTTCAAAGAAATACCCATTTTGTTCTCTGGAAGGTATGCAAGGATCTGAGGCGTGGAGGAATGAAATATGTCCAGATGAGCCTCAGCATGCAGGGAGCTGGGCACTTCTTTTACTCTAATTATTGTGGTGTCAGCAGAGGATGTTTCCTTGCACATTCTTGGAGCTGGTGACCCACAGAGATCCACGGTGAGCTCACCAGTGGGTGGATCCTGTCTCTTGTGAGGTCCGTGCTGCCTGGAGTGTGCCTAGATATGTGCAGAAACTTCTATAAATTGGTTTGCCTAAGAGAGCAAAGTGAACATGACATCTTGTGTGTATTTTGGGTTAAATGAAATTTGAACTTGATTTTTGGAGTCTTTTGGGCTCCTGTAAAATTGGGGGTTTTTTTTGACCCACCAATCAGTCATTTCCCATTTTGTTTTGGTAGTTTTACATTCCATCTCCACAGTGGAAGCCAGAATGCTGCTGTACTTACTCTGACTTGCTGCCTTGTTTGTTTTTGTGCTGAAGCTATAATTAGCCATTGTTTAGCCACTCCTCTTGAGCTCTCAGGCCTGGTGGTACAGTATGTATACATTCATTTTGCAGACATTATACGTGGCAAACCTCCCCCCCCAACTGCTGTCATTCTAGAAAAAGAAAAAGTTTCAGTATGGCAGTGGTGGAAATAAATGCAATGCAGACGAAACTGGTGGTGTTGGGGAGCTGTGGTAAGAAGAGTGTGGCCTGAATGTGTTTTTAATTTCACTTCAGCTCACACACCCGAAAGTTCATGATTTTTGATTTCTGAGCGACCACGCATCTGGTGTCGCTCTGTCTGCCCACATCCTCTGGTCCTGCTGGGCAGCACGTGGTCCAAACCTTGAGCTGTAATTAGGACCTGACTAACAAATATTCCCTGCCTGCTGCTTATGCAAAGGTATTTGTCAGGCTGGGGTTGGCAGGGAGGGCCGGAGGAGCAGAGTCATTATTGGGGTGAGAATCAAAACACCGCAGGCACAGGCAGCAGCAGCGCTCTGAGGAGGCTGGGCTGCTCTTGCTCAATCCCATCGCTTCCTCTCCAGCAGGAATTGGGCAGGCTGGCGGCTGCGAGTTGTGAAAAATGCCAGTCACTTGTTTTTAAGATTTTAAAAGTTTAATAGTAATAAAATGGTTATAAAAATAGTAATGTAATTAGAGTAATAAAAATTTGAACAGTTGAGATTAGGACAATACAAGACAATAAAAACAAAGAGTTACTGAGGTCCAGGTACCTTTTTCTGGGCAAAATAAGCCCGAAATTAACAGAGGATTAACCCTTAAAAGCAATAGTTTATTGCGTATTCATACATCTCCTACACGATGTATAAATTCCATTCAGACAAAGGATTCTGTCTGGTCAATGTCAACTTCTTCCTCTGAATCCTGACAGCCTCTGCAGGGCTGAGTGAGGTGGGAAGAAGTTAGTTTCTTCTGATAATGGGACAATAAATTCTCTTTCTCTGAAAGATTTAGGTGTCCTGTGGCTGCTGTCTTGGTGGGAGTCCTCTCTTTAAAAGAAAGTACACACAGCATAGTTTCTATTTTAACATTGTTACAACCTAAAACTATATTTAACCCACTGCATAAGAAAATTAATACAGCATAACTTTCTAACATAACCTGTATAATAGTCATTTTAATATTTGTGAAAAGCCAATCCTAAAATACGCATTTTTCACAGAGTCCAGGCTGGACTCAGAGCCAGGCTGGCTCCTCCGGTCAGGTTTGTGGCCAGCACACGTGCAGGCAACGAGGTGTCAGCGAAGGCAGGGCTAATTGGAGTCTTCCTTCCACTCAGGAGCAGAATAAATAAGCGAGGCTGCCGTGTCCTTGATGGATTTGTGTGGTTTGTTTTCAGTCAGGAAACTTCTCCCGGGACGAACTCGTTGTGTTGGAGCAGAGGCCTTAATTACAGAGTGAGCACCGGTATTCCGCCTGCTCCCGTAATCGGAGCTGACCTAACTCGGGCTCTTGGAGCCATCTCCCTTGGCCTGGATTTACTGTGTGACAGCCACCTCCTGCCCCAGCTCTGGGGACGTGAGAGAAGCTGTTCAGCTTAGGGTGTGTGGGGAAGTGGTCAGGGGGTCCCTCATTTGGGAATACATGTGGATTCAGGTGAAAGCTGAGGATAAACTGGCAGAGAGTAGGTTTAGATTGGATATTAGGAAGAAATTCTTCCCTGAGAGAGTGGAGACACAGGGTGCCCAGAGGAGCTGTGGCTGCCCATGGATCCCTGGCAGGGTCCAAGGCCATGCTGGGTGGGGCTTGGAGCCACCTGGGATAGTGGAAGGGGTCCCTGGATCCCTGGGAGTGTCCCAGGCCATACTGGGTGGGGCTTGGAGCCACCTGGGATAGTGGAAGGGGTCCCTGGATCCCTGGGAGTGTCCCAGGCCATACTGGGTGGGGCTTGGAGCCACCTGGGATAGTGGAAGGGGTCCCTGGATCCCTGGGAGTGTCCCAGGCCATACTGGGTGGGGCTTGGAGCCACCTGGGATAGTGGAAGGTGTCCCTGCCCATGGCAGGAGTTTGGAACAAGATGGTCTTTTAAGGTCTTTTCTGGCCTAAGCTTTTCTGTGATTCTTTGATCTTAGCACTTCCTCCCTGGACAGTCAGCCTCATGGTATTGCATAACATAAGCTTGCCTTTAAAAGCTACTTTTATTCTGTGGCCCCATTTTGAACCCACTTTAAATCTTCTTTTGGAGGAAGGAAGGTTCAGCTGGTAAAATCTTTCTTTCCTGTTTTTCCCACAGGTAAACTCAGACAGTGTTTCAATTTCCGCAGAAACAGAAGGTACTTGTGAGGAAAGTCTGAGGTTCTCTAGTTTATTGCCATTCTGTTTCTCTCTCTTTTTTCTTTTAAGCTTTTTTTTTTTGTGTCCTAAAACTCGAAACCCAGCCGAGGAAGTGCTGTTCTGGCAGAAATGCAAAATGTGCTCTCATTAGCTTTGGCATTCCTCCCCCCTCCCTTTTCTGTCATCTGGGACAGAAGAGCATTACTGCAGTTAATTTGTGCTCTTTTGTAGTGGGGTAAGTGCTATCCTTGGAACCAGCTCAGCTAGCTAATGACTTCTAGAAATAAAGTACTGAGGATGTATTCCTAATCTGTGCAGCTACAAATTCAATATGTAAACTGCTTAGGTAGCTGAGTGCATTAATATCAGTACAAATGAGCACTGCAAGTCCTAATGATAGCAATTAGTATTTTATCTGATACCTGGGTCTGTCTTACTGCTCTGAGAATTAAAAACAAATCCTCCAGTGGAGCTTTTTTTTCCTCCCTGCTCTTTAGTGTGCTCATAAGTCAGGTTTTTAAACTGCTTCTGAAATAATCTTGTGGCTTGTGAAGCTTTTGTGTGGGGAAGGTTCTCTTACAGAAAGAAAAGCAGCTTATCTACTCTCTTCTAATGGGAAGGGAAATCTTTATTTTTTGATGCCTTCACAAATAAGCAGTTTATTGTCTTACATGAAATTCTGTCCTGTAGACAGGTTTAAAATCAGGTCAGCCTGTTATCTTTAACCCAGCTGGGGAAGCAGATTTTTTACCCTGAGCAGCACCTCCAGGGCTGCAGGGCAAAGGATTCTGATGGCTGGGTCACCCAGAGGCTGATTATTCCCCCTGTAAAATGAGGAAGTGGTATGGGACTGCAATTGTGGTGAATCCCAGAATGGTTTGGGTTGAAAGGGACCTTAAAGATCATCCAGTGTCAGTCACATTCCACTTGACCAGGTTGTTCTGAGCCCTTCCAACCTGGGCTTGGACACTTCCAGGGATCCAGGGGCAGCCCCAGCTTCCCTGGGCCTCACCAGCCCACAGGGAAGGATTCCTTCCTGACATCCCATCCGACATCCTGACACCCATCCCTCTGTCAGTGGGAAGCCACATGCCCTTGTCCTGTCATCCTGCTCTTGTAAAAAGTCACTCTGTCTCTTTTTTATAAGCTCCCTTTTAACCCAGCATGTTCGTGGGTGTAATGAAAACATTTGAGTGCAACCTTCTAAATGCCCTCTGGTTTCTGTGGGATTAAGTGAATAATTCAGAAAGTGAAGGTCTCTCATGTCTTGCTGGATACTTTCAGGGAAAGGAGCATTTGGGAAACACTGAGCCGGAGAGCTGAGAAATTGTAATTCACTGCTAACTCATCTTCTGTACCAATTTTCACTGGGTTTTTAAATCCCAGTTTTTAGTATCTTCCTCAATGGACCAACCTCATCCTTCAAACTCATCTAAGTATAAAATGAGTGAAGAAGGAAAGTGGGAAATACAGAGAGCACTTTACCTGGTCAAACTAACACTTGTGGATTGATTTCAGATTGAGGTTTTTTTAAAGCACGAAAGGGGAAGAAATTCTTCAATGTCTTATGAACATAGTGAAAGTCTTCTCTCATTTGTTCAAAATTGAGTTCCCATATGTCTCTGCTCAGGGGTTTCAGTGACAACAAAATGTGCAGAGAGCTGGGATCTTCTGTCCAGAGCTTTCTCCAAGAGTGAGGTCATTCTCTTGCCAGATTTATTTCCTTTGGCTTGGCCATTGACTGGAGCGACTTCTGTCAAGAAGGTCATGTTCCATTTTGATTCAGGGCTTAGTGTCCTTCATCTTCAGGAAAAAAAAAAAAAAGGGCACAGCCCACTTTATATTTGATGCTGCAGCATTTTCTTGCCATGAGTTGAGAGCAGCTATTGAGGCAGCAGCCCATTAGTGGCTCCATTTCCCTCCTTTAAGTGCAGCTCCAAAACAGAATGATAACCTGGCATTTCATCCTGGGCAAAGAACCAAAGTCATTGCTGCTGATTAAAGGCTCGTTTCCAGGGCTTTGCAAGTGAAGATTGTGCAAACTCATTGAAACTTAAGTAGCACCTCTGGTTAGCTGGAAAAGGTGGCTCTTCTGGAATTCTGGGGTTAAATCGGCTTTGTGGTGAGTGGCTTGGAGGACGGGCATTCATTAGCTGGGACATTGCCTAATTACAGTGGTTTGTGTGGCTGCCTTGTTTTGGAGGCTGAAGTGGCTCTGATGTATTTTTAAATTGCCCTTTGCCAAGTGAATAGGTGCTAATTGCCTTCTCAGAGCTCAGTGCTGCCTGCTTTTGCCCAATTCAGTCCCTGTCCCTTCAGCCTGTGCTGGGACATGGGTGAAAACCCTCCTCTGTTAAGGGTAAACGCTGGAACTGATGCATTAATTCTGCTGGAATTTGTGTTTGGGATGCTTAAATGCTTTCAAACTCTGCCATGTTATACGCATTTTACTGCTTTTCCAATGTAGTGAGTATTCATTGGTGTTGCTTTTTGGTAAGGAAACCTGCCTTCCTCCTCTGATTATTAGGAAAACCTTGGCTTTTTTTAGATAATAGCCTCTCCAGCTGTATTGGAATAACACATCCCTTAAAAAAAAAAAGTTAATTAAATGATGCTTCAGTTGTTGGCTTGACCCAGAAGTGAGACCGGTGAAGGGTCCTGAGAAGGGAAGTTCTAGCAGTTTTTAATTTAGTGGTTTGTTGAAAAAACCGCTGTATTCCCACCCGAAATCCAACAGCACAGGAATCAAGGATTTTTTCCTTCCAAGGTTTAGTTACAATCTTTTGAAAAGCCCCAAGTACTTTCCCTGTTGCTTGGAGGGTGAAGCTCTCAAGGGCTGGAGATCTCCCCAGTTAAACTGGGCTGGTCAAAAGGGAAGAGGGATTTGGGAGAGGGCTCTCTTCTTGCTTAATCTTATCTCTAGAAACCTTTTCCCAGAGAATTGGATGGAAGACCCCTGTTCAGGGGGAAATGTCCTTTCTCTCCTGTGCACAGCCAGTTTTTCTGACGCTCTTGAAGAGCTTCTGGTTTGAAGCTATTGATTAGGAACCTGGGCTGTGTCCCGACAGTAATTCCTGCTTTTACATTGTAATTGTGCTTGCATCGCCGTTTTCTGGGGGTTATTTTGGCGGCAGCAGTGTTTTCCTCTCCCATCCCCCCTTGCTGTGTAACATGCTAATTAGATCTTTAAATTAAGGACTTGCCGAGTGCTTCCATCTTCATTGAAAATCCAGCCCGAGGTATTTAATAGACCTGTTTTGGTGGTACCTTCACTCACCGCCTGAGAATGCCTTGGAAAAAAATCAACACACTTCCATCTCTTGGGCAGTGGTGAGATGTGGTTCTTGGGATTGTGCAGAGAACTGTACATAACTCATCTGCTCTTGGGGCTTCTGTCTTAGTATCTGAAGTCTCTAAAGGTTTGTGTTTTTATCTGTGACTCTAGAGTGGAAGGGAATAAAAACTATCTTCTACCTCTGCTTTTTATGTCACAGATCTTCAATGAGGTCCACAGCTCACAAATGGCTTTAGCCAGCTCAGATACCAAAATCCCCTGATTCCTCGCAGACTGGGGCACTTGCTTCTTCATCTTCATCTCACATTTGCAGACTGCTTGACACTATCTATCTGTTCTCTAAATTTGTACCACAAACAGTGATCCAAAATACAGCTTCCAAAAAATGCAACCCTCACTAACAAAACTTCAGTTTTCAGAAATAAGCAGCTGAAAGTTCTAATTGCTTAAAACTATTTCTAGAAAGAACTAAACGGTGCATCTAGGATCCATAGCACTGATTTAGAAAGTTTAGATTGTCTACCACTCCAAAAAATAGCTGTAATAATTTAATTTCTTTGAAAGGCAAATAGAATATTTCCTTATTTGAAGAAAAAGAAGATGCCCATTTCAGTTGAAGTGTATCTCTAGGACACACACTTCTAGAACTCAAGCTAATTTTTGTAGGAATTAAGGAGAGCATGGGGTCTGCATACCAGAAAGCCCCTTTTTAATCAACAGTTGACTTTTTGACACCCTATTTGTTTTCATTTGTGTTTTTCTCAACTTTGCCCAGGATGCCATTACTCCCTACAAGGAAATCCTCCAGCTGTATTGGGAGAAAGTGACAGGCTTTGTGAACGCCCGCTGCGATGGACTGGAGCCCTGGCAGCTCATTGGGTTGACTTTTTCTTCCACACTTGCAAGTGTGTGGCTGCATGGCTTCCTCTGCCAGCCTGAGAGTAAGTATTGGACATGGGGGTTTTCTTACCTTTGCAGGGAGGGGAGGTGGCCCTGGCTGTTCTGGGCAGTGGAAGGAAAGAGGGTGGAAGAAGGCCAAACTCTTGTGAAAGCAGACTTTCTGCTGTCACCTAATATTTACCAAATTCTTCTGAATTAAGGTCAATGAAATCAATTTGTTAAATGAAGCTCCCCCATTCTGTCAGAGGGTGCATGGAATGTGCTTGTCTCCTTCCCTTTCCTTTCCCTTCCCTCCCTTTTTCCTTTGGCTAAACCATGTGCTTGTCACAACCCTCTCTTCTTGCCCAAACCCTGGGGAGATTTATGGAGAGCTGGGTTCCTGTGAGCTTAGTCACTGCTGCAGAGTGTCTGGATAACTCCTGGTTGTTTCCCTTCCTGCTGGGGGAACAGATGTGGTCTTGATGCCATCTTGGGGGCACATTTCATCCTCAAAATATTCAAGATGTGATAGTGTTAGGAAATTTTCTTCTTGTAACTTTTTTTTTTAAATATATTTCCGGAGTATCTTCCTGTTTTGAGTGGTTTCTGGTACTGGCAGCTCTTCAGTGGAGCTGCATTCTGCAGAACCTGCAGTTTTCCCTGGTGGTGTGATGGCCTGAGGTCACTGCCATGCCCTCTGAGGTGCATTTCAGTTCCCACAGGCCTTGGGGTTACACTCTGGTGGTAGCTGGTGAAAATTGGCCAAGTTTTTAACTTGATGTCTCTGTTTCTGAAGCAGCCCTTTCTCTTTATGAAGCAGCTGAACAGTGGGAATGTCTGTAAGGAGCAAATTGCTATGAAACTTCTGTTCAGGACAGTTATCTTCCTAGCTAGTATTTGTACTGTTGCACTATGTATTTTGTTTAAGTATGGACTAGCTCTTTGAAGATCTGATTAGACTGTCAGAATTTTTCAGGAGTTTGCAGTCTTTTCTCGCTGTGAAAATTATTAATAAAACAGTGTGCACACTGAGATGTGCAACAGAAATGTTATTTACCAGGGCACTGACAACTATTTACTACAGAATGTGCCAATTAGTGTCCTTGGTAGCTTTTCAAATTGTATGTATGAAGTGAAATGTATATAAAGTGTAGATAAAATTGCAAAGTCTTCAAATGGTTGATTTCTAAACTTTTAGTTATTTTTTGGTTTTTCCTGTAACTGATGGTTTGTAGGTAGGACTGGGAAGGCATTTTGGTGGCTGTAAAGCATCTGTGTCATCCAGATTTCATTCCTGCCTTTGGAGCTACCTGAGGAGTTTTCCAGTGCTTGTCATCAGTGGCCTCTCTCATTTGAGTCTGTGCTGTGGTGGAATTTCTGCTCTTCCCTCTGTCCATTCCCTTTCCCTGAGTCACCTCCCAGTGCATCAAACAGGGCAAATCCACGTTGTGTTGTGGTTGACATTGTCACAAGTGTCCCTTGGTCTGGGAGTCTGTTTCACACTGCTCAGTGGTTTTAAGTAACTACTCTGCTTTGAAGAGGCAGGAGATGTTACTAATTCCTTACCTTTAGCAAACCCTGAAATCCCTTTTTTTCCTGTAAAATTCCACACGTGGGTGTGAATTCCCATGTAGTAGGAAACAAATAACTGATTCCTTTAGATGGCTGCTGTTCTGCAGTCCAGATGTTTACATGGCATAGTCCACCCATGAAAACCTGGCTCTTGGATCCACTCATCTGTCTCACCATGTCCCCTGTGTTATTTCAGCTGGGATCAGGAATGCTGAGCTTGGATCCTGAGCTGCATCAGAAGTTTCTGTTTTGTTTTTTTGTTTCTTAGGTTCCTTTCTGCCTTTTGTCTTTCAGGTTTGACATCCCGAAGTAAAAAACAGTTCTTTAAACTGCTGAGAAAAATGCCATTTGTTGGGGCTATAGTAAGTATTTGAACAAGTACTTACAGGACTATTCCAGGTCCTTTTTTCAGCTCTTTTGGAGAATATACAGTTCAGTGCATCTTTGTTGTCATGTCACTGTGATCCTAATGACCCAGGATATACATCTGGAACGTCTTCTGCTGCCTCCTGATTTAATGACAGGTGTAATTTCTACCCAGTCTTTATGTCATAGCATCACTGCCATAATAAGGGGGTTCTACCTCTTTTTAACTTTTAAGCTGTTTATATTAAGCAAGAATGAGTGAATTCTCCTTGTTTTTAGATTTTAAGAAAATGATTTTAATTCTGGAAGAAGGTCCAGGATTGAACTGAAATTACTCTTCTGAAGCAGTGTGGAGTGTGAGACAGCAATTGTCACATAGACAGCAATTCTACATTGTTGTGCAATGTGTGAGGGTATTGGGTATTTATTTTAATCAAGCAGCTGGCCATGATTTGTTCAGGGCTCAGATAGCTATTAGCAAAAGTTAGCAGAAGGATATCAGCACTTTGTGTAATCATTAAAATGACCAAGGAGCTGTAGTGTGGGAGCTTGTGTTTTTTTTTTAAAATTTTTTTTTTTTTTTAAATTTTTTTTTTTTTTTTTTGGTGCTGGTTTTGGTGTTGTTTTTTTTTTTTTTTTTTTTTTTTTTCCTTTCTTTTTTTTCCTCCTAAAGTCTTGAAACCACAACTGTCAGCATGTTTTAGCAGGTTAAGGACTGGGGATGAAGAAATGCACAGCTGGGTTTATTTCACCTCGTAAACCGTGGTGTCACACTCGATTGCACTTCCTGCTGCTTACTTTGCTGGTGTATTTACACCTTGATTCCAGGGGTCAGATCTCTTCCAGGCAATTTATCCAAAGAGTAGCACAGAGGAATTTTTTTTCCTTTTGCTGTGGATATGGAAAGAGTTCTCCAGTTTCTCCCATTTCACCTCCTAACCTGAGTAGTCCTTGATCAAGCAAGTTCTGCTCTGCTTGTTTCTTGCCTGCCTGTTAGAAGAGGACACTTGATACAATCCCTGTTGTGTCCAGACTTCCCTTCCCAGGGCTAACCCTGCTCCCCTGTGCCAGAGCACTCCTGCTGTGTCCTGTCTGTGTCCTCTTCCTGTTCTTTGGTGGGTTGATACCTGATAACTTATCAGGTACAAGAGGCCTTGACTTTGAGGCATTCCAATGTGCAAAAGTCAATATGCCAACACCTGTGTTGCCTGGAAGAAGGATCTTTACTTTGGAATGTGTTGAGAGAAGTCTGGGGTTTCCTGAGTGCAGGGTGTGAAGAAAGAAATCTCTGAACTGTGCCTGTGGTGGAGATTTCTTTGTTGTGTTTCTGTTTTTGTGGGTTTCTAAGCCATGTGTGTGGGGGTAGAGCAGGCAAAGTACAAACCAATGCTCCTGAAGACCTCTACAAATTAAAAACTGTGACTTGAAAAGGTTTTCTGGGTAAAAATGCAGTTTTTTTTCCTTGAGTTTTATTTTCTGAAGGACTAAGGAAAGGGGTCAAAGCTCCCAGTGGAGCAGTTCATGTCTGCTCCATCAGCACCACAGATACAGGCAGCAGGTCCTGTCCTGCACACATTCAACAACTATTTAGAATTTGACCAGTGCCATAGTTTGATAGACTCTTTTCTTTCTTGTTAGATTCAAAAGAAGATTGATGAAGCCTTGAATGATGTCACTTCCAGTTTATCCTTCCTGAAAGATGAAAGGGAATATATCAAAGCACTGCCAGAACAAGGCATGAGCCAGCCTGAAGTGCTGCAGAAGATGAAAGAGTACAGCTCAAAAGGTGAGTCTGTACTGCAGCAGACACCACACATGACACTTCCTCTCCTAAATGAGTCCCAGTGACTCCTGCTCATGGTTTCAGTTTAAGTATTTTGTCCCCTTGCAAGTTTTTGTCTGTTTCTCTTCTGACATGACTGAGATTCATGCGTTCTAATGCTGTGTTCAGGTATTTACATTGAAATTCTGTTCCTTCCACAAGAATTTCAGGCTGTTGGAGAGATGGGAGAGCTGAGGAGAGGAGGAATATGGAGGAAGTTATCTTTTTGGATTGCATTTCTGAGCAGCTGCCTTGATGTTTGACTTTTACCAGAAATGTGAAGCCCCAGAAAATACTCACAATCAAAAAAAGCAATTTCCAAGTAGGATTGTTAGGGAATTTGCAAGACTGTGACCTCAGTTAAGGGAGACAATGGTTTGTGCCTTGAAAAAGCCTTTTAAGGAAGAGTGATGATGATGTTCTCCTGGCTTGAGTCCACACAAGCAGTGTCTGACACTTCATCTGAGTTGCCTCTCTCATGTAAACATGTTCCCCCTGATTTGTGTGCCTGTTACTCCTAATGAGCAATTTGGGTGACTCCCTGTCCAGGGAAGTAGATACAACTGCCCTGCTCCTATCCCAAATTTGAGAAATGCCTTGAATTTTCTGCTGCAAGAGTGCATCTGCTCCAAATCCAGAAACACACAATTTCATGATCCAGTATCCTGGAACAGCTTCCTTCTTTTCTACTGCTGTGTATTGCTAATGTTGTTTCTGTCTCTGTTTTCTGTTTAATTTTTGTTTCCTTCCTTTACTGGGTTCTTTTTTCTTTTCTAAAGTCGTCCTCCCCCCCTGTTTTTGTCCCCCACCCCTCTGGAAGATGTCTGGAAGTACCAGTTTAGGTGAAATTTAACTGAGGTGCCAGCACTGTGGATTTTAGCAGTACAAACTTGGCTTTTCCATCTCTTCCCAGCTTCCTGTGGTGGTGGGTGCTCTTTGAAAGTGGCTTTAATATAGTGTCCAGTTGGTTGAACAGCAGTTTGGGGAGACTGCTGGGGATTAAGTGGATTATTTATTAATATAACAGCTTGCTCCAGCTACATGTTGGTTATGTGCTGACTCTTTAGTCACCATTTACTTGCTGTTTGCTAAGTTCACACTGTGCCAGCTTCACACACAGCTGTCCCTGGGCCACAAAACTCGGGGAAATCTCAAAGCTGAGTCCTCCTCTATGGAACTGAGGGGATTTTCCTTGTGCTTTTCCACCCTGGCTGGGAATGGCTGTGTTTGTGAGCAGTGTGTGCTCTTCCCTCTCTTGCAGGAGATGTACGCTGGCAGGATGGGAAAGTCTCTGGGACTGTGTACAGTGGTGAAGAGAAACTCACCCACCTGCTGGTGAAGGTAAGGTGCAAGCAGGCCAACTTTGCATCTTCAGGGTGACCAGAAACCCCTCAGAGCTGTTCCAGCATCCCCAAATAAATAGGGAAGATCTAAAACTTAAATCTGGGAAGGGGAATTAGTGGCAGTTTGGGCAGTGTGACTCCGGCCAGGTAACTGTCCCTGTGAAAACACCTCATAGAGATAACTGGGATCTAATCAGATGAGGTGCTGTTCTGAGTGAGAAAGTAATTAGTAATTACAAGTGAACTGGAGACTGGTACTGGAACAGCTTTCACTGAGCAAAGCTGAGCTCCTCTTGGTTTGAGCAAAAGACAAGTTTTGGGAAACATTTTTTGGCATGGTTATGTGGTCCAAATCTTAGACAATGGAGCACTGGCACGCTTCAGTGGTGTTCTTGTGAGGTCTGTTTACCTGCTCAGGAACTCCTCCCTTTGAAAAGGCTGCAAAATAACCTAAACAGCCTAAAGGTTTGTTTTCAAGTACATCTCCTTCCAGAGTTGTTTTGCTAGAAAGGGAAGTCTGGCCCTCTTGTTCCTGGGAACAGTTTTTGTAGCAGCAGTTTTTGTAGCAGGCTCTGTTTGGTGGTTGCTATTGCTGTTTTCTTCCTCATGTTGACATTTTCTGTGTCGCTTTTGGAGAAACAAAGCTCAGAGCAGCCTTTCTGGAGGGGCCTCAGCTTGGATCACTTTGTGGAAACATTCCCTTTGTTTGTGCTGATTATTCACTGGTTTGTTTTGCTGTATTTTATTTAACTTCCCTGCAGTTGCTTTTTGATCTGGACTGCAGGAGGTTGGGGCTGGCCTGTTCCAGCCTTGTATCCTCTGAATCCACAGTTGTGGAATGAGCAGAAATACTGGTTTCTACAGCCACTTTCCTTGTGGTGTGGGTGGCATTTGTGCTTTACTGCCTGCTTCAGAACCCCCTCTTAACAATAAACTTGAGAACAAGTTCTGCTAAGTCACTTTTTTTTTTCCTGACTTGTGTAAAGCAATTGCAGGATGTATCTTGTGTTCTTTAAAAACAGCAGAATTATTAGACCTGTCCTTACAACAAGAGATACTGCTGTGCTGTAGAATCCACTGCAGAGGTCTGAATGCCTTAGAAAAACATTTATTTTTTCTTTATTTTACTCCTTAGCTTCCCAGCTTGTGGCATTTACTTTCAGGAGCAGTTAAGTCCTGTAATATTCTTATGGTAAAATGCAGCTAATTTGCTTCTAGAGTGCACATGGGGAGTTCTTAAAGCCTCATCTGCAAGTCTAACTTTCTGTTTTCTGAAGGTGTATGAAGAGTTTGCCTGGAGTAATCCTCTCCATCCAGATATATTCCCTGGTCTGAGGAAGATGGAAGCAGAAGTAGTGAGGATTGCCTGCACGCTCTTCCACGGGGGCCCCAAATCTTGTGGTGCTGTAAGTAGCCTGTCTTTGCTGCTTGAACATTTTGGGTATTTATGACTTTGACAAGTGCAAATGCACCTTGTGCTCTCCAGGTGAGCATGAGGGTAAGCTCATTCTGGTGTATGCCATGCCAGCTGTGTTAATTAAGCTGTGTTAAGAGGTTGCTTAATTCCTCTTCTTGAGAGAGACAATTCCACTCAGAGAAACAGTTCTCTAAGCAAGACCATTTACTTCAGCTTTTTTTTTTCCCCACTCTTAAGTGACACAGGCTTGATGGCAGTTGGAAAAGAGAACTGGTGTAATGCAGCCTGGCTGGATGTCAGTGGGGAAGTGTGAGCAGAGAAGTGTCACTCTGAGAAGCTCCCCTCAGTTTTACTCTCTGAGCTGGAGATCTGTGAGCCTGCCAGATTGCTGAGCTTGAGGGCAAGGCCAGCTGGCTGGCTGGCTACTCACCAACAAGCAGGCATGGATTGTCAGCTGTCCAGCTGGAAAGCTGTGTTTCCAGGCTCATGTGGCCTTCCTGTGCAAACCAGTTGTACAGTCTTGATAAAATTCCCAGCAAGAGTCCAAATGTGTGTTCTTAAGCTGATGCTTTCAGTGTTGGAAGGCAGTGTTGACACAAGAGCTTATGAGCTGAACTGGCCTTGAGTGGGCTTTCCCTGTCAGCTGGAGGCTTGCTTGTGTTAAGGGGTTGAGAACTGGAGTAGCTTTGTAGAAGGTGTAGTTGGGATCAGACTCCCAGTGGGATTGAAGATGAGCTCGGCTGTGTGGGAGTGCAAGATGTGATTGCGTTTGAGAGGAGGAGGTGACACCCTCTGACCTGACTTTTCTTCTCAGGCCTGCATTCCTTGTACCACCTTCAACTTTAGAGGAGGAACGTGCCTCTTTGCTTATAAAAACCATTTCACCTCGCCTCAGCTGCTTTCTGGCTTGCAGAGCTGAGATTATCCCTGGGGCTGGGCATGAAGCTGTTGGGGCTGGTTTCTGTCAGCAGTTGGGACATTACCTAGCACAGCAGGCAGAGAGCTGTGTGCCCCTGATAGGTGCTTGGGGGACTTTGCTTGCTGAAGCCTGCACAGGGGATCTTTGGCTTTTGTTATGTAAAACACGATGTAAAGGTGTCAGCCTTGGCCTTGGGTGCTCTCCCACTGAAATGGAAAAGTGGCATTGCCTAAGAAAAGGTCAGAACAGGTAAAAACTGCCGCAGCCAGAAGTGAGACCTGCACCAATATACTCTGGGGAATCCTGCTTTTCCTTCTGTCCTCCTGCTTTTCCTTCTGTTCTCCTCTCACTCCTGAGGATAGTCCCACACAGCAAAGGAAGTGCACAGCCTGCTGTGGGATTCTGTCCTAGCTGCTTGAGCACAGCCCCAGTGACAGGGAGAAGGAGAGGGCTGGAAAGTTGATCAGCCGGAAACCAAAGATTAATTGCACCCTGGTAATTGCCATGTCTGAGTGAGTGTTTCCAGTGGACTTCTTGTCTTCCTCCCACTGCTCTTCCTGACTGAAGTATCCAGAGTTGCTGATCCCTGATGGAGAGATGTGGGTGGGTATATGGAGGTCACATGCTTTTTAAGTAGTTGGGCTCGAAGACTTCTCTTACTTTCTTTTCTTCTCCCCAGAATTGAATTAACATTTCAGAATAATTTCTGTAGGCTTGGACAGTTGCAAACTCAGTTAAAAAGAGGATTTTTTTCAAACTGATTATTTGCTTTCTGTCTTGGGAAGGCCCTGCTGCAGCTGGTGGCTCAGTGCTGCAGTTATACTTCTGTGAGTGGTGAGACTGTAAAGCAGAGAGGTTTTTATGCTAAACCAGGGAAAGTGCAATGCTCTGAGTTATCTTTAATCTGTTCAAGAGGAGCTGCTGGCTCATTCTACTGAGAAAGCCTCTGGGTTTACTTGATTCAGCTTTTGCAATGTTGAAATTTAGAACAACTGGTTTTTTCCCCCCCTGAACTTCCTCACTGCCACCTCTGAGAGGCAGAGTGTCATAGTGCCGGGTGCCTGTCCACTGGGTTTACTAACCTGGTTTAAGCAGCAGGGATTGCTTGGCCAATTTGTTGGTGGTGGTCCTGAAGGCAGATGGAACTCATTGGTGTTTCTGGAGAGGGTGTCTGCATCTTTGCTGCGTGGAAAGCACCGAAAATTTTCTGCCTGGACTTCTCAGTGAGGCAGTTTCACTTCCTCTGTGCTTGATTTCCAGAGCACATTGCAGAGCAGCACTTTGTGGCAGTAACACTGCTGCTCAGTCTGGGAGAAGCTGCCCAGTTACACATCTGTGCTGTTCCCAAGGCTGTCAGCAGCCTGGGATCTCTGCGTGGTCCTGCCCTGTGTCATGTGGACGTCTCCCTCAGCAGGATCTCTGGGGATCTTCCTCTTTGAAGGTTTTTGGTGTGCTTCATAAATGCCAGAATGCAGCCTGTCTTTTCTGTGTTTCTGAATGTTAAATCAGATGGGCAGCTTGTGTTATTTACAGGAGTTGCTTTAGCTGAGCCACATGGGCTGTAATTCTCCTTTTGTTGACATGGGCATAAAAGCTCTAACAGTGCCCTGGTGGTTGGGGGGGGTTCAAACATACCTTTGTCTTAAATTGCTCTGAGAGATGTTTCAAGTTTTTAAGCAGTTTTAAAAGTAATATTTTTCAGCAGTGGATGGATGTTTCCTATTTCTCTCTAATTACTACTATTGTTCTTACTTTAATTGTGTTATGCAAGAGCAAAGAGACAGGAATCAGTGAGTTGGGGCGCCTGGAAGATTCTAATCACATTCTTGTAATGATTTGGAAGGACTAATTAAGCTCAGCACATAGAAGAGGAACAGGAGAGTTTGTTCTTGTCTGATGTGTTCATGTTCACAAGCTGCTTTGTTTTGCAGTGTTAGCTGTGTGGATTTCCCCTGTAATTTGGGGGGAGAAATCAGCATTTTTATGCAAGCTGCAGTATTTTTTTTAAGCAGCTTTTTGAACTTTAAAAAGAAAGGGCAGCTTTGAAGTGTAGGGAAAAATTCTGTGTATGTGTGAGACATGTAAGTATTTGATGTGGATCTCTCAGTGAATTCTTCTTCCACTTATTCTACAGCTGAGGACAGGAGAGAGAAGGCAAAATCACCAAATGCAAGCCTAAGCTTCCTGTAGAAACCTATTTTGCCTCTTCTCCCCAAATTCTGTGGCTTCCAAACTTTGGCTGCACATTTGAAGTAGGGAGACGTGAGTGATATGTCTTGAGGGGGATTTAAACTGTGCAGACCTGTCAGATTTTATCTGTAGTGATGAGCAGGTCACCTTGAGAGACACAAGTTGTGGAATTTACAACCTGCAGGTTTCCAGGAGTTTTATGGGAGGCTGCCACAGCATTATGACCATGCAGTGGATTGTGGTGTGGTTTTTTACTCTGTTACTCCAGAAATAAATTGTTGTTTGCTTTTTTTTTTAATTATTATTATTATTCATGGGGTGGTTCAGCTCAGTGAAACTTTTGGTCAGCTTTGTCTCCAGGGTCTGAATGGACATGTTTCTTCAGGTGAAAATGGAAGGAAAACTTCAGAGACCACGCACTGAAGTGGTTCTTTAATATCTGACAGTTTGACAGTGACATGGCCAAAGGAATCCTGGAATAGGGACTGTATCTCTTATTGCTATTGTAATGTTGAGGTTCCAGAGCCCTGGGATTTGGAGGGAGGAAGCAATGGAAGTGATATACTGAGTTTGGAAAGCAGGAGGGATATTTATTCCCTGTGCTCTCTCCCCTCCTATTCTCAAAACAACAAATAAATCAAGAACACAGAATGTCTGTTTACTTTCCTTTTCCCCCCACACTTTGCCTGGCCTTTGAAGATAGTGCAGGGTTGCAGAGCTGCTTAAACAATGCCTGTTTCCAGCCCCTTTTCCCATGGCATGGAAAAGCCTGTGGAGTTCATTGAGAACTGTGGAGAGAAGAATGTGTGTGAGCCCTGGGCGGGTGCTGAATCACCGCGCCTTGGCCGGGCGCCGGCACCGCGGGCGCTGGGGAACTTGGATCCTGTGACAGTGATTCAGGCTCTGGCTACAGCAGAACGAGTTTGCTGTCAGTGGCTAAGCTGACAAAGCCTCCTGTAAAGGAGCAGGCTCCATGCACAGGTATAATCCATGTGGACCAAGAGGATTTTGCTGGTGGAGCTGTGCTGGGCTAAAGATGCTGTTCCAGACTCGGGTACTTCTCTGTGATGGGTACTCCTGAAGTGCTGACTGTGGGCCAATTTAGGAAGCTGAGCTGGCTGAAATTCAGCTTTTTGGGTGGATTTTCAGCTGTCTGAACAAGCTTTCTGTGTGGTCATCTGCCAGTCTGGGTGCCTGGGAGAAGGTCCATCCAGGATGCTCTTCCTTACCCTGCATGTGACTGGCTGCTGACAAGTGTTGGCTCTGACCTACCAAAAACTGTGTGTGCCTCAGCATTGCCATGCAGGGGATAAAGCTAGACTTTGAGGAAAGGCTTGTTACATATGAAGACGTTGGTGTTTTGGTGTTAGGATTGAAATGGGGATAAGACTGTACAGAGGCTGCTTTTTCAAGAGCAGATTATCCAGGTGAGCATAGGGAATGCTGCTCAACGAGGAGCAGGCCTGGTGTTCAGTAACGCAAATCCCAAGATCCCCATGTCCTTCTTAGCAAAGTTTTCACAATCATTATCCTAAGCAGTGTTGCAAGGATAGGTACAAGTATGCAATAATCCCATTCCTCTTCTCCTACCCAGTAGGAAGGCAATCTATCACCAGCTGGGTTTTTTTTTCCCAAAGGTAATCACAACCTGACAGATCTTTATTCATGAAGGGCGTTGAGAAGTGAGTGGCACAGCCCATAAAACCCTTAAAACATTGTGTTCCTGCTGCCTTCCATTTGCTCCACAATTAATGCAGCGATGTCTTTATCCAGTGAGAAGCTCTGTTAGGTTTTATCTCTGACAGCTGTTGCTTTTAAACTTACCCTAAAAAGCAGGAGTTGTCTGTGGTGTGACAGTTGCTTCCACACTGCCTGTGGCAGCAGCTGCTGCTGGCTTGGATTGTGCTAGGAACAAATCCTGGCAGGCTGTGAACTTTGTTCCTTATCTCTGTACTTCATGTTTAGTCATTGTCACACAGTCACATGTTTTGGCATTTTCAGGGTTTGCAGCCATGTCAGCAGGGAAAAACCTAAGGAAAACCCAAATGTCATAAGGCATACAAATGTGCTTGGCTCCTTTTTGTGTTTATTTTAGAGGGGGAAGAGGTTAAAAGGGGAAGTTGCAGTTGGTTCAAGAGGTCTGTGAAGCAAAATGAGTCCCCCATAAGCAGTATAAGTAGGTTTTGATTCCTCATTTTTGTGAATCTCTGTATGTCCAGCTACCCCATATCCTCAGGTTATGGCTCACCCAGTAAGTCAGTCCTGCAGGCTGCTTAAAAAACCAACCTCACATTTTCCCAAGTTAAAATTTTACTGGGGAAGATTGTACCCAGTGTCCCCTGCATGCCAGAACTCATAGAAGCTGACCTACAAGAGACCTTCCACTTGAGGAATTCCTTCCTGTAATGAGTTTAATTTGTGTATTTGCACCAGCTCTTCAGTTCAGGTATGCAATAGTAAACCTGTGTGTGCCTCCCTCTCTTCCACCTCCTGATGTAAACCCTGTGGTCAGGGTGAAGAGGGCTGGGACAGCAGGGTTAGTGAGTGGTGTGGGTACTGGAATGGCTGGGGAGAGGAATGCACAAATTCCTCCTGGTGTAAAATTCCTTGTGTCCCTGGGGGCTTAGAAGCTCTGGTACTGAGCTGACCTAGGCTGGTCTCAGCAGAGAGGAGGTGGGAGAGTTCCAAGTCCTACAGCATTCCAGGTTCTGGGAAGGTTTTGTAGCAGGAGTGGTGCCAACCTTGAGCTGACTGTGCCTCGGTGTGGCACTGCTCCAGACCTAACAAACCCTGCTGGACTGCAGCTGACTTAACAGAGTCAACTTTGTTGTTTCCGTGTACGTGGCATAATTAACCTGTAATGCAGATAAACAATCCCCAGGTAATCAAGAGCTTAAGTACCAGTAGTTTTGTGAGGTGACTGTGCAATGTGGTCCCCTCCTGCTGGGTGCTGGAATTCTATACTTTTTGTTTGTTTTCCCTTTCCCACATCCCATTTAAATAGAGGATTCAGCATTTAAATGTGCATTTTCAAGCTGAGTGTCAGAAAGCTGCCTTGTGCTGTTCAGTGCTTCTGCTGCCCTTCAAACCCTGAGTTGTCCTGTGCACCTTTGAAGCAGAGTCAAGAGATGCTGTTCCTGCGTCGCCTTTTTGCTTTTCCCTCTTGTAACACCCATTGTTGTTTTCCTTGTTTGCTTCTTTTCTGGTGACAGATGACATCTGGGGGGACTGAGAGCATCCTGATGGCCTGCAAGGCATACAGAGACCTGGCTTATGAGAGAGGCATCAAGCAGCCAGAAATGTGAGTGGTGCCACCACAGCTTTTTCCTTTGGGGGCTTGTGGGATTTACTGTCCCCTTGAGCTGAGATGGTGCTGGACCTCAATAATTCTTCATTTCATTGCCACCTATTCCTTGTCCTTTTCTGTCTGGAGGAGAGAAACCTGTGTGGAAAGAAGAGTTCAAAAGCACAGGAAGTTTTAAAGCAGCTTGGGGGGCACAGATGTTGCTGGGGCAGCTGTATTTTGGCAATACCTGTCTGCTGCTCTAGACAGCCTGCTTGGATCAGCTCTGCTCTCGAGCAGATTGTCAGGCCCTTTGAAGTATTCAAGGGGTTTGATTTATTCACATCAAAGAAGGCTTAGCTGTGAGGCTGGAGTTGGGCTGGTTGGAGCTCAAATGAGGAATTGTGCTAATCATTACACTGCTAATAGAGGATTTGCTGTCTCTAATGTGCTGTCTCTTTTCTAGATGGTGCATGGAAAATATTTCTCTGGTTAATTGCTTTGAGGGGAAAATGTTAAAGGAAATGAAACACTGGTGTTTCTTTTCTTCCCTCTCTAACATTTAAGGCTCTGATAATGATGTGAGGCCTCAGAAAACAGGGTTAATTGAGGCTGTTCAGCCACTGGAGATGGGGGACAGCAAATGTTACATTCATTTGACCTGTTCCTTTTCCAGGTTGGTCCCGGTGAGTGCCCACGCTGCCTTTGACAAGGCAGCACACTACTTTGGGATGAAGCTGATCCAAATACCACTGACCAAGGCTATGGAAGTGGATGTTCAGGTATCACTTTAGTCTCTCTCTGTGAGGAAATTAACACTGTACAGCAACTAGGCAAGAAATCTGCTGTCCAGGTAGCGAGTCAGTGGATAAAGAGGGAGGAATGCTTTGTGGAAAAAATGAAAAGCAGCATAAGTAAGTGTCATTACAGATGAAGTTGTATTTGAAATAACTGCATGTTATCCCTGTGTCCTGTGGGATTCATTTAGACTCAGGTAATTTATATATTTCATAAACAGCCTCAGATTTCAGAGGAGGGTGAACAAAAATATTATGGTATTTCCCAGTGGATGAGTGGTTGTAGCTCGTTGCTTTCCTCCCTGTACTCTTTCATGCCTTGGTTTTTAAGACCAGACTCTGCATGTTCTCACTCTCTATCTTTTTTGGCAGGATGGCACTTGGTAAACGGAATGTGAGCATCTTCTCTCTTTAAATCTTCAGGCAATGAGGAGAGCTATCTCGAGGAACACAGCCATGCTGGTCTGTTCTGCTCCCCAGTTCCCACATGGAATTATGGACCCCATTGAAGAGGTGGCAGAGGTAAGATACCCCTACCTGTAGGAACCTGTGTGTTGTAGCAGTAAAACCAGCACAAGAAGAGTAGAGGGGTTGCAGGATGCTGAGCAGTGAATTTGCTGGGGGGATCCCACTGGCTGGAAGGGTATTACTGTCAGGGTATGTAGGGTGCAGTTTGGGACTGAGGGGGAATGGGTGACTGTGAGATGAACCAGAAGTGCTCATTCTTTGCTACCTGAAAGAACACTCAAATGGCTCACCTGGTGAAAAGGCTTTGATTTAGGGCCTGCTGGTTGTAGCAAAATTGGCGTGGAAGTCTGAGGAATGTGTGGAGGGAGTAGGAGTCAAAGGGCTAGGGCTTATTTTCTGAACACACCTCTTGATTTCTTTCCTCTCTGTGCTCCAGTTATTTATTTTGTATGTGACCAGCCAGGGTCTCTGACCTTCTGTTCATTTGGCTCACACCCTTTTATTTTATTGTGGATACTCCTTTCAGACAATGTTGTCACATTGCTTTGGCAAACACAGCAAACAACCAAAATGCCACATTTTTTTTCTTGAGTGTAGAAGGCAGGAAAGGCATTGCACAAACAGCCAGCCTGTCCACATCTCCTGTACTGCACAAGTTGAGAGTGGTGTGATGTTCTCAAAGGCTTCAGTGAACATTTAACTGAAATGCCAAATATGTTTTGGTGACTGGAGTTTGGGTGCCCCAGCCACATCATTTTGATCTCTTTTTCACATACAGCTTGCAGTGAAGTACAAAATCCCCTTCCATGTGGATGCCTGCCTGGGTGGATTCCTTATTGCTTTCATGGACAAAGCAGGGTTCCCCCTAAAGCGTCCCTTTGACTTCCGTGTGGAAGGTGTGACCAGCATTTCTGCTGACACCCACAAGGTAAGGAGAAGGGTCTTCCAGGGCTTTCATTTTTGGGGTGTGATTCCTATTGCCATCCTGGCCTTCAGGCATTTCTTCCCTAGTGTGTGGAGGAGCACTGAGGTGCAGGGGTAGGGGCTGCTCTGCTCATGTGCTTTGTGCAATGTGCCAAAGTACAGAACCCCTCAGGCTGGGAAAGACCTCCAGGACTGAGTCCAGCCTTGAAGGGTCCCCACCTTACCAACCAGAGCAGAGCACTGAGTGCCACATCCAGTCATTCCATGAACACCTCCAGGCATGGAGGCTCCACCACCTTCCTGGGCAGCCCCTTCTACCCTGACAGCCCCTTTTTCCCCTTCCACAAAGAAACTTCTCCTGATTTCCAACCTTAACCTCCCCTGGCACAACTTGAAGCTGTTTTCTCTTGTCCTGTCATTGTTTTCTCTGAGCAGAGCCTGACCCCCCCTGGCTGTCCCCTCCTGGCAGGGACTTGTGCAGAGCCACAAGGTCCCCCCTGAGCCTCCTTTTCTCCAGGCTCAGCCCCTTTCCCAGCTCCCCCAGCCCCTTCCCAGCTCCGTTCCCTTCCCTGGAAATGCTCCATCCCCTCCAGGGCTCTCTGGCTGGGAGGGCCCAGAACTGGACACAGCCCTCAAGTGCCCCCAGCACAGAGGGACAATCACTGCCCTGATCCTGCTGGTTACACTATTCCTGATCCAGGCCAGGTGTTACTGCCACATGAGCACGTGGTGGCCCATGTACAGCTGCTGTCACCAACACCCCAAGGTCCTTTCCAGCTTTCCAGCCCCTCTGCTCCAGCCTGGAGCTGCAGGGAGTTGCTGTGACCCAAGGGCAAAACCTTGCACTTTGCCTTGCTGAACCTCTGCCCATGGATCCAGCCTGTCCCAAGCCTTCTGCTCTCTAGCAGATCAACAGATGGGATCTTGGTGAGGACTTGGATGCATTCCTGTGCCCTCTTGCTGCTTTCTAACCCTTTCTGTGCCCCTTGCAGTATGGCTACGCTCCCAAGGGCTCCTCGGTGGTGCTCTACAGTGACAAGGAGTACAGGAAGTACCAGTTCTTCATAGCCCCTGACTGGCAAGGGGGAATTTATGCCTCCCCCTCCGTGGCAGGCTCCAGGCCTGGTGGGATCATAGCTGCATGTTGGGCAACCCTGCTGCACATCGGAGAGTCGGGCTACGTTGAGGCTACCAAGAGGATCATTAGAACAGCTCGTTTCCTGGAGTCAGAGTACGTGGGAGCCTCAGGGTTTGGATCCTGCTGGACCGCTCCTCCCAAACTGCTTTTGTTTTGTTTTTCACTGGTACCTGCTGGGCAGTTCTGGGACAACATTTGTTTGTGCCCAGATAGCTGAGGGACACAGATGGGAGGGGTGCAGGCACCTTCATTCAGCTTGGCTTGGAGAATTCCTTCTGCCTTCAGCTGTGGCTGAGGGGGAATCTGGAGGGAGGACACAGGAAGGGTTATACTCTTCCTTGTTGGGGTGCTTGGGTGGCTGTGTAAGAGGAGCTGATTTTGTGTCTTCCCTTGCTTTTCTGTCTTCCCTGTTTTCCATTTCTTCCTGGATTTACTTGACTTTAGGATATGTAATGACCCAGGTCCTCTGGCAAGTCCCAATGGCCCGGGCTGGGTGCATGGTTTTTGGGTGGGAATGTGCTGCCATCTGCTCCCTCTTGTAGCTTTTCCTTTAAGGCTCCAGCTGTGTGGACAGAATGTCTGAACCCTGTAACATTGATCAGTCATTTATTTTCTTTTCAAGGTTGAGAAAAATTGACAGCATCTTCATTTTTGGGAAGCCAGAGGTGTCTGTCCTGTCCATTGGCTCGGACACTTTTGACATCTATCGATTATCTAATTTTTTAGCTGCAAAAGGATGGAACTTGAATGTCCTACAGTTCCCACCAAGGTGAGTGTGTGGAGACCAGGGAGTGATGTATTTACTTCAGGCCATGCAGCTCTTGTGATTTGCTGAGTACTGTTGTCCATGGCTGATAAATTGTGTGTAAAATTTTCCTCTGCAGACAGAAATCACTTTTGTAATTGCCATTATACAGCAGTGAAGATAAAGTAATAATAATTTTAATGAGCCTGGCAAAGGATTTTCTATTTACCTCTATCTAATACAAGCAGAAAAATATAAATAACTAAGGCTCTGTCTCATGTTTAGTTAACTGAGGGTTTGTAGATTTATTTATTTATTTTTACTGTCTTCCTCCTGCCCACTGAAGATGAAGGAAATTTAAAGAACAGTGAAGGGCTGATCATTTTCAATGTAAAATTAATCTTTGTCAGAGACTTTCCTTAAGTGGGAAATTGCGCTTTTGTGGGCAAAAGTGGTCAGTGCTCCCAGACACAGCTGCACTGCACTGAAAAAAATTTTGCCTGACCATGTGAAGTAAAGTCCAGAGAGCCTGAGGTGATAGCTCAGAGGTGGGAGCTTTCTTCTGGTGATGGCTTAGAAGCTGCAGAGGAAGGAGAAGGAAATGATAGCAGGGGTCACTGTGCTTGCAGGCAGCTGCATTTTTCTCACCAGAGGTACCTGGAATGAGGTGAGAAACTTTAACCTAATTGTGAAGTCAGGAAGGAAGGAAGAAGGAGCTCGTTCTAGCAAGCATTTTGCAGGGATTACCCTTAGTGGGAATGCTATTTCAAGGGATACAGTTACCACTGGCCACAGAAGGGCTCAGCTGCTGTTGGGGGGCTCAGAAAACATGGAGCTGTGTGTACTGTGGGTGTTTAATCTGTGCCCTCTGCCCTGCCTGCCCAGCATCCATCTCTGCATCACGCAGCTGCACACCAAGCCCGGCGTTGCTGAGCACTTCCTGAAGGATGTCAGGGACAGCATCCAGGACATCATGAAGGACCTCAATGCCAAGACCACGGGCATGGTGAGGAGGCCAGCACACAGTGAGGGAGTGTTTGGGCTGAGGGTGTTTCTCCTGTGTAACAGCCTCTCTTCTCTGCTTAGGGAGCCATCTACGGAATGGCGCAGTCCGTCCCAGACAGGAGCCTGGTGGCAGAGATTTCCCAGGCCTACCTGGATGGCCTCTACAGCACGGATGTTCTCAGCAGTGAAAAGCACATGAACGGCTCTCCCAGCCACCACTGACTGTAGTGCAACAGTCTGTGCCTTGCCAGCCAGCACTGGGGTGGTTCCAAAGGTTTCCTAGGGAAAGAGATTGCAGTTCCTTTGTTCCTACAATTGCAGGTTTGAGGGTGGCTTGATCTGGAAGAATTCCTTCCCTGTCTTAGTCTGTTCTGAAATCTGCATTGTTTTCATGCCCAATTTCAGTTTTAGGGCTTTTCCTCCCTTCCCCCTGCCTGTTTTCATCATGGCTGTTGATGGTGAATTGAATGTCCATTCCACAGCTCCGAATTCCTCAGGTACTCTGCATGTCCCTTCATTCCATGTTGTTTCTCCTTCTCAGACCTGATATTCAGCCAGTGTCCAGCCAAGTGTTAAATTTGAGTTCTCACATTGTGCCCCATGGCTCAAATCTTCCTGGAAGCTAATGGCAGACAGTAAATTGGAAATTCTGTTTTCTCTTCAGTATTGCTGTAAGCTGCTGCATTTAACAGACTGTGCTGGGAGCCTTATATCTGTGTAATGCAGAGCTGATAAATTGGCAGAGGGAAGGTAGTCCTGGCCTCCCTTTGAAATCTCAGTGAGACTGCAATCAATATCTGCTGAGGGGGAGAAAAAAACAACACAAAATCCTTTTCTGGAATCTCTTGAAGAACAGCAGAAACAGAAACCAAGCAGGGTGGCATAGGGAGAGGAACTTGGAAGGTACGGAAAACCCCGGGTACATCGTGGCTGTTCTGCTCCCCTGCCTCTTGCAGAAGACATGCATTGACCACCCAGGAGTGCTGTGTTCCCTTGCACAAATCTGAAGAGAGGTGCAAAGCTCATTTCACTGTTCAGAACTTGAAGGTTTTACACTGTCCCCTCACGATGCTGTAGCAGAGCCAGCCAGGCCCTGGCCCGTGTCACAGCCAGGGACGTCGTGCGCAGATGGTTTTTTTTTTACCACGGTCTTTTAGTATCAAAAAGGTGACTTTTGTAATAGCAGTAATCTCAGCTCTTTGCACTGATTCTTTTAAGGCACATTCTCAAAAGGGCATTCACCATTGTGCCTTGATGCTTCTCTGGCTTTTTTTTTTGTGGCATGCCAGGGAGGGTTGGAGGGTTCAGCTGTCTGACCACGACCTTGGTTGTGGTCATTTCTTTATGGTACTAATTCTGAAAACAAACCTCAAAGGCAGGCTGGCCTCAGAGGAAGCACCCTTGCCTGTTAGGTAGGATAGTAGTTGTAATGAGCCAAGTCCCTTCACAGTATTACAAAGATGCTGGGAGAAGCAGAGGAAAGGATGCAGCAAGCTGGAGCTGTTCCAGCCTTGGGCACGTGGCTCAGCCTTCCTATTTTTCCCCGCTGTTTTTAGGGTGAGAGAGTTTTCCCAGCACAGCCTTGTGGTCTCAAGGACAAGCCAGAATCTCTCAAGTAGCCTTGGAGTTACTCCTGCAGGGCTTTCCCATGTTTCCTCTCAGCTTTGCATGGAGCAGAGTTTCCCAGGCAGAATCCCACACGTGGGTGAGGACTTCATGCCGTGTCTGCACAGTTCTGTGCAGGGCATCTGAAGGCATCTCTCTGCTCCAGCCTGTTAGGCTGAAGCTGACCCTGGCTGAAGCACAGGAATTTTAAGGAATGAGAAGGTCACTGACCAGCTCCTGCACTAACCAGCCCAGCCACTGTGGGAAGGATCCTGGCTTTCCAACAGCTTTATTCCCTGTGCTAGGAGACACAAGCATTTTGGCCATCTGCCCTGAGCTTGATGACTTCATGCAAGTCTCTGAGCCCTTTCGAAATCATTGAATTGCCTGAGAGTCCCTTGATGGTGATACCAGCTCTGGCAGTTTGTATTGGACCTATTTATTCCCTAAGGTCTTGCCAGTGTGACCATTACTGTATCTCTGAGTTTGGAGACAGTCTTCAGTGTCTGGCTACTGTGATGGTTCTCTTTGGAACCGAGATTTAACAAAACACACAAAAAAAAGGGAGGTACTCTTTTTGTTTCTGCTTTAAAAGAAAGAAGGGGTGTATTGGGGTGGGCTGAAGGAGAGTGAAACTCCCTTCTCTTCCTTCCCTGGTTGCATTTTCCTCCCAGGAAGTAGGTGGATCTAACAGATCAGTGCTCCATTTCACATTTTTTGGATGTATTTGAAGATGTTATTTGTAAGTCAATGTATTCTATTCTGGGCTTTGCTTATTAATATTATTTGTGGGTTTAATTGTTCCATGTGTATTTGTCCCATACTGTAAATGTAATCCTGTGGTCGGGAGTAGGCCACTGTAATTCCCTGGTGTGTAGTTTTTATTCATCCTTGTCACCTAACATGTAATCTGCATCTACTTTATCATGCCAAATGGTCCTGGAAAAATGGATTTACAGGCTGTGTGATTGTTTTAAAGACAACAAAAAGAAGAATTTGATGAACTGGATTATGATCTGAAACTGGACGGTACTTTTAGACCTGGAGGGATCCTTGCCACTGTTAATTCCTGCAGGATTTTCTGGTTTTCCAAGCAGGACACTCACTTTGTTGCTTGTACAAAGCACTCCCAAGGGATTCACCTGTTTTTAGGTACTAGAATGAAGAATATCCAATGGGATGGACCAAGAAGAGATGTGTGTCTTCATGCCATGGATTTCATCTGCACTTTTCTGATGACTTGGGGGAGAGGGGAGCAGAAGGGTTGCCTACAATACAATAATACCTTGCCCAAGGACTTTTTAATGGACAAGTGGGATGAGTTGATCTGATGGCAGTTTTCTGCTTTGCTCTGATTTGCCCCTGGTCGAACTGGAGGCTGAAATAGCTGGAGAGATGGTGAAAATGGGCCTGGTTTGTATTAAAATGGTGCATTTAGCTATCTAGGCTCACTGAGCTCTTATTTTTCTGCTTCAGTGCTTGTTTGAATGAATGTGGACCTGTTGTTCCTGGAATTTGCTCATGCACAGCCTGGTCTGTGGCAGGGAGGTTGGTTTATGAATCTCACTAACTCTGCCTGAGGGCTGCTCTGTCCTTCTGTCAAAATGAAGGTGGTGCCTGTGTCTGCATCTTGTGTGTGATGTCAAGGATGCTGGAAGTTAAGAGCTACGGATTTTCTATTAATACTTTGTAGAACTTTAAAGGGTTAAAAAAAAGAGAAGCAAAAAAGACTTGAACTGGGTGTTTGTAGTGTTTTTCCCCAGACTGTTGTGCTGAAAGCAAATGCTGTTGGTTTCACATGATCAGTTCATTGTATCAGTGAAGATCCTGCACCACCAAATCCACCCACAACCTTTTTGGGAAGTGTGCCACCCTAAGCAGCCCTTGCCCTGGTGCCATGCTGCTTTTGTGCCTTTTGATTGTCCTTTCCCTGCCTTTGTGCCTTGGCTGTGGCACAGCTGTGATTTTACACAAGCAGTTTTTATCTGCCCTGGCTTTGATCCTCTCTTAGTCTTTCAGACCCCAGTCACTCTGAGGTGAAGGCACCTGTGAAGTTTTCTGTGTGAAGTTTTCTTTGTGGCTGCAGCACCTTCTTGAGAGCAGTCAGGGCAATACCTGCCTTTGGGGAAACCTGTTGGTGTCATTTGGTGAGTGAGGCCTCTTTGCAAAGAGCCATCAGGTTAAATGAGATGTTTATTGTAAACATTTTCAGTTGGTATCCTGCGAAAGGCTGGGGTGAGACCACATGCCTGATGTAATACTGCTGGAGAGGGGTTACAGCAGTGCCAAACTGCACAGCACCTTGCTGCTTGGGTACAGAGAAGCCAGAGGGGTCACAAAACAGGTTTTAGGCAGAAAGCACATTCCAGGAGGTAAGGAGCAACAACAGGGGCAGGATGGGGGCAGGCTCTGGACAGATTTACTGGTGCAGTGGTGTAACTTGGCTCTGGAAGGACATCAGCCTGTTGGAGCGAGACCAGGGGAGGTACCAGAATGATCAGAGGGATGGAGCACCTCTGCTATGAGGAAAGGCTGAGAGAATTGGGATTGTTCAGCCCAGAGAACAGAGGCTTTGGGTTGACCTCATTGCAGCCTTCCAGTGCCTGAAGGAACTGATGAGAAACATGACTTTTTACAAGAGCGTGTAGTAACAGGACAAGGGGGAATGGATTCACACAGAATAGGTTTAGATGGGATATTGGAAAGAAATTCCCTGTGAGGGTGGGCAGGCCCTGGCACAGGGTGCCCAGAGCAGCTGTGGCTGCCCCTGGATCCCTGGCAGTGCCCAAGGCCAGGCTGGATGGAGCTTAGAGCAGCCTGGGATAGGGGAAGGTGTCCCTGACATGGCAGGGGCTGGAACAAGGTGATGTTTAAGGTCCCTTCCAACACCAACCATCCCATGACTGTGATACGACTGACTCCTGGTAAGAGGCTCAGCAGCTGGGGGTGTGGGATCACATGGCTAAGGGTTTAAGGGTGGAATCTGCAAGATCAGAGATGGACACATGCACCCTGAGAAGTGCCTCCATCCATCCGAGCTGCGCCGGCAGGGCTGGCGAGGTGTCAGGGCTGTCTGGAACCAGGACCTAGCTTGGAAGTGGGAAGAGGCTCTGGGTGCAGCCATCGTGGCAGGACACAGTGGCACAGTGGGGTTTTGGCTGCGTGGATCCCTGCTCAGGAGAGGGAAGCTGCCACCTGCTCGATGAAGCTGGCCAGGTTGATGTCTCGCTCCGACAAACCCCCGCAGTCGTGGGTGCTCAAGGTGATGTGAACCTGAGGCAGACAGACAGACCCAGAGTTGCTGACAGAAACAGCAGGGCTGTTCTCAGTGATACATCTAATGAGACAGTAGCTACAAACTTGTTAGCAAAATTCCCTGGGGTGGCAGAGGCACTCAGGCACTTTGCCTGCTTTTTCTCCTTCCTGCAGCTCATGCTGGCCACAAGCTGTCACTGCCACCCCTGCCTTGGTCACAGCAGCCACCTGTGCCCATTTTCAACTCACTCTTTTCCCCAGAAGCTTTTCCTGTGGCTGTTACTTGATACAGATTTTAAAAAGCAATGCTGGTGCCAGCCTTTGTCAGCTACTGCTCAACTGGACAGGATAAAAGGAGGAGGAAAGGTTCTGTGGGAGCTGTAGGCTGGCTGTGATACGGGAACAGCATCTGAGGGAAGAGGTCCTGCTGGTGAGAACAGCACTTGCTGCTCCTGTTTTATCCCTCAGAAAAGGGAGCTGCTCCCTGAAGTGCTCTGCTTTGTCCCCACCATCCTGTTTCTTACCTTATTGTACACATTGAACCACTCAGGATGGTGATCCAGTTTTTCTGCCTGTAGAGCCACTCTGGTCATGAAGCCAAAGGCCTGCAGGGTAAGAAGAAAAGTTAACTCATTTACCCTGCAACATATTGGTTTTCACACCCATTACTATTAATTTTACACTGCCTGTGTCTACATAACCCAACCAAATGCAAGACCTGGGCTATTCTGGGAGTTTTCTGTGGGTTTTCCTCTTCCTGAGGAGTGTTTCCCAGGCAAACTCTGTGCTGGGTTGAGCCCTCTGGTGTCTTGGGGAGGTTACTTTGCTCAGCCATTCCATTTCAGGAGAGACACAGAGGGCTTTCTTTGGCTGAGCTTTGCAGAGGGGACTCCCTGCTCTGCAAGCTGGGTGTCCCAGTCTGCAGAACTCCGTGCCCCTGGTGCTCGTACCCGGTTGAAGTCCTTGAAGTGGAATTCTTTGAAGATGGCGTCTCTGCCTTCCACCTCGTTCCACCCCACGGCTCTCAGGTTTGGCAGCAGCTGCTCCCTCTCCTCCGTGCTCAGCCTGTGGGCTTTGCCTGCCTGGAAAGGGAAGGAAGGGCAAGAGGAGCAGGTCAGTGTGGCAGAAGTGGGATGAAGCAGGTGTTGAGAGCAATGAGGCATCCCATGGGTTAAGGAGTTGTAGCTGCAGAGTGGGTGGGAGGTTGGAATATCAATGTCCTCTGCTCCCTGCCTGGAATACATCCTGCATGGACCAAGGAAGTCCGGCTGGACCCTTCTGTCCTCTCACCTGCAACACCTCCCACAGTGCCTGAGGTACCTGTGTGAAGTTAAACTCCAAAATACATTCTCTTTTACACATAATCTTCTGGGGAAAAAAAAATACAAACCAACAACTTAAAAAGCAGAAGTTCTTGTGATCGTTTCTAGATCTGAGAGTTGTTTTAAGGTTCCTGAAGCAGCAGGGCTTATTTATTTATTTATTTGTTTATTTATTCATTTATTGGGAGCCTGCTTTTGAGGAGAAAGAAGTGGTGTGGATCAGAGATGAGTCACACTAAGCTGCAGTTCAGCTCCTTTTTCCCCCTCTCCTTTATATTACAATGGATTTTAAGAGGCTGTTTCTGCCTGTGAGGAACAAAGGGCAGAGGGAGGGATTGTGGTTGAGCTCTGCCTTGGGCAGAGCTGCTGGTACTTAGTTTTTAAGGGGTGGTAGTGGGGAAGCAGCAGTTCTTGGCTTTGAGGAGTGTTTATAGGCAGAGATGAAACTAAAATGAAGCTCTTGGGGATGGGGGCTGCCTGAGCCAGCTCTGCTCTGGCTCGGTGGGGAAAGGGCAAAGGGGCACTGCTCTCTGAAATGTTATGTTCTGGCAATTAAAATTCTTTCACAGAATCACAGATTGTTCTGAGCTGGAAGGGACCCACAAAGATCATCAGACTCCAGCTCCTGGCAGGATAGCCCCAAGAATCTCACCATGTGCCTGAGACCATTATCCAAACACCCCTTGAGCTCTGGCAGGTTTGGGTGAGTTGATCTTTCCAGCTGGTGATGATAAAGAGCTCCTTGCAATTTATTTTCCTTTATGTGCTGTAGAACCAAGTGTGGCAAGTTGGATATGAGTCTTGACAAATCTGGCCTAGTTTTTTTGTGGGTATTTGATCAGCAGCCCCTTGAGATGCTTTGCTTGCTCAGAAATGGCATTGGGCAACTGAGGAAAATCATCCCCTCCTGAGGTTTCCCTTCCCTTCTGCACAAAACCAAAGAACCAGCTGTGAAACTGATGTTTTTGTGGGTGGGTCTTGCATGTTTTGGGGAAGACTGGAAAGATGAGACCCCATTCCCGTGGCTGTGGGGGTGCATACCTGTCGTGTATCCCTGCCCTATGACTGCACAGAATGGAGGCTGTCACTGGGGGTGGGATGCTTCCTGTCCCCTGGCATTGCAGTCGCAGGGTTTTTGGGAAGGTGTTCCTTGCCTCTGCATATTTTGGATGACCCCTGGCAGCCCTGGCTCTGTCACCCCCTCCCCACCCCCAGATGTCAGCGGCACGCTGTGCTGGGAGGGAAGGCAGTGAGCAAACACGAGTGAGCTCCATAAACGCGGAGCCGTTGCCCTTCCCTGCTGATGGTGCGATAAGCCGGGCACAGGTAGCTTAGCAACCGGATAAGGAAGGGACAGAGGATGGCTCTGCTGGCAGGGAGCCACCCGCGGGGTTTCTGATGGGAGCAGGACAGGGGCTGCACCAGGATTTGGGACCAGGGGCTGAAACCTGCTCCTTATCGGTGCTACAGAGAGGAAAGGTAAAAGCTGGAGCTGTAGCTTGGAGCAGAAGGGTATGGATACAGGGGGCTGGGTTCCAAACCAGCCTTCCCCGGGCAGAGCAATAAAGGGACGTGGTGTAATTGTTCTTTTTCTCCATTGTGACTCTGTGGGAGGATGGCCCCCGGCTTCTCCCAGCACCAGCGGGAGGCTTGGCCAGGCTGAGGTCTGGCACCCAGAGCCCACTCCTCTGCCTGTGTCAGAGGGCAAACCCTCTGCCTGGAGCAGCCCCTGCCCTCCATCCTGCTCCAATCCATCCTTCACACCCCAGGACATTGGCCGGCCTGCTGGTTTTGTCAGGATGGCATGTTAATGCTTTCATGTGCTCTCATTCTTTAGAAACATATTCTTCTCGTTAGGGAAATGAAATTATTTTGTTTTCTTCTGCTGGTTCTCAACTGCCAAAAAGTTGGGATTTTAATTTTTGGGAGTTTTTTTGCCAGCAGGAAACCAAGCAGATGCATTGGAGGGAAAGAAACCAGCAAGGGAAATTGGGAGAATCTGAACCCTCTTTGCTCTAAAATCTTCCTTTTTAAAGAATCATGGAATGGTTTGGGTGGGAAGGGACCTTAAATCCCATCCAGTTCTACCTTCTGCCATGGGCAGGGACACCTTCCACTGTCCCAGGCTGCTCCAAGCCCCATCCAGCCTGGCCTTGGGCACTTCCAGGGATCCAGGGGCAGCCACAGCTGCTCTGGGCACCCTGTGCCAGGGCCTGCCCACCCTCCCAGGGAAGAATTATTCCTTAATGAAAGGTATAATTTCCACCTAGCAGAAGGCGCAGGGCACAGCCCTGGGCGGGCGGGCAGGGCTGGGAATGTTGTATTCCACACGGGTCTTTTGCTGTGCCGGCAAAGCCGATTTCCAGCCTGCCCGGGCGTGCTTCGGGGCTGTGCGGATGGAGCACACGTGGGGGTCGTCCTTGCCCTACAGAATGTGAGGGGGGGTCGTTGCTGGCCGATCCTTTCCCTCCCCCTGGCAGAGGAGCGAGCCTGCGGAGCGAGCGCTGCCTTTGGAGATCCAGCAGCGTTACTGATTAACCGCGGCGCTCCGCTCCTTTCCCCCTTCCCCCTGCCTCTCCTCGCAGCCTGCTGGAGCATTTCTGCCTCAGAAAACGCACACCAAACAGCCGGCTTGCCCAGCGGCGACTTACCATGCCCGCGGCTGCCGGTGCCCTCCGTGCCGTGCCGTGCCGTGCCGGATCCCGCCGGGCCGCGGCTGCTCCGGGACGGCGGGAGGCGTGGCGGGGCCAGCGGGTCCACCCCCGGCCAGCCGAGCCTTTCCCGCGCCGGCCGCCTGCCTCTGGGGCTCGGGGGGGCCGGACAGGGGCTCCTGGGAGCCCTGCACGACGGAGGTGTGATAGGTGATATGTATAAATTCGTGCCGAGACTACGGTGATTTCACCTGATAAAATCCTAGCACACCAAAAGAGAATTCCGGGAAAGCCCCTCTGATGAGATTACAGCAATGCGCACCAAAATCCTAGCCTGAATATTTGTCCTCGGAAATGTATATTCCAGGGGATTGCTCTCATTTGACAGGAGGCATTTTGATAAGCATCACCAGCAACCACAAACTGAGTGATGGAAATTCAAATACACTACCTCCAGAGACTATATTCCAATGTATATTCCAAAGAATTTTCCGTCTGACCAGACTCCAGCACGAGGCATATTGATAGGCGTCATCAGTCTTTCCCGGAAAGTCTTTTTCTGACAGGATTCCAGCATTATCCACTGGTTTATTGGTTAAACGAAAAACTGTATAAAACGGACCTTTTGAGGAATACTCTTCGGAGACCCACGGGCACTTTGGTGGAAGGGACCAAATCCTAAATCTCCCCGACTCTGATCGCCCGGCTCAGAGTTGATTTTAGATTGCGGCTTTTTCCAAATTTATATTTTGGTAATTTAATAAATTTCTTTAATTATTGAGTTGGAGTATTCATTTATAACAATGGGCTTTGCCCCCGAGCTGCACAGCCCTCTCCTGCGGGTCGCTCCCTTCGCCTGGGGCACAAGGATGAGGCGGAGCGGGATGGAGGGGGCATGTGGTACAGGGGTAATGCCAAGGCAAATGGCGTGTCTGTATATTAGGAGAAGCTTAACAGGATTATAGTTGTGAAAAATGGGTGTTTATGATTGGCTTTCCCCAAATATTAAAACGAGTGTTATATGTGCTATGTTAGAAAGTTATGCTATATTAATTTTCTTAAGTAGTGTGTTAAATATAGTTTTAGGTTATAATGTTAAAATAGAAACTATGCTGTGTAAGATACTTTTTTTAAAGAGAGGACTTGCACCAAGATAGCAGCCACAGGACGCCTAAATCTTTCAGAGAAAAAGAATTTATTGCTTTCTTACCGAGTTCTTCCCACCTCGCTCAGCCCTGAAAACTGCCCATCAGGATTCAGAGGAAGAAGTTGACAGCGACCAGAGAGGATCCTTTGTTTGAATGGCATTTATGCATCATGTATGAGGTGTATGAATATGCAACAGGCTATTGCTTTTAAGGGTTAATCCTCTGCTAACGTGTGTCCTTTTTCGGGCTTATTTTGCCCAGAAAGAGGTACCGGTACTGGACTGTCCACAACTCTTTGTTTCTTATTGTCTCGTATTCTCCTAAATCCTAATTGTCCAAATTTTTATTACTCTAATGATATTATTATTTTATACCCATTTTATTACTATTAAACTTTTAAAATTTTAAAAGCAAGTGAGTGGCGTTTTTCACACAGTTCTGTTTTACCCCACTTTGTGCTGTTATCAGGGGCTGGCCTGGGTTTGGGACATTTGGGAGGACATTTGGTTTGTTATTATGGCAACAGCTGCCCTCCAATCAAGATTTAAGGAAGTGAAACCATCACTGGACAGCGAAGGAGTCCAAGGACAGAACTTTGGGAGGGAATGAAAGGTTAAAGGGTGAAACCTGCATTGTGTGGGTGAGCACGTGGTGGGAAAAATCCTCTGCTCCCAGCACTGTAATATTTTCTCTCTTCAGTCTCCTGTTGCGTTTTTGATAAGGTTTTAATAAACCTTTAAGATCTGTAAAAGTGAGTATCGTTTCTCACAGGGCAGCGGCAGCCGGCACCGCTGGATGCTGCTGGCAGCACCTGTGAGGAGGGTGGTGGTGCTCCCGGCTGAGCGTGCCCGTAGCTCAGAGCACTGATAATCACCGATAATCACTGATAATCACCGATAATCACCGATGACCATTGATAATCACTGATAATCACCGATAATCACTGATAACCACTGATAATCACTGATAATCAATGATAACCAGCGATAATCAATGATAACCATTGATAATCACTGATTTCCACCAATAACCATAGATAACCATCAATAATCATTGATAACCATCGATAACCACCGATAACCATAAATAATCATTGATAACCACTGATATCCATCAATAATCATCAATAACCATTGATAACCACTGATAAGCATCAATAATCATCGATAATCACCGATAACCAGCGATAATCACTGATAATCACCGATAACCATTGATACTCACTGATAACCACCCATAACCATCGATAATCACTGATTTCCACCAATAATCATTGATAATCACCGATAACCATCAATAATCACTGATAATCACCGATAACCAGCGATAACCACCAATAACCATCGATAATCACTGATAATCACCAATAATCACCAATAATCAGCAGCTGTGCTGGCTGGAACCGCCCGGTTATACCGACTGAGAGCCCTGCAAATAGGGCGGAAGAAGGAGAAGTGTCCCACACAACATTTCAGAAGTGTCCCACACAACATTTCCCAGCATTTTTAAGGCATTTTCTGCCATTCATGTGTTCACAGATGCTCAGTGCTGCTCCCTGGCCTTTTTCCTCTCCAGGCCAGATGGATTTGTGCCCATGTCCTGCAGCTCGTGGTCTGCTCAACTCACTCACATGATGGGCAGTTTTCCAGTGCTGACCATTTTTTATTGTGCTGGTGTATGTGGCAGACAGAAATTCAGCCCCCTGCTATTCCCTCAAGGCTTTCTTCACCTCTGAAGCAACTAATTCCAGATTATTATTTTTTTTTTTAGTATTACAGGATGATATACATCCCTTGTATATACTCTTGTGCACATTTTGTTTTCTACTGTAATGGATTGTGGGTACTGCAGGGATGATTTGTTTTTCCGGCAGGCAAGTTAGAGGGAAGCAAATACTTCCTTTCTTTTAATTTTTTTTTAAATTATTTTTTCTCCCTCTGCAGGTTTGTTTGCCAGGGTAATAAAAAAGAAAAATTACCATCTTTTGTGTCCTGGGAGATCCTGAGTGTCTGTCCAGGGAGGAAAGACTTGGAGTGCAATGAAGCACCTCAGAAGAAAATAATTGTGTGCAGATTCGGGGCTGGAAGCTTTGCTGTGCATGGCAAGAGGAGCTGTGCTCTGAGGTTTCCAGCAATGAAATCAGGAGGTGGGGCTGCTTGTAGGGCAGGGAAAGGGCAGCAGAATATTTTCTTGGCCTAAGCTGGAAGTGCAGGATTGGCAGTTCCACCACAGCCCAGCAGAAGAGCCCTGTAAATAAGTCTGAGCAGGTGAACTGAGGGCAGCTGGGCGGGTGGCAGTGCCTCTGTTGGCCTTGCCATTGATCAGGAGATGGGCAGGAAGCAAATCCCTCATGTTACCTGGCTTTCCCTTCACTGGATTTTCCTCCAGCCTGCCTGGGAACTGATCCTATATCTCTTGGCAATGTGTGTGCTGCCAGTGCAGAGTGACTGATGGCCACCTCAGCTCCCTAGGGATGGGGAACACCAGGAGAAACAGGATTCCTTGCCCTGTCTTTTGACTGCTCCGCTCCTTTGTACTGGCATTTTCTCTCCTGGGTGGTAAATCCAGCCTTAAGTGACAAGTTCATGGCAGGGGTCTCTTGCAGAGGGTCCTAAAAAACAACAACAGGGCAGCTGAGGTTTTCCTCTCTCTACAGTGTGGAATTGTGTCCAGGGGAATCCTTTGGCTGACTCCAACTCCTGCACCTCTAAGTTCCCCTTCTGCACAGTTTTAATTTCCCTTTCTGAAATGGGATCCTTTAGGTTTGTTTTTAATGATTAATTGAGGGGTGTTGGGCAAGGTGTTTGCTCAGAGCAGTTTGCACCCTGTGCAAGGGGCGAACCTGTTTACTGGGAACAGATTTGTGCTCTTTTTCCCTCTCTTTTTTTTCTGTTTTACAGCTGTGCTGCTTTTGGTGGCAGCTAAACCCACATGTGTACAGGACTCTGCATATTTGGAGAGAGATCTCATATCACTCACTACTGAAATTCTTATTTTGTCAATAACTTTTTAACAAAACATGTCTGACCCTGAAAGCTGCTTTGCTTGGGAGCAGTGTTCTGTCTCCCATCCCAAAATTTGGTTTTGCAGGGGTAGATGGGATATTGGGAAGAAATTGGGAGGCCCTGGCACAGGTTGCCCAGAGAAGCTGAGACCCAAAGGGTGTTTTAAACCAGGGTGGGCCAAACTCTTTCATCATCTGCAATCTGAAACATTGCTCTCATGGCAAAATAGATTTAATTAAAGGGTTTCTTTAGCACTGGAGGGGATTTATGGCAGGTGTGACAAGTTTAAGTTGACAAAAGGGCCCAATAAACAGAAATGAATCATTAATTAATTGTGTGCGAGATTTCCTCTTGTAGCAGAGTTTTATCAAAATCAGTGAGGCTCTCAGAGCAATGAACAAAATAAATTGGAGGCTGGCAGAAACTGGGGCTTTGTTCTGCTCACACTGTGTGTCAGGCTAAGGTCTTTTGTCTCAGGCAGAGCATTCTGCATGGAAAATAAGACGGAAAAAACAGCAATAAAATGGCATAACCACTTCTAATATGTCGAACACATGAATCCCAAAATGAGAGGTGACTGCTTTCAGAAATATCAGAGCATATAGGAGTGAACAGTGTTTCACTGAAGGGAGGTCTTGGTTGGATATTAGGAAAAAGTTTTTTACAGGAAGGGTGACAAAGAACTGGAATGGTCTGCCCGGGGAGCTGGTGGAGTCACCATCCCTGGAAGTGTTTAAAACAGACTGGATGTGGCACTGGGTGCCAGGGTTTAGTTGAGGTGTTAAGGCTGGGTTGGACTCAGTCTTGGAGGGCTCTTGCAACCCAACCCAGTGATTCTGTAAATTCTGTGACAAAGCTGAGTTTTGCTACAGTTTACAAGTGGCTTTGGATAAATTGCTTAACCATCCTCAGCTCCCATTCCCTGTGCTAGCTGGGATGCTCATGCCCAGTTTACTGGGATGTCTCATGAATTATCTGGTGTTTGGGAAGCTCTTAAATCCATGTAGCTCACCTGTAACAATGAAATGTGATCCTCCTTTTACATCAGAACAACAATAATTCAGCACTGAGTGCTTTTGTTTTGATTTTCCTACGACTGTCTGAATTCACAGAGACAAGTGACAAAGAATTATGATTCACCAAATTCATGACTCCTTCTGAGTCTTCCCAGAGGAGGATGATGATGATGCAAACCTGAGTCCAAGGTATCCATGAGCGCTTTGCTGTGGATCCCTTCTCCCGTGTCAGACAGGTGCTGGAAGACACCTCCCATTCCAAGCCAATTCTGGCATGGTTCAGAATAGGAAACTCAGAGTTGGGACAGAGCAATCCTGTTTGCATTCTGTGTTTGCCCTTGAAGCCAAACAGAAGGGCTCTGGCAGCTGATGTACCCCTGTCACAGGTCTTTTCTGCTGGCTTCCCAGCAGTGTGCCCGTGGTCTGCAGCAGACAGCGGTGAGATCACAGAGCCTGTGGCCTTGCCAAGGTCACCCAGCGTCGGGGTTCGCTGTTATTTGTCTCTGCCCCGACACGGGAAATGTGGTTCTGGGTGGCAGCGATTCGAAGGACGAGTCTGGACTCTCAGGTTTTTCGGTCTTCAATCTTGTTATTAATTCTTATCTACAATAATTTCTCCCTGCCCAGCCGAGGTCTGTTCAGCAGGACAGCCGAGTGCACTCTCCCCACCTCTCGGGCTGGTGCTATCTTTTATACTAAAAACTACGTGTACTATGTTTACAATTATGTTCCAATACCCATCACCTATGTTAGACAGTGACTTTCTACTCTAAACCAATCTGTGAGTGCCAACATCATCCTGAACATGGATGCCAGGGAGAAGAAAGGAGGACAGGGCACACCCAAATCCCTCCATCTCGAACCCCCTGGCCCCCATGGACAGAATCCCAAACACCCCCTGTACAAGGTCCAAAACCCCCCTGTACAGTGCTCCAAAATTTTTTCCTTCACCCTGTGATTGCTACTGCTATGCTACTTAAACTTTTGTGACCTGTAATTCTTCATACAAAGTTGGTAATTTGCTCCATGGGTTGAGATCAAATTTCCAGGGGTCTTTGGCTTCCTGCCAGGGTCTCTGCCTGGCTCCTGCCAGGGCTTTGAGCCATCCATGGCATCCAGAGAGGTGTCCTGGGTTCCAACAACCCAGGTCCTGCAACAGGACACATTCACCCCAGGGGAAGGCAATCCATCCCAACTGCCTTGTTAGGTCTGGTTTGCTGATGGGTTAGTCCTGTAACCCTGTGCTTCCCTGGGCACGGCTCAAGGGAAGCTCCTTGTATTCATTCAGCTTGTTTCCTGACTTTCAGCCCAGTTTCTTTGTTAAACAGGTTGGATTTCCTGGCAAATTTGCAGGGGTGGCGGAGGGTGAGTGAGCATCTTGACAGATCTGGAAACGTTTTCCCATGTTAAGGAGTTTTGTTCCTTGTTTACTCGGGGAGGGCTCGGCGCTGCGTGCCAAGCGGCTGCTGTACAGCCCCGTCCTGTCACTAGGGGTCAGGAAAATCCTGGAAAACCGGAGATGCTCCTGAAGCGGCACACGGCGAGCGGGGGCTCTCAGAATCCCTCCTGGCCCCAAAAACCAGGAGTGTTTCCTTCTCAGGTTCCTGTGATTGAGATGACCCCGAGGTGTTAGAAAGTATTTTTATTTTATTTTTTTTAATTTATTTTTTCCCCCCAGCCCTGTGACCGAAGAAGCCCAGATGCATCGGTTCAGCTTTTCAAGGTTGTTTATTTTTTATCTATTACATTCTTTCTCTGACCTGCTGAGGTCTGTCTGGCAGGTCAGTTCGTGGCACACTGACTGCCCTTGGAGTGGTGTTAAATTTTATACTAAGAACTACGTGTACTTTATTTACAATAATTTTCCCATACCTATCACCTATGTTAGTCTGTCTCTGCTCTAAACCAATCCAAAAGTGTCACCATCACAGCAGAAGATGGAGGACAAGAAGAAGGAGAAGAAGGGCAGGACGTGCCCAAATCCCTCCATCTTGTCTCTTGAACCCCCCTTCTAAAACCCCAAAATTCCACTTTTCACCCTGTGACAAATTCACTATCTTTCTACTTAAACTCTTGCGGCTTTTACATCTTCACACAAAGCTGGTAATGTTTTCCATGGACTAAAATCAAAGGCACAGGTGTCTTTGACTCCGTGCCAAGGTCTCTGAGCCCCCTGCCAGGGTCTCAAGCCACCCAGGGCAGCCAGAGGAACGTCCTGGGTCCCGACAGTTCCTGGCCCTGGCAGCCCTGTGAAAGCCTGGAGTGCTCTGTGGAGCAGCTCTTCAGCTGCCCCTTCGGGATCAAGTTGTTTCCCATGAGAAGCCTTTCCAGAGCCTTTGGTGTGTCCCAAAGGCATTGGAACATCGGGGCTGCGGCTGGGACATGCTTGCATTGAGGGTGTCTCTCCAGCCAGATTGCTGGAGGTCATGGAATGCTTTGGGTGGGAAGGGACCTTCAAGCCCATCCAGTGCCACCCCGGCCATCAACAGGGGCAAGTCCCAGTGTCCCAGGCTGCTCCAAACCCCAGTGTCCAACCTGGCCTTGGGCACTGCCAGGGATGGATCAGCCACAGCTGCTCTGGGCACCGTGTTCTAGTCCCTCTCCACCCTCACACAGAAGATTTTCTTCCCAACATCCCCTCTAAATCTCTCCTCTTTCTTTAAAGCCATTCCCCTTGGTCCTGTCACTCCAGTTCCTGATGAAGAGACCCCGTTCAGCTTGTAGGTCCCTGTCTGCTAAAAGCTTCTCCCCAGATCGTTTGGCTGCCATTTCAAGTCCTGGAAGTCCTAGGGTTTTATTCTTGACTTTGCAATTGCAGGACAAGAGCAGTCAGGGGACAGGAGAGGGGCCCTGGGTCCGGGTGCAGAGGTGAGGTCTGTCTGTACAAATGTTTTATGGGGGAGGATTAGAGAAGGTAGGGAAGCTTTTGGGCGAAGAAGCCCTCTGATCAGAAGCAGAAAAGTCAGGCTGCAAAGCCAGGTGAGAAAAGTTGCTCAGCGGCTCGTGAGGTGTTTAACACCTGGGGATGGTTTGGAAGGAAAGAGTGAGTTTAGCACACAGGAGATGGTGAGAGGAGAAAAGATATGCTAAGGCAGCAATTCCTTGGAGACACAGAAGCAGTTTATGGGCCATGGCACATGATGTGGTGCTAGAGGGGACAGGGGCCAACTCCAGGAGGTTTACTATACGGTGGAGTTGTGGATTTTAATTCCTGAATCTGCTTTTGGGTGCTTTTCATAGTAGCATTTTGTTTTCCTCCAAGCAGGGCTGAGAGAGCAGACAGAGTGGGGTTTTTTTGGTGATAAATGGTGGCCTGGTGGCTGGGGGGTGTGCCTGTCTCACAGATTGTCCGTGGGAGTGTGCTGGGGTGCCCAGCTTCATCTGCATCCTCCCAGGAGGGTGAAGGCGAGCAGGGGGGATGTGGAAGCACACTGCTGGAAGTATCCAGGCATGCAGTGTGGTGTACGCGGAGCTGCTGGAGGCACACTGTCATATTTTGCATTTTTCTTAACGCAGAACCTGCTAGTGGAAGCTCAAGGTATTCACGTCAGGTGCGGCGCTGATTTTTTTTTTCCTTGTTAGCATTAAACACACTCTTTTGATGAGGTTACTCTCTTATTTACATTACCACCTCTCTTCCTCCCCACCTAATGAGCTTTGTGCTGCTTCTCACAAGCTGAGTCCGTGTGCTCTGCTTGTTCTTGCTATTAGTGGGAAGGACCACTGGACCATGCTGTCTGCACTCTTTGTTCAAAGCAGGATCAAAATTAATGGGAGAATTGTGTACGTGGCAATCCCGAGAAGGCAAAAAGCCACCGTGCCTCACCCGCTGGGGGTAGCAAATTAGGTAACAGAGCAGCTCACTTCAAAATCCGGGGATAAAGAATTCCTGAGGCAGGCATGGTGAGGAGGAGAGATGAAATACTACAAAGTGTCATTGATTCACAGCCGGGGCCGGGCACTTTGTGCAGAATGGAGCTGTGTGCCAGTCCAGCCAGCTCCGCTGCCCCTGTGACAGCTGTGCCTTGCTTTGGAGGGTGTTGGGATCACAAGGAGGCACCTGTCACTCGTGGTGGTTTGTTCCAGCCCTTGGACTTCTGCTGACGTCCCTCTGAAGGGCTGCTGAAGGTTGTCTGAGCAGCGCCTTGGAAATGACCCCTCGGTGTTCACGACCTTGCAAAGCTGAAGTGCTGGAGCTGGAGAAGGAGAAAGGGAGGTGCTTGTTTCTGACCCAGAGCAGAAATTCCCTGGTGCTGGGAGCTCCTGGGGGTGTGTGGCACCAGCTGTCCTGGGTCAGCATCTCAGAGCTCGTGTGCTGTGGCAAGAGAGCTTTCACAGGGAGCTGCTGCTGCTGCCTGCTCGGGGCACCCCGGGCAGTGAAGGTCTTGGTCACAGTGCTGTAGGGCTGGCTGCTTTCTGGGAGGGTGAGGATTCAGCTGTTAGGAACATTTGGGTGGGATATTAGGAAGGAATTGTTCCCTGGCAGGGTGGGCAGGCCCTGGCACAGGGTGCCAAGAGAAACTGTGGCTGTCCCATCCCTGGAAATGCCCAAGGCCAGGTTGGACAGGACTTGGAGTAGCCTGGGCTAGGGGGAGGTGTCCCTGCCCATGGCAGGAGGTGGAACTGGATGGGCTTTAAAGTCCTTTCCAACCCAAACCATGCTGGGGTTCTGTGTCTTGTAGGATTTCTCTCAGCCCTCAGAAGGTGTTTGTGCCTGGAGAGGAGTGGGAGTGTGTCCCAGAGGGACTGACAGTTTGTTCATGGGATGGGAGGGTTTCCACTGTGAGGCCATGTCAGGGAATCCACCTCTAATGCATCATCAGTGCCTTTGGACAAATTGCCTGCAAAGCAAAGAAGGAACAGACCCAGTGGCCAAGGGCAGAAGAAGAGGGAGAACAAACCAGGAACTTTTCTCCCCAGACTCCTGTTCCTGTTGTGATAGCAAAAAGGATGAACAGCTCCAGGGCAAGTGGGAGATGTGCTATTGCCCACCATGGCAGCAAGGACTACAGCCAGCAGGATCAAAAGCAACCTCTGGGCAGTAGCAGCAGCATCACTGAGTGAAGGGAGGGTTTTTCTCCAGGTATTGATCAGCAGTTTGCAACAGATGCCCAGCATGGAAATAAACACAGGTTCTGTGGTGGTGCAGACCTGAGCCTGAGGCCATGGGGAGCTCTGCAAGAACTCAGCTGTCTCTCCTGCTGCACAGTGTAGCAGGTGAGGGTGATCCACTCCAGCCTGGTGACTGCAGCTGCTCTGCCTTCTGAAGCAGCTAACTCAGGGTTTATGTCACTGGCAGGTGCCTGAAATCACCTGAGGGGCTGCAGAGTGTCTCACCCCAACAGCTCCTTGGAAATTCAGCCTGGCTTTTGTGGGCAAATCCAGAACTGTGATATTGAAAAGCACTGGCAGTTTTGGGCACCCTCCTGGTGCCCCTGGAGCTCTCCTGTGCACAGGTGGGGCTGTTGTGAGGGGGAAGGAGCGAGACGCCTGGTTGTCTCACCCACCTCAGCGGCCCAGCAAAATTTGGGATGTGAATTGTTGTGTCTGGAGCTCAGGTGTGGACTGCAGCAGCACACTCCCCTTTTGATTAGTGGTGCATAGCTTTTATTAATTAGTGCTGTAGAAGACGTGCTGCAAACCAGAAAAATCTGACTGTAGGTGCTGTGGTTCTGGGGCACGTTTTGGCTGTTCATTGCCAGAGGGAGGGAGGAGTTGGGGAGCAGGTTTTTTTTCTGTCTTTGTGACACCATCTTCTGATAAAATTTGAGGGACAACCTGAGATGTACTCCAGGTTTATTTAAAAGATACTAGATTGACTTTTGTTTCACTTGCTTCCACTTACAGTGCTGGGAGATTTTGCTGTGCTTTAGTGCGTGGAATTGTGGTTTTTCCTTACAGAGCTTCAGAAAGGGTATTTTAGAGCCTGTGGGGAACAGGCCAAGGTCTTTGCCTTGTGCCTCTGTCTTTGCTGGCAGTAAGCATGGTGCAAAACCCACCTGTCTTACTTTCCAAGTCTCTGTAGCAAGCAATCAAGTCTGCCATGTCAACAAAAACCATGAAGACCTCTGCTTTCTGCTGAGGCAGAAAGATAATTTGTGGCTCAGGCATGACTGAGATGTTAGGTGCCAAAATTATGACCACTCTGTCAGATTGGCTGGATAATTTTTACTCCTAAGGCTTCCACCAAGATGATTTTCAGTGCTTAGAAATTAGTCTTACTCTGCAGAGCTGTCAGTGTCTCCCAGCTGTGTCAGTGTGTGCTCTAACAAATGTGTGTACATGTGATAGAGCTGTTTCCTCATCATTCCCTGCACTCCTCCAGACACCTGGGAAGCTTATCTTAAGTGCAGCTCTCCTCTCCCAGGGGTCACTTTTGTAAATTTGTTTTCTGGTTTGTTTTCCAGTAGTGTAGAAAACTTCTATAACAGGCTGCTTGTTGTGTGGGGTTGTTGTTTGGTTTTTTTTTCCTAGGCTGTGTAGCCACACAGGGAAAAAGATTTCATGTTTTCAGTAGATTATGCTTGAAATTGATGTGGGGGAGGTGTCTTTGTGGAGGTAGGGAGCTGAAGCAAGGAGAAATCGAGACCTCAGAGTGTTTAAGACTCAATTCTGAATAAAACTTTGTACCCTCACAAGAGGGGCTGTGCTGAGGTCTCTTGTCAGGTCTGCAAGGGGTGTGGATCCCCTTGCAGAAAAGGAGCAGCAGATCCTTTGGGAAAGGAGCATCCCTCTGCTGACCTCGCCCAGCACGGACCCAGATCCATGATCATGGATTGGGGATCCATGGATCCGTGGTCACCTCCAGCCCACTGCTCCTCCCTGAGGACACCTGGCCCTGTAACAACATATCTCCTCCTGGCAGGAGGTGCACAGATCCACCTGGAAGAGTTTTTGCCTTTGTTTCTGGTGGTGAAGGTGAGCTGTGAGCCTGCAGTTGCCTCATCCTTTTGGCTCTGCTTCCCTACTGATTTGGGTTCTATTATTAGCAGCTGATGCACCGCTGGAGTCACTCTCCTCCTAACTCTGCTAATTAATCAATGTGCCCCATGACAGCCCTTGACCATTAAATAATATTCATTAGTATCCAGACCCCAACAGTATGGATGAACCCATCTATCTTCATTAGCTCTTGGATTTCAGCATCAGGAGCAGGAGCCAAAAGGGACAGTGAAAGGGCACTTTTCTTCCTCATCCCAGTGAAAACTGGCCTTGATGAGATTTCTCTTTCTTCCCCTCCCTGCCCCTTGTGTGGTGGTTAAAGGAGAAGGTGAGCAGGAGCTCCAGCTCCTCTCCTCATCCCAAGTGGCCATCCTTGGGGAAAAAGGAGACAGGATGCTCTTTGAAGGTGGTAAATAATGTATGATTATTTGTAAGGAATCCAAGAACCTCTCTTGGGCCATGAAGGAGGGAGAGTGAAGATGAATATTTATCCATGTCCCAATTACCCTCCTCCCCCTGACAATTAACTTGGCCAGTGGTGGAGCCACATCTGCACACACGTGCCCCTAAATTGTCCAAAGCTGTCTGCACAACCCCAAAACCAGGGAGGAGGAGTTGCACTTTTTGGAAGTGTTTCCTGACCCGGGCAAACACCTGGTGTTCTCCTGGGAAGCCATGGCTGTGTGCTCACCCTTGCTCCCAAAAACAAGAGGGATTTGCTGTCCTGGCTCATCCATGAGGTTATTTCCTGAATGTTCCCACAACGCGGCAAACACTTGGTCATGTTGGGAAGTTGTGTCATTTCCTTCCTGCCAGGTGAATCTGCCCTGAAGCAATTCCTCTTTTTGTCAGGTTAAAATTATTCAAATGGAAGAGCTAAAAGGACTCAGTGAGACTCCTGAGATGCTGAGTTTTTCCCCTGCCCTGGGGTTATCCAGTGTGATCCTCCAATCCCCCATGAATGTCCTGGGCATTTTGGATTTGTCTCCTGGTCTCAATCCCATGGATGACCCAGGGAAGGATTGTGCAGTGGATCATTTCCCTGTGTCTTCCAGACCTTTTGGGCCTTGCTCCCTGTGACACTGTGGCTGTTGGAGATTAACAAAAAATGATATTTTTGCTCCTTGCAGGCTGCTGTACTCAGCCTTGCTGTCTGGTCTTCCATCAGCATTCCTGGAATTTTTTTTTTTTCCCCCATCCTCTTGTAGATCTTAATTTGAATCCACGTCTGTTGATGCAGGTCTGCTGAGAAGATGAAAATCAGTCGTTTTCCTGGAGCCACCGCTGTAAGTTATTTATACAGTGATTAGTTAAAGCTTCAGATATTTAATGCAACCTTTAAATCACGTATCCACCAACAGCAATTGGTCACATAAAACTTCATTGAGTGGTATCTATCACTTATTGTTTTTTCTCAATATGTGCATATATTCAATTTTCCACAGACCTCTCGCTGATATTTTCTGCTGGGGAGCCAGTAAATCGAGGGGCTTCATAAAGTGTTTTGTTGCATGGCTCTGAGTGAATTACTTGTAAAGGGAGCGTGGAATATAAAAATTCATCTTGCAAGGAAGTTGCCCTGTTGGATGAATCCCATCTCTGTGTTAAAACAGGCTCAAACCTTAAAATGAAATGTATTTTCACAAGATGAGTAGTTAGTAAAGGCTCTTCCACCCAGCCAGCTTTGCATATTCAACCTGGTTGGTTTTGCTTCCGTTTTTTTCCTCTTCTGCCTCAGCTTGTGGGACAACAGCTGCTTTGTGCCAGGGATTCAGAACTGTACCTCTAAACACTTGAATTCAAAGGTATGGTCAAAATTTAATGCTTTAAAGCCAGCTCAGAAAGCCAAGTTCTTAGGCTTAGCAGAGGAAATGGAACTTGAAAGTAGCATAGGTAGAAAATGTAAAGCTGAAGTCTAATGAACTCCATTTTTGGAAGAAATGGGAATTAAAATTAATGAGAGGAGAATACTGCAGCTGGGGGAGCTGGGCTGAGCCCAAACCAGCAGAGACCCTTGAAGTGAAGCATTTGGGCACCATGTCTCACACCCTGGGTGTGTTGAACTGCTCCACCAGGGTCTGTCCACGACCTCAGCTGGACCTGACAGTGCCTGGCACTGGGTAGGTTGAGTGCCACAACCTACAGACTCACCTTGCTTCTGTGCATGTCTCATCTTGGACTCAGATTTGGGATTTCTCTCAGCCTGGAAGCAAATTTACCACTCCTTTCTGTGGCAAATATAGTCAGGCAGGGTTAGCTGCTGCTGCTGCTACAGCAAAGGCCTCTGTCTTAGCCTGTGCTGTAATTAGGTCATTAATTAAATACTCTCTAAATACTTCCTTCTCCCCTTTTTTTGAAGCAAGGATGGATCTGCAGTCCCTTTGGCTGTGCTTGGTGGGCTGAGAAACAGCAACAGAGGGGCAGGTCAAGGTGAGGGGAGCCCTTCCTGTGCCTTCCCACACAGCTCTGAGTACTTCACTGGAAATCTCAGTACAAACAGGGGCTTGACCTCTTCTCAACTGCAGCTAAAAGCAGTGTAGCCCCTTCCCAGCATTGCTATGGCACGAGGAAAGGGGGAAAAAATGTCCACAGACTTCAGAGGAGCTTTTCCAGGTGTGAGCGAGCTCCTGCTGTATGCGAAGTTCAGAGCCAAAGACTATCTCAATACATCGTATTTAACTTTGTGCAATTCTCTTCCCATTTTCTGCAGTGATAAAACCCCTATTGCTCTTTCATCTCTCCCCTTTTCCTCCCAAGTAGGTTCTGTGAAAGCAGTGTTTGGGGGCAGTAAATCACAAAATGGAAGCCTCCGTTCATAAAATGCTTTATGCCTCCCTCCATCAATATTTCAACGTGCAACACAGACACCAACATTTCATTTTAATTAAGCCACAAATTTCCTGGCTGAGGGAGAAAGCTGAACTCTGCCAGGCAGCCCAGCCCCATCCCCATCCCCTCCTTGCCGTGGGATCCCCGCAACATCCAATTATCCGTGGGTTTTGTTCACCTGGGTCACGGGGCTGTGCATTCCAGCTGGGCTGAGCCTGGCCTGGCTCCTTCTTTCCTTGCCCCGGGGTGAGAGGAGCTCTTGGATGTGTCTGTGGGAGCTGGTGCCTTGCCTGGAGCCCTCCAGCAGGCAGGGAGGGCGATCCAGAACAGACAGAAGGTTTGGGAGGATAGGCTCTGACAGGGACCAGAGGCAAGGGAAGGCTTCCCTGCTGCAGCAAGCATCCCACCTTTAAATTGTCCTTCCTGAGGTTGCTTCTCTTGCAAGGACTCTTCTGCTCCTCTTCTGTGAAATGCTTGATCCAGCACAGCAAGATGTTTTCCTGATTTGCAAGGAACAGGGCACACCAAGTATATATAGTTCTGGGGATATGAATGGAGAAATTTTGTGTGCTCAAAAATTTATAAATAATTTGCTGGACCGAGGGGGACAGCACTGCCCAGCTTGGAAGGAATGGCTTCTTTTGGAAGGATCAAGGGAGGGCAAATGGCACCAAGCCACTGTTAAAAACTGATGAGGAGGGCAAAGCATGTGCAGGTTTCCAAGCAATGAGTAAGCACCATGACATCAAGGAAAGGTTTTGTCAGTGGGATGAAGAATTCCCATCAGTGATGTGTCTTGGGGCTGCAGAGCCAGACAAATTTCATTTGTAAAGAGACAGAACAGTAACTGAGGTGTTCAAGTCACTGAATGACACTGGCAAGTCACCTGTGCCCCTGTGTAGGCAGCCCTTTTTGGGAGGTTTAGGTGATGCTCACCTGCAGCTGAGGGGCAGCAGAGAAATATATAGCTGTTCACTCAGGTAGTGTGCCAAACTGCAAAACTCCTTCCTAGAATCACAGAACAGTTTGGATTGAAAGGAATGTTAAAGACCATCTTGTTCCACCCTCCTGCCGTGGGCAGGGACAATTTCCACTGTCCCAGGCTGCTCCAAACCCTGTCCAACCTGGCCTTGGGCACTGCCAGGGATCCAGGGGCAGCCACAGCTTCTCTGGGCACCCTGTGCCAGGGCCTGCCCACCCTGCCAGGGAACAATTCCTTCCCAAAATCCCACCTAAAGCTCCCTCTGTCAGTTTAAAATCATTGCCCCTCGTCCTGTCACTATCAGCCCATGTAGAAAGTCACTCTCCCTCCTTTTTATACAACCCCATTTAGGCACAGGAGGGGGCTCTCAGGTCTCCCTGGAGGCTTCTCCAGGCTTCTCCAGGTCTCCCAGCCTGTCTTTGTGGCAGAGGTGCTGCAGCCCTCAGAGCATCTTCATGGCTGGTACCGCCATGTCCCTCCCAAAAAACCACAGCATTTATTCTCAATTACAACATTCCCAGGTGTGCGAGGCAGGACGAAAATCCACGTGACAAAGCAGGGAAGGAAAGGAGGAGGCCCTAACGCAGAGGAAATATGTCCCTGGTGGTGGTGCTGTTCCATCATTGTCAATTAGCAGGAGAGTTAAATCCCTAGCAGCTGGTGTGGGGCACGACTGCAGAGAGGGCACCAGGCTGGATGGTTTGTCAGGGTAATTCGATGTGACAATTGCTGTGCTCGTATCCTGAAGACAGTGGGGAGAGGGAGCAGTGCCTGTGACACACAGGAATGCTAACTGGGAGGGAGGGAGACATCCCTTCCTTGTTAGCACACGCAGACGTGAACGCGCTGATTTATGTAACTTACAGAGCCTGGCTGCTGCCCACAGAACCTTCCCAAAACACACATCCAAATTAAGATGCCGTGCAGCAGACAAATTGCTTCGTGTGGAAACTTTGTTTGCAAAGTCAACGTTTTTGCAAAGCCCTAAAAAAACCCAAAACAAGCTGTGTGGAGAAACAAATATCTGTGTGTTGCTGGTATCAAGGTACCCAGGACATGGTTTTGAGGCAAGCAGAATGTCACAGCAGTTCAGGCTTTCAGGGACAAGGCTTGGCATCTTTGGATATGGATTCACTAAAATTAATTCAAGTCCAGGCAGCACCAAAGAAATGATTTAACAAACAAATCACCTGCCTGAGCGCAGCAGTTTGGGGTTTTGGAACAGAGTGCTACACACTTCAAGCTGAGAGGGGGAGTGTGGGATGTGTTATCCTTCACCCACCATCTCAATGCAGCATTTCCTCTGCGAAGGGAAGTGTGAAAAGTGAAGTTAAAGCTGTGATCTCTGTATTTTTTTCCTCTCCCTAGGGCTGGTGACTCCTTTTTACTCAGAGCTGCAGCAGACTGGCAGAGGAGCTCTCAGGTGGTGTTATCTGTAGGGTAATGGGAATTTTCCTTCTCTTTGTGTGTGTGCAATGCTGAAGCCATGTTAGGGCAAGAATGGAGTTGTTTTGGAGAACCTTTCCTAGGACCTCCTTGAAGTTCCTCTGAAAGAGTTTTCCAGGAATCCTGCTTCTAGGAAAATTAATTCTGATTGTAATGACAGAAGATGGGGAGGTAAGGGCAAGGCAAAGGGTCTTGAGAGAAGGCTGATTTACAGAAAAACTGTAACAGGTCAAAAGACAAGTCTTAATCTGCAGGCCTGGAGAGAGTCACGAGGGCTGGGAGCTGTTAGAAGGATGTGCCGTGGGATCAGAGGCAGGGACAGCCCCAAAAAGCATTTCTGAAGAGGTGGGAATGGCAGTCCCAGTTGTTAGCAAGGAATATTTCCTTGCTGGTCTTGAGATGACACAGACCATCCTAATAGCCAGTGGTCTTGAACAGGAGAGCGTAAAAGGAGCTGAAATTTGTCTGTCCTCACAGGAAATGAGGGTTGGGTTGATCTGGTGGAGGAAAGAAGTGTCTGGATGGGCAGAGTTGTTTGCCAGGTGGATTTGCCTCCCTGCATGGTGCAGCAGTTGCTGTAAGTCAGTCTTAAAGAACCTGTGGCTGATGAAGATGGCCTGTATGAGTGCAGTCAGCAAGGATTTTTGGGGCGAGACCTTTTGGTCTGGACCCTAAACAGCAGGACTGTTAGGGAGGAGGGAAGGAAAATGGCAGGTTTGCTGTTTGCTCCCTCAACACTCTTAGGCACATCCTGGTGCAGCAGAGAAATAAACAGAAGGGATCTACTTAGGGGAGGTTATGGGTTTGCTATCCTTGGATCATGTTTGAATACACTCTGTCCAAGAGTTGTTTTGCATTTCACCAGGGAGTCTTTTGTCTAAAGGGCAAAGTGGAGCTGTGCCTGCCCCTGCTTTCTCCAGTGGATATCACATTTCATTACCCTGAAGAGCCTGAGCCAGTTCTCCCGGTCGTGTTAATTTGCCCACAAGCCAGCCTGTGTCACGTCCCCAAGAAGCCTGTGACATTTTCCAGCCTCCCCCATCCCTCCCAGTTCTGAAACCTCAAACAATAATGGCAGCCTTGTCCCTTTTTCTACTTCTTGCTTCTGGACTGGAGGGGCAGAGGCACCCCCTTTGCTCCGCAGTCAGCGCCGGGCTGGGGCAGGGTGGGAGGCTCCCGGGGCTCTGTGCTTGTGTCCTGGGGCTGCCAGGGCTCACAGCTGGGGCTTTGCACAGCCTCGGGGTTTGCAGTGCGGAGCTCACCACTGGAACAGACTGGGATGGATGCTTTGGCATCGTCCTGACCTTTCGGCTGGTGAGCGTGGAGGAGTAGAGCGCTCCTGTGCACTTAAAGCCTTCAGGCCTTTTTTCCACTCCCCAAAGCATGGGTGCATCCCTAAGGAAAGGGCCACGTCTCGTTTGAAAGTTTGGACAGTTTGAAAAGACAGGTGTCTGCTAAGGAAGGCAGGAGCCTCCCCTGGAATGGAAAATATAAACCCCCTCCCTCTGAATTATCATAATTCTGAAATTAAGGCATTCTTCTGTGGGAGAGATAAAGAAAAAACTGCCCAGTGAACAGAAGATAACTGCCCCAGCTCTCACAGATGGGGACAAAACACACACTCCCAGACACATCTTCCAACCTAAGAGAGCAGTAAATGTTTTAAACCCAGGATCTGGATGCTGCTGATTCCTCCGCACCTTGGCTGTGAGGCACTTGCAAGGATTTAAATTTTTAAATTTAAATTTAAATCTAAAAACTTCTCACCTGCATGAGGGCAGGTGAGAAGTAAGCCACGTGTGTTTCTGTGGTGCTGCTCCTTTGTTACAGCTCAGTTTGATCCATATTTTGGATTGTGTTGATAGTACAGAAAAGTTCAGGCTGTTCTGGAAAATGTTTGTATCCAGAAGCATGAATTGAGGTGGTCAGATGTTGCTACAGGACATGAAATAACACGATGTGCACATGTGGCTTTCCCAAGGTAAAAAAAGCACTTTTTAATTTCTGACCCCAACATTTATAGATTTCCAAAAGTGACAGTGGATTGGAGGGTGACAGTGCCACCTCTCCAATGACACTGGACAAACCAACAGTCCGTCAAATTTCTCCTCCTCCATAAAAGAATGCAAAACAATAAGTTTTTTACATAAAGTGTGTGAGAAAGCTCGTTACAAGAATGTAAATATCAGGAGGCTTAGAAAAACTTACAAAATCAAGATGACAGTGAGAGACTGAACAGGCTGCCCAGGGAATGGTCATGGCCCCAAATCTGCCAGAGTTCAGGGAGAATTTGGACAATGCTCTGAGGCACAGGGTGGGATTGTTGGGGTGTCTGTGCAGGGCCAGGAGCTGGACTTGATAATCCTTGTGGGCCCCTTCCAGCTCTGGATATTTTATGATTCTATCAGATGTGCTTCTGCATTTATCACAGAGAATATTAATGCATGCTTTTTTTTCTTTAAATAATGAAACTTCTGCTTTACCTAATGATACATGATGATGATTTTGCTGTTCTACAAGGCTGAGGCTGAGCCATTGAAAAATCATTGGTGCTTGAATCACCCTAACCTTAAGGACAGGTATTAATTTCTCAAGAAATCTAACAGGCTCTAACAGGACAGAGAAAATTAGCTCCTGATTATTGGTACTTTTGAGAGAGATGAAGGAGCAGTCTTTTAAAATACTCCTGTGCTTATTTCCCTCATCCAAGCATCCCAAGAAGGCAGTTCAACACCCTGCAAGGCTGCAGCTGTTCCTCCTGCTCTCCACTGGTTATTAGGCCTGTGGGACAACCTTGGTTCTCCATATTCAGGCTTTTTAGAGGAAAGATTAATGCACGTTCGTCCATAAACCCCACTCTGAGGCTCTGAGAGGCTTTGTATGGAACACATGAGAGCCTGGAGCATGTGTGGACAAGAGCACTTCCAGGAGGAGAACTGATGGAAAGAGAGCCTCGGGATAAGTGTGTGAAGGGGCCTTTGAATGGGTTTGGCTGTGACACAAAGCTGCTCCTGGAGAGCTCTTTGGCAGAAGGAAAGAGGCTCTCACAAAGAATCAGTTGTGTGTTGCATCAAAAGATGTGGGGTCAGGGATTGGGGTAAGTGGATCTTATTGTGAATGTATCAAAGAGATCTGGATACAGGGACTGGAGCAGAAGATAATGACAGGGAGGAGTCACCCCTGATGAAACGTGAGGCTCAAAGCATTTAAAATGTGGTGAAGAAGGTCCAGGAGCTTTCCTCAGCCCTAAACAACCAGGATAGCGAGGCACCAGTGCCTGGGGTACATCCACCCAGGTGGAAGTGGTGAGGAAGGAGAGGCCAGTGCAGGTGGGAGCTTGCAGAGGATGCCTGGATGCTCCTGGAGGAAAAGCTGGAATCTGCACAATGTGTGCACAGGTGGTGGCAGATGGCTGAATTACAAGGGACAGGTCATAAACAGGCTGTGAAATGTTACAGGGACTGAAACTGAGATAGAGACGGGGCTTTTGAGCCATCCACTGTCAATGGATCCCACTGACATCTTGGGTGCTGCTGACCCACCCAAACAGGGCTCCAGTTTGAACAGAAAAGCCATGCTGAGAAGGGCCAGTCCACAAAAGAGACAGAGGAGTGCTGCAGCTTAATTTGAATAAGGGGAGAGAGTCCACTGGGGCACATCCCTGTGAGGTCTCTCCCAGTTCCACAGGACTCAGCCTCTTATCCTAAACTCCTGGCTGCTCTCTTCCTTTCCTCTTTGGCTGAGGTAGGAGGAAGGTGCAGCCTTTCTGAACTGCCCATCACATGTTCCCTCCCTTGAACATGTTATTTCCACCCAAAATTAAAAGTTCTGGCTGCCTGTGCTCTGCAATTGGCTTGTGCAGGCCCATTTCTCCTATGACCCTAAAATTCAGGGGTCAGACTGGGTTCTGTAACAAACCTGTGGCGTTTGAGGTCGGTACTGACACAAACCCCATTGTGAAGACATTAGCACCCATTTCTCCTAAAGACCCTCACCCATCCATCGGGTTGTTTGCTAGGACATCAGCACCCATCTTTCAAATTCAGCCTCCAGCCTCCAGGCCAGAACCACATGGGATGCTTTAAAGGTTTTAGATGTCCTCTAGCAAAGCCAGCCAGGAGGAGGTGGTAACTGAGGAGGATTTTTAGGGTATCCTGAGCTCAGCCACCGTCTGAGGTGTTTGCTTCTCCCTCCGGGAGCCTGCAATCCCAACCTCAACCCCTCACCAGCTGCTGAACCTCTGGGGACATCGGCATTCCTTCCTGGGACAACCTAGGACCTCCCTCACCCTAAGCAGAGACAGATGATCTCCAAGTGCTCCACGCCTGCCCAGAAGCTGCTGTGGGCAGTGATTTCTAATCCAAAGAGAATTTCTTCCTCCCAGCATCCCTCAGAGACATTTTCCTTTGCCCCAGAAGGCTTCCTGCTGTGTTGAGTCATGCCTGAAGCGGTGCTTGTTAAATAAGAGCCACTGAGCTCTGCTTTAAACAAATGAACTTGATTTACCAGGGCTGTAGGATGGCCAGGTATCTAAGGTGTTATTTAAGAGCATTGGCACTCGGAAGGCCGAGTGCTAAAAGCACTTCATTTTTATTTCAGCTCTTAATTGAAAATCAGCTGGTTTGTCTTGTTCTCCTCCCCTGCTCCCATCCCCACGCCAGGATAAGGGCTGTTAACGCCACACGGCGTGTTTGTCAAAAAGTGGCACCAGCCCAGGCTTTCACTCGTGCTTTATTAGTTTAATTACCCAGGGTATTGCAAAGACTTCTCGGTGAGGCAGAAATGAGAGAATCTAATGTTTCTTGGGCTGGATCCTTACATCACATGAAGGCACCTGGTGAAGGCACCGAGGTAAAAACGTGGCTCCTGTGATTAACCTTGACTGAATTCATTAATACCTCGGAGTCACATTATTGCTGACCTTGTGCTTTGCTACCTTCTCATCTTTCTAATTTGTCTTTTCTTCCTGCCTTTGCAATAACAGGCAGAAGTGTTAAAAAATAAAACCCTCCTGGCTGCCTCTACTCGCAATGATTTTTAAATTTTCTTTTTTTACTTTTGGTACATTTCTTGCTATTTGTGTTTTTTCTGACATTTGTGCACACAAACACTTGCATGAGAATAGCTACTCAAGAGCTGTTTGGAGGTGTCCTTGTGATTTTTAAAAAAAAATGCATTTGTGTGATGGTGTGTTGAATACTGCCAGTCATCAAGATAATTCAGCATTTGTTCACACTACAAGAAGTTCTTCCTATGTGCCATTTTAGGAGATGGTCCTGACATTTTTTGTAACAAAGGCAGGGTTGGAGCTGGGATGTCCACAAAGAAAAGTCCAGATGCTTCCTGGGCTTCTTTCCAGTGATTTGCTATTCTTTGTGGGTGTTTTGGTGATTTTTTTTTTTTTTTTTTTCCCTTGGTGTTGTTTGGTTTTCTTTGGTCAACCAGAGCACAGCACTGAGTGCCACAAGCTGTTTGTTGAACACCTCCTCCACCTTGCTGGGCAGCCCCTTCCATTGTTTAACAACCTTTTCTGTGAAGAAATTCTCCCTGATGTCCAGCCTGAACCTCCCCTGGCACAGCTTGAGGCCAGATCCCTCTTCTTTGCTAGGAATTCTGGAGCAGAAATGTGGACTCCAAGACCTAAGCAAGTGAAATGCTTGGAAAATACATTGCTCATCCCAACATCCAGCATTAGGAGCAACCTCTCTTCGTGAGACTTTCACCCAGAAACACCAGCAAGTGTAAAATTTGGTAAACACATCCTTCTGTTTTTTTTATTTTTTTTTATTTTTTTTTTTTTGTTTTGTTTATTTTGTTTATTCTGGAGCATGTTGAAGTGCCAGCTGTCCTGTTTACTCCATGATGCAATTTAAGATGCTGGTTGGAGGTGCAGCATGCTGAGAGCTGCTGGCTACCCAAAACATTTTATCTTGGTGGGATTGGTAGTCTGGTGGATTTATTGAGGTTTATCTCCTCTAGAAGGAGATTTAATCTCTCAGCTAACGCTCAGCTGACCTGGGTGGTGCATCACAGGTACAGCTATTTCTCTGGGACTTTGGGAAAAAGGTGCTTACCAGATGGGATGTTTATTTTTCATTAAGAGTGGGTTTACCCAAGAATGTATCAATACAGAATTTTCTCTCTGCAGGTCAAGAGGAAATCTACATTTATTTTTAGAAGTCTGGTGGATTTATTGAGGTTTATCTCCTCTAGAAGGAGATTTAATCTCTCAGCTAACACTCAGCTGACCTGGGTGGTGCACCACAGGTTCCAGCTATTTCTCTGGGACTTTGGGAAAAAGGTGCTTACCAGATGGGATGTTTATTTTTCATTAAGAGTGGGTTTACCCAAGAATGTATCAATACAGAATTTTCTCTCTGCAGGTTAAGAGGAAATCTACATTTATTTTTAGAAACACAGACAGCGAAACCATTAAATTAATTTGTATTTGCTTTAATAAAAGTGCTTCTTGCCTTTAGAGAATGATAATGGCACTAGATTAGTGCATCCAGGAGTACCAGTGTGAGTGGCAGCTGGAGAATGAGAGCTTGATGGGATCTAAAATGAAAGAAAAATGTTTGCAATCAGTTTTGTGCTTCGTTCTCCTCTTACCCCGGCTACCTGAGATGTTCAACATGTAATTCTACAATTAGAATGGTGGTGTGGTATTTTTTTTTTTTTTTAAAGGCAAGGTATTGTAAGTCTTCTGTAAGAAACTCTCAAGATGCAGGTTACAGCTATTTCTCTGGGACTTTGGGAAAAAGGTGCTTACCAGATGGGATGTTTATTTTTCATTAAGAGTGGGTTTACCCAAGAATGTATCAATACAGAATTTTCTCTCTGCAGGTTAAGAGGAAATCTACATTTATTTTTAGAAACACAGACAGCGAAACCATTAAATTAATTTGTATTTGCTTTAATAAAAGTGCTTCTTGCCTTTAGAGAATGATAATGGCACTAGATTAGTGCATCCAGGAGTACCAGTGTGAGTGGCAGCTGGAGAATGAGAGCTTGATGGGATCTAAAATGAAAGAAAAATGTTTGCAATCAGTTTTGTGCTTCGTTCTCCTCTTACCCCGGCTACCTGAGATGTTCAACATGTAATTCTACAATTAGAATGGTGGTGTGGTATTTTTTTTTTTTTTTTAAAGGCAAGGTATTGTAAGTCTTCTGTAAGAAACTCTCAAGATGCTATTTTCATGCAAATAGCTTTGTGTGCTAAATTGAAGAACTTAAGAACCACAGAAAATAGAGGAAATGTGGGCAGAATGCATTCGAAATGTAAAAGTTTCCTGGGAGTTGTCAACAGCTCTTTAAGAAGTCTGCTGCCTGCACCTTTCAGCAGCTTTTCTTTGTGATTGCTGGGTGAAAAAAAACCCCAACAATTACTGAAGTGAAAAGATTGTGAGTAGCTTGTTGCACTGAGGAGCAGCTCTGGAGAGCGATAGAGGAGCGATGTTCTGCACTTGGCTTTGTGGCTTTGGCAAAAATGAGGCGACAACAAAGCCCCACTTCTTTTTTCTATTTCCCACATTCAAAGTAAGAGGATGCCCAGGTTTTTGATGGCTTTTCCTTAAGGTTTCCCTGGCACCTTCTAGGACGTGTCCTTGTGTCTGTGCCTCTCCTGCAGCAGCGACTGCAGCGGAAGAAATCCGAATTTCCCGGTGGAAGGATCTTTATGGCTGGCACAGAGGATGGGTGCACCAGCCGTGATTCCCCAGGGCCAAAAGCATCCTCTGGACATGGAGTGGGGGAGGAATAAAGCGAGTGGCTGTTCCCCCCCCGCAAAGATGAGCACTTTCTACTCCCCTGCTGCCGATGATTGAGGAAAACAATCGCGCTCTGACAGCACGCATTGACGTCTCCAAATGAAAAAGGAGTGAAGAACAGATTCTGGGAGTCTCACCACTGATGAGAATGGATTTCCCTGGGTGGCAGCCTTTTTGAAAGTCCAATTATGTATATATATATAAAGATATTGTATATAAAAAAAAATATACTTATATTAAATTTTTTTCTAAAATATAATAAATTGTATTATAAATTATATACTATATAATATATAGTATATATGATCATATATCAATATAATCGAGATATATAGTATATTATCAATATATGCAATATATTATCTATATATAATATATTATAATATATAATATATAGTTATATATAATATATAATATATTGTTATATATTATAATATCATTATAGATAACACATAACATAATTATAAGATATTATATTATATTTTAATTATTACATTATATAATATATTGTTATATATGATATATGATATAATACTATTATATATTATTAAATTATTATATATAATATACTATTTAGAATTATATTGTATATATATAAAATTATGCATAACATGTAATATAATTATATAGAATATGAATTATATATAGAATATATTATCTATTATACTGTGTATGGTATATATGATATATAACATTATAAAATAATATGTATATAAAATAATATAATATGATATATAATATATTATTTATATTTTTATTTGAAATGCTGCCTAGAACAGGCAATCCCATCAGAGGAGTTCAGGGGGTAATCTGGAGCACAAAAATGACTCTACACACGCATTCCTGAGCCCACTGAAAGGCAAACAAGAAAAAGGCCTGAGTGAGTGAGGACAAAGAGGGGAGGGGCAGCTGGGTTAATGCTGATAAATGAATATTTGACGTTTAAGTTCAACTTCCATTTGCTTGCAAATGAAAACAATTCTGTCAACACCGCAGGAGATGGGCTGTGCAGTTTTTTAATTTATCTTTTCCCCCTCAAAGGTTAATTCTTTGATTTAGAAGGTAGAAAGAAAGGGAGAAACGTTGACTTTAAATGGCAGGCAAACACACAGAGGGGCTCGCTGCATATCCTCAGCACAGCCCTGCTCCAGCAGCTGGAGGTGTCTGGGATACCTGGGCAGGGAAGGAAGAGCCTGCCAGACAGGTTTCTAGAGGAATTTTTTGCTCCTTGTGATGCTCACTTCCAGCCCCGAGGTTAAAACCAGGATGTTTACAGCCTCGTCTTTTTATAGGCAGCATGTGATAGGTAATTTTACGGGAAAAATCTATTTAGTCCCCTGATGGAAGAAGTAAACTTGGGTGAGACTTGTTCTCCCGTGAATTCTTGGCATGCTTATAAAAAACCACCGTTGCAGCTCTCCAAAATATCAGCTGTAAAACTTGTTCCTTGTTAAAGTTACAATCAGAAGGTGTAATAAAGGGATTATTCAGGCATGCATTATCACGGAATGTTCATCTCCAGGCACTTGGATTTTGACTCTGCAGCAGCACCGTGCTTTGCCTGGTAAATCTCGTGGTGCTGCTGGGGTAGAAAACACAAACCTTCCTTTAAATAATGCATCCCCACCCTGCTGTGCCTCTCTTCTGGTTCAAAGACAGCCCCCCTTTAATGTTTCATCAGTAGTTTTATCGTTGCTCACAGGCAAAAGGTACCAATCCCAAAAAAAAAACCCCAAAAAAACCCCAGGAAAACTGGGATGGAAAAGTCGAATAGTGGACGGAACTGCACCTTCTCCTCTGCTCCTGCTGCTTTTAATTGATCCTTGATGGTGGTGTGTGCTAATTTGGGAGGGGTGGCCCTGGGAGGGTGACAGGAGCCTGTCCTGGCTGGCATCCCACGTGTGCCTAGCCCAGCCACGGGGAATACGAGCTCTGGGTGAAGCTGTGCTGGAGCAGAGCCGGGAACCAGGAGCTCCCTTTGGGTGTTTGCTTGGATTTATTTCCCCAGGTGGCTCTCTCAGAACAGTTTCTGTCCCTGCAAAAAGGCCTTTTGGCTTCTTTTTGTGTTGTCTCTGCCCTCCTGAAGCACCACAGGGCGTGGGGCAGGGCTCAGTGCAGCGACTCAAGGAGGATCTGTTACAAAAGGTGCTGAGAGACCTGAGCTGGTGCTTTCTCAGAATGCCATCAATGCTGTTGTTTTCCAGAGCAGAGTCCCAGTGATCCCAGCACCCTGGAAGAGGTCCCTCCTGGGGGAAAGCACTGGGAAATCACGGACTCATGGAATGCTTTGCGTTGGGAGGGACTTTAAAGCTCATCCCATCCCATCCCATCCCCTGCCATGGGCAGGGACACCTTCTGCTATCCCAGGCTACCCAGAGCTCCAGGGTGGGAAGGAATGAAACACAAGCTGCTGGAATCTGCTCTTGGATTCATGTTGGTGCTGGCTTTTCACCTTTTGGAGGTGTCTGTCTAGCAGGAATGGTTTGCCACAGGTTTATGGGGGAAATTCAAGCCATCTTATTTTCCATGGGTGCTGTTTTGTCCAGAACCTGCTTGGCTTTTTGTGCTGAGCCTGCATTAATCCTGGCTTGGTAGAGGGCACTTCATTATTTCAGTGGGATAATATCAACCTGTTGGTGTTCAGTGTGTCCCTGTGTTATATTATTTATTTGTTATATTATTTATTATATTTGTTATTTTCTTCTATTTCTTATAGTCCTTATATTTCTTATAGCTACCAATTCTTTCTCTTCAAAACCCCTGCAAGGCCAGTCTGGGGAAAAAAGGCTTGTTTCAAACTCTGAATCACCAATATTCTCTGGAGTCTCCTACAAGCCTCAATTTGGATTTTAAAGCTGGTAAAAACGATCCAGTTTAGGATGCTGTTGGTTTTGCTGAGCATGTGCAACCCCACCAAGCATTTTTCTTTGTCAGTCCAGCTGCCACTTTAGATCTCTAAGTCCGTATTGTGCTGCTTTTCTGCTTGAAGAGAGATGCAAGAAAACCAGCCTGTTCTGTGAGGCATTTCCAGCCTTTGAATGAGTTGTACAGGATTTTTCTTCTTGTTTTTTTTTTTTTTCTTGTTTTTCCCCCACCATGATTGCTGTCTGCATAGGTAAAGCCCAGCAGAGCAAATGCTGATAACTCAGCTAAAATTAAGATGAATTATTGGAATATAGACCAGCATTTAGGCCTTGTATTCTTAGCTGTGGGGAGGAAAGGAGGCATTTAGCACAGCTTTGCCATGGATTGATACAGAGATGGGAGCAGAAAAGCGAAATTAGGGGTTTTCTTGGAAGCTTGGTGCAGGATTTTTCTGCATGGCTTCCTGGCTATCTGCACAGGTCCAATCTCCTATTTATATTTTATATAAATAGGAGATTGCCATCGTTATAGAACTGTTACAGATATGCCCTCATCTCAAGGTCACAGTTTTCCTTGCTCCCTGTGTGAGGCTCTCTCTGTGCCTGGGACTGGTGATCTGTGCTGGGAACTCTCCTGTCTCACCCTTCTTTTCCTGCAGGGATTTCTCCTGTGAGCCACAACATGCTCACGCATTTCCTGCCTGTGACTGGCGCTGTGTAGATAACATGGAAATACCTGCTTTTTAAAACTGTGCAGGTTTGAAGGTTTGGGATGTGTTTTCCCTGGAATTTAGTAAGTTTGAGGGGTTTTTCTGTAGGTGTGAAAGAACTGAAGGCTTTTTTGTCTTAATGGTGTTCCCTTTTTTAGGGGTTGGACTCGGTCTAGGAGCTCTTTCCAACCCTAATGACTCCATAGAATGTGTTACTTGAGAAACCAGCTGGATTTCTACTTCTTTTAGCCTGAGCTTGATGCCCAAATCATGTCAGGACTCTTGGAGCATCACAGAGACTTAATTGACCTCCCAACCCCCCAAAACCTCTAAGTAAAGGGGTGAATAATTTTGCAAGGACATACCAGTTGTGACTCCCCAATCTAGAGGAGTTGCTTTTTTTTCTTTTTTTTTTTTTTTTTTTTTTTTTTTTTTTTTTTTTTTTTTGTTTTGTTTTGTTTTGTTTGTTTTAAAGGCAAATTGTATCGTGCGTGTTCCCTTCTGTCAATTGATATTTCATTTTGCCTTTGTTGTTTAATAATCCTGTAAAATCCAAGTCCAGCAAATGTTCCTCCTGGAAACTTCAGCTGTGGAACACAGGGAGAGGATGGGCTGGAGCAGGGAATCCATGGGGGTTGCTGGAAGGCACTCTTGGGAAGCTGCATTCAGCATTTGCCTGTGGGGTTATGCCAAGAAACCCAACCCTCTTCACTTCCCAAGCTATTTAAAGGAATTTTTATACAACTCCCAGGCTCACCCCCTTTCCTGCTTCTCTCACCTGCAGCCTGTTCCTCCCCACCCACCTCAGCTCCCTCATTGCCAGAGCTTCCCACCTTTCCCACCTAACCTTCAAGACTTTCTCACCCGCAGAAATTCCTGCAGGTGGAGCTGGAATGCCATCCTGCTGCTGGGATAAGTGCTGAGGCAGGGGCTGGCTCTGCTTCCCAGCACTTCTTGGTCCTCTCCTGGCCCTCCACGTGCCTGTGTCTGGCCACCTCTGGATCAGGGGACTGCAATGGCCAAGGACATTGTGCAGCAGCTGGGTTCATTTTCTTGTAACACTCCTCCTGATTTTATTCTGGCAGGAGGGAATCTCATTCCATTTCTTGTCCCCTAAGGACTTGCGATGAGAGGCACAGTCTTAGAGCAGAAAACAATTTGTTCCTGGGTTCAGCTATTTGATATTACCCGTGATGAGGTTGTCCTTTGCACTGATTTATCTGGAAAGGCCTCTGGGCATTCCCAGAGGCTGGGCAGCCAGAGGGGATGTGAGAATAAGAAATTCCATGCTGTTGGTGCCTAATTTTCCTGCTGGCTATTTTCAGCAGGTGGCTGTTTCCTTTAAGCCTCAAGCTGGGAATGTGAACCCCTGCTCTGGCTCCCACTGCACCTCCACTGTGCTGTTCCATCCCACCAGCAGAGTGTCTCCCAGGATGAGAAATAGCTGCCAAAGCACAGGAGAGCTCCAAAAGGTTGGGAACGTGCCCAAAACATCAAAAAATTGATCTGTACAGGATTCCTGCTGTGAGCACCAGTTTAAAAAAACAGGATGGGAGGAACGAGACAGGCTGGTTTTGCATGAGATGACAGAAATGAATTGCAGGGGAGCTTGGGGAGTTGTCACTGCAAGCTGCTGGAAAACCCTGGTGTGTCCAGCCTGGAAAGGCTGTCTGGAAGGCAAAGCACAGCTGTAATGGGAGTGCTGAAGAGGGGATGCTCCATGTGGGGTCTGCTCTGTGCCTGCCCCTGGTCACCTGCTGCAGCTGCTGAAGGGGTCCCACAAGCCCTGGAATCCCAGAATGGTTTGGGATTTAAAGCTCACCTTGTTTCACACCCCTGCCATGGGCAGGGACACCTCCCACTATCCCAGGCTGCTCCAAGCCCTGTCCCACTCGTCCTTGAACACTTCCAGGGATGTGGCATTTCTCTGGGCAAGAGCTCTCCACAGGTCCCCCTTTATGGGCTGCCCTTCCTGGGCTGTGCCAGCAGCCTCCCAGCCCCTGCCCTGGTGAAATGTGGCTCTCAGCCCCTTTATCTGCAGGTTGCCCAGAGCTCCAGGCTGGGAAGGGATAAATATTATTTATAATATTTGTTATATTATTTATAATATAAATATTATTTACATTAGCCAAGCCCACTGCCTGTGCTGAGTTCCCCAGTGGGGCTCCAGTGAGGGGAAGGATCCTGAGAAAGAATCTGCACCCACTTCTTGCTCCCTCCCAGTCTGGGGCATTTTTGCAGCTTCAGGGCTTCCTGAGCTGAAAGTTGATCTGTAACTTTATATTTAATAGTCCTTGATGGACGTTTGCCAGATTGCTCAAGCCTTTTGTGTTCTGAGCCCTTCGTGTGCCCTGTTGCAAAGGATTCAAGCTTGCTGTGACAGGGCTGGAGGCTGTTTCAGTAATGCTTCAAAGCCTTTGTTTTTCCTGGTACGTTGAATTTTTGCTGTTATTTCTCAGGCCTCTGGCATCCCCTGACCTTTCACTGGCAGGAGGAGCATCTTGCAGCCCTGCTTCTGGTACCTTTTTTTCCTCTCTGAAGTTCTTTTGAGAATGTGGTCTGCTGCCATGCAGGCTGTCAGGCCAGGGCTGGGCGAGCTGCTGTGCAACCTGTTGAGTTTGTGCTGGGGTTTGGTGCAAGTCCTCCAAACTCTGCTTTAAAAAAACAGGTGTGGTCCCAGCTCTGCCCAAAAAGCAGTGCCCAAACACTGAGCCAGCCAGTGTGCTTCCCCTTTCTTTCCTGCTCTGCTTTCCCTGTTAATATCTGTTGGAAGAGCTCATGTCTGTCCCATCTCAGCATCCATCTGGGCATGTCCAAGTCTCTCATGCAGGGCTGATGTTCCCACACTCCCCTCTCCTCTGGGTGTTTTCTCTTTCTTAATATTTTTTTTTCTTACTGTGGCTTATTTTAGCCCAGTAAACATTTTTTTTTGACAGTTACTGACATGAGTAAATCCTTTTCCTGTCCTGCCCCCAGTTTATTATTTAAGGGGAGAAGATGATTAAATCCAGCAGGGCTGATTTGAATTCTGTGTTGGCAGGAAGGGGGCGGCTGATGGGGGTCTGTCAAGCCACAGAGTTTGCCTTCATCAGCATCTTGGGAGAAACAGCCATGCCAGCTGCTTAAAACATCTGGTTTGGGTTGTTCCCTCCACTCCCCATCTCTGCTGTTCTTTCTTTTCCTTTTCTTCTGGAGAGTTCAGCCTTGCTGACTCTGAATGTTGGATCTGGCAGGGTGGCAGCTTGCTTTCTGCTGTTCCACTCGAGCACCAGAGCCCGGTGAGCTTTTGCCGGCTTGGAGTCCAAGCCAGGGTCAGCCAGAGCAGTAAAAATCCACCATCTGCTCCCAGCTTTCTGCAGGAGAAGCTCTCACAGTCTGGGGGCTCTGTGTGCCCCCGGGCTCGCTCCATGGTCCGTGTGATGCCAGCAGGGAGCAGGGAGGGCCCCTCTGTGCAAAGGGAGAAGGTGTTTTCCTCACCTTGGTGGCATGGAAACAGGAGCACAGAGAGCCAGAGAAGCCCCAGCAGAGTTAATTAAGTGCTGCGTTTAAGAGGTGGAATCGAATGGAATGGCTTTGCATTTATTGGAGTTAGCTTTTCCTGCTCTCAGGGCTTGGGGGAAGGCTGAGGACCTGTGCATTCGGGAGCAGTGCATTAGTGTGGATTTGGCTGAGGGCTTCAGAGAGGAGTTTGAGCTCTCTGAGCAGTGGATTTGCTCACCAGCAAGCCCTGAGCCTGCACTCTGAAGGCAGAGTGCTGCAAGCACTGCCAGGAAGATGCAGGGGTGAGGATCCCCCCCTTTCTATCCCCTTTCTCTTGACCACAAGATGTGTCTATAAACCCAGTACTTTCTGGAGACCGACCCCACCCAGCCACTGCATCTGTGCAGAGTCCCACGCTCAGGTCTTGCTGTGTTGTCTCCCAGTGGAGCTCGCCCTGGCTAATTAAGCAGGGGCTAAATCCTACAAATTTTTGGGTTGGAAGGAATTATTATTATTATTGTTATTATTATTATTAAATCCCAGAATTATTTAGGTTGGAAGAGCCCTCCAAGGTCACTGAGTGCAACCTGTGCCCGATGCCCCCCTTGTCCCCAGCCCAGAGCACTGAGTGCCACCTCCAGCCCTTCCTGGGACACCTCCAGGGATGGGCACTCCAAAGCTCCCTGGGCAGCCCCTGCCAAGGCCTGAGCACCCTTTCCATGCAGAAATTCCTGCTGCTGTCCAAGCTGAGCCTCCCCTGGCCCAGCCTGAGGCCCTTTCCCCTTGTCCTGTCCCTGTTCCCTGGCAGCACAGCCCGACCCCCCTGGCTGTCCCCTCCTGGCAGGGAGTTGTGCAGAGCCACAAGGTCCCCCCTGAGCCTCCTTTTCTCCAGGCTCAGCCCCTTTCCCAGCTCTGTCCCCTTCTCTGAACCCGCTCCAGCCCCTAATATCTTTCTTGTGATGGTCCCAGACCTTGACACAGCATTTAAGGTGAATATAAAACCCATAAACAACCAAAATGTAACCCAGGCTGTGCTGATGGGGTGGCCCAGCTCAGCTCTCTGCGCACTGTGAGTTCAGACACCCCCTCCAGGCTGAGCTCAGCCATCAGAGGGGTTAGGAACCTTCCACTTGGAATAATCAGCAACATTTCCTGTGCTCTGGATGCCATCGAGTCTGGTAAATTCAAACTAATCTTGTTTGGTGTCTGCCTGCACCTTGCTGGAGGGGAATTCTGCTCTCCTGAACGTTGTGCTGTGCCAAAAGGAGCAGGTCCCTGTCTGAGGCAGAGCCAGCTCCTCTTCCCCATGGAAATGGAGCTACTGGACCCACCTGGCCTCGCCCTCCACTGCCAATATTTTAGTGGGATAGGTAGGTTATCTCATGGTATTTTGGCCACAGAGGATGACTTGCAATATTTCAGGTTTTCCTGGGTTGTCCTTTCACCTGCCTGTCTTTTCCCTTCAGCCTCCTGTGCTTCTGATGCCTGAATTTATTATCTTTGCTATTTCTAACCCTTTTTTGGTCCCTGTCGGAGCCTGATTTCTGCTGGGGGGAAGATGGAAAAGGTCAGGCTCTCACTAGTGAAGCTCATTTAATTTGTTTGCTGCATCTGTGGACAAAGTTGCATGTGTGTTGCAAGTATGACCTACCAGGAGCCTCCTGGGAACATGGGCCCCGTGGTTGTTTATTTATTTACCTCTCCTCTGTTGTTCTTTTCTCCCACCTGTTCCAGTATTCCCAATTTTACCTCTCCTGCAAGACAAAAAAGCTTAGTGGACTGCAAACAGTAAATAGAGCTGACATTTGCAACAGTCAGTCTGATAACAAGAGGATGGAGGATGCAACAGCACTTTTTTGGGCTTGTTTCCACTCCTTATTTAAAATCTCTTTTAATCAGGAGCTAATGACAAGTTTTGGTCACTAGAGCTGATGCACAGGGAAAAAAAAAAAATACCCACCAGTTTGCATTTAAAATAATGCAAACCATTATAAATAGGGAGATCTGCAAGGATATAATCAAGCTAAATTGCTCATTGTTGCTCTCACCAGAGATGATTTCTTGCCTCTCTCTGGGTTGGGCTGTCTGGCTTTAGGGAGGATGTGTTCTCTCTTTATTCCAGTTATAAACCTTTGCAGCAGCAGCAGCTGCTGGCTGCAAGAGTGAGTTTTTCCTCTGGGCTTTGTGCAGATCGAGCAGATATTCCGGTGGCTTGGATGTTGCTGTCCAAAGTGTGGCAGGAAAATTGTCCTGTAGGTTCTGCCTCCCTCCTGCAGCAGCTGAGCTGACCCCTTCGCGTGGAGCTGACTCCTCTGGGCAGACAAGGAGGAGTCCTGCAACAGGTCACAGCAGCAGCCTGCCAGGAAAGGCTTGGGAATAGAGCCCTGTGTCTGCCTGCAGATGGTGTGCAATAAGCTCTGGATTTTAGTGACTCCGTGCAATTTATCCCACTGAAAGTGGCTGAGCCTGGAGAGAATCGGGAGCTGATGCTGAAGTCTCCAAACAAATCATGTTGCGCTGCAAGAGTGAGTTTTTCCTCTGGGCTTTGTGCAGATCGAGCAGATATTCCGGTGGCTTGGATGTTGCTGTCCAAAGTGTGGCAGGAAAATTGTCCTGTAGGTTCTGCCTCCCTCCTGCAGCAGCTGAGCTGACCCCTTTGCGTGGAGCTGACTCCTCTGGGCAGACAAGGAGGAGTCCTGCAACAGGTCACAGCAGCAGCCTGCCAGGAAAGGCTTGGGAATAGAGCCCTGTGTCTGCCTGCAGATGGTGTGCAATAAGCTCTGGATTTTAGTGACTCCGTGCAATTTATCCCACTGAAAGTGGCTGAGCCTGGAGAGAATCGGGAGCTGATGCTGAAGTCTCCAAATGTTGGCTTTAGTACTTGGGTGGTTTTTGGTCCTAATTTTCTTCAACTGCGTTGTACGTGAATGCAACATAAAATCTGTGCACTTTTCCGTGCTTTAATTGAACTAGTGTGTGGAAACATGGAATGGTTTGGGTTGGAAAGGACATTAAAGCTCAGGCAGTCCCACCCCTTCCCATGGGCAGGGACACCTTCCACTATCCCAGTTTGTTCCCAGCCCCATCCAGCCTGGCCTTGGGCACTTCCAGGCATCCAGGGACAGCCACAGCTTCTCTGGGCACCCTGTGCCAGGGCATCACCACACTCAGAGGGAAGAATTTTTTCCCAATATCCCATCCACACCCTCCCTCCTTCTGCTTTTCCCCTTGTTCTATCACTTCATGCCTTTGGGAAAAGTCTCTCTACTTTGTGTATTGTGGAGACAGCTAATAAAACTGGGCAGCAGTACTCTGGTCTGCTGGTTCTCCTACTAAATTATTTAAAAAAAATTTTTAGCAATAATTTGCTTGGTTGTTTCTTCACTGGGCAGCTCTCTGAGAAGTGTAGGTGGCTTCAGTCACTGGCAGTGAAGCTTACCATGGAAATACCACAGCCTGAAAAACTTTCATGGTTGTGGAAGGCAAATGTGGCTTTATGATATCACTCCTGTCCCCAAAATACAGCATTTGGCTCCGTTATTCTGCATGTGTTCTCTTAAAGCTTTTCCTCCTTTGCTCCACTGTGTATGGAGCAACTTTTGCTGAGGAATGGGAGCGTCCTGAGGGTTAAGTGACCTGATTTCATCTGTGCTGCTTTCGTCTTTCTAACCTCAGAAGGCAGAGACCCTGGACTGAAAAGTATATAAAAAGATTCTAATTAGTACAGGACAAAAAAATAAGGCTTCCCTTGAAGAAGGGGACTGATTTTAATCTTCTAAATTAGCAAAAGGGTGGAGTTACAAGCAGCAAGTGTGGCACCTACTTGGATATTCCACAGCATCCTTTTTTTTGGCCTAGCTCCTGGTAGGAAGGCAAGCTCCTGGGTGGAGTTACCCATCAAAGAGTGTCTTGTTTGGGCATGCTGACAAGCCACTGATGTCCCTGTCAGCTGTAAATGTCAACCTGACTGTCAGGGATGAGAGGGGTGAAAGAGCCCGGTGTCACCTGCTGCCTCCTCGTGTGGCCCACCTGTGGCAGGCAGGAAAACCTGGCTCTGGTGGCAGCTGGGAAAGCCACCAGCTCCTGGCTGAGCATGCCTCAAATCTTCTGCCATGCCAAGAGGTCATCTCCATGCAGCAAAGTATCTGGGCAGCTTAGACTGCAGTGTGCACCAGCCATCCTGCTTGTAGACGTTGTCAGAATTCTCTCAGGGCCCTCTGGAATTCATCAGTTTACCGAGACATAAACTGTGCTAAAATATGAAAAGAAGAAGCTGCGAAACAGAATTCCAAGACCACGAGGAATAGCAGAGAGCTGTGAGCCACCTGGACTGTGACCAGTCACATATTCTAAAAGGTGCATGCAGACTGCATGGACAGGACCAGGCACCAGTAAGAAACGTGTGATCAGCGTGTGCAGTAGTGGTGGAATCTATAAATAAGTGTATAATGTAAACAATGAACGGCTTCATCATCTTGGTCAGTTGTGCAGGAGTCCTGGATTTCCCACATCTCAACCCCCTTCTCATCAGCAGCTGCATCAGGAGGTCCCACGAGGAGCAGAGAAGGCAGGCACCCCAGGAAAGATGATTTTTGGGGTGGCTCTTGGAAAAGAGCCTGGTGTATTTGGGATTAGGCACTAGGATGCCACAGCTTGCAGCCTTTTTGGCCAGATGCCTGTTGAGCCTGGCATTTTTGCCAGGTGGGGATGAGGAGTTTTGCTGGGTGCTCAGAGAGCTCTGCTCTCCACCTGTAATTTTTTTGTCAGAACTTTCATTCCTCTTTATTGCTGTTTTTTCTAATTTTTCTCCGGGCTTCTAATGACAGTGATTATGCCAAATGCAGCACATTTCATGTACTGTGGAAATGACTTTCAGACCCAACTCTCAGGGCTTAAAGGACCATTAAAAACCCTGCTTTTCAGAAGTAAGCTTTGGTGTTCTCTCCACTCTATTTCCAGTCCCGCGTTAAGCTGTAAAGTAGTGAAATTGCTGACTTGATTATGTTGCATTAATTAATTATCTCTATAGCAACATGCACTGATGTCATAAATATGGGAATTCAGCAGCGCAGCTGGATGGAAGAGGAGCTAATGGATAAATGGGGAGAAAGCTTTTTTTTTTAAAAAAATCTCTGCAGTAGTTAAGTAAACAGATTACTGATAAAGTAATATTTTGCACAGTTTCTCTTTCACTGCCCCATTTCCCTTGTGATGGAGCCTTCTGCATTGCATAGGTCCTGTGTGTTCCTCCTAGAGAAGTTTTCCAAGCTGCAGGTCCCACTCTCAGCCTGCTCAAAGCACTGTGTTATCCCCTGCTCTTTTATACTGACCTGGAAATGTGGAAATTGAGGCAGCAGAGCTTCTCCTTGCAGGAGAAATCCCCCTGCCTGGAGCAAAGCCACCCTGCTAGGGATAGTTCTCCATGGGGGAGGGAAGGGTGTGGGTCTCGAGAAGGAAATACAGATAATTTTGGCACTGTGAGGTGGAGGGGGTGACACAGTGCGAGACAGGAGATGTCAAGAGGCAGAGGAGATGGAAAAAGTGGATTTTGGCTCCGAGAAGGCTGGGATGCTCCTCTCTGCTTTAAGTGGGTACAAGTAGCTGTTGCTTGTCTGGCTGTTAGGAGCCCTGGGTTATCTCTGGAAGTCCTGGCTGGGCCACTGGCTCTCTCCCGTTTTGGCTCTTGGGATAAAGGCAGGAGAGAGCTGTGCTTGTGCAGTGGGGCTCGGAGAGGGGCCCTCTCCCTGTCTCCAGGAGTTTGCAGCAGATGTGGTGTCCTAAGAACCCGGCAGGAATGGCTTGTGATGACAACTGCAAAATCAGGCTGGGAAGAGGAATAATCAGTTGTTTCAAAGGAAGAAATACAGTCAGAAGGGTCCATAATTGCACTGAGGACTAAAGCTCCACAGAGGTTGAGACCTGGTGCTTTTCTCACTCATTTTGCTGTCACTCTATCCCCTGAATAATTTTGTTTTGCTGTTTGTTTGCAGCCATCAGCTGTGAAGCTGATCAGTCCTCACCAGTCCAGCACAAGGCTAGAGGAGTAAAGGAGCTCCGGGGTGAATAATTTATTCAGTTAATCTATTTTGATTTCTGTCATTTGACAGAAAGTCCCAGGCAGGGTCTGTGTGGAGGAGGCTCGGGATGCAGCGCTGCTATTTATGCAGCTCCCTGGCTCTGGGAAGAGCTGCGAGGATGTGCTTGGCGGGGTGAAGAGCTTGTGATCTCAGAGCGCTTTGGGATGTCAGCCACTCCTGAGTTTTCAGCAGGAAAAGGCTTGGGGATGTTGGCTTAGTTTTGCACTGCGGCAGAGCAGGGAAAACTCACGGTGAGGGTGTGATGGGCACTGCTGGCTGAGCTCCTGGACAGTCCCTGGGGAGGTGCTGAGGCTTAAAACCCTCCCGTGGAGCAGCCCAGATCATGTGCACTCAGATTAGGGCTTTTTCTGAGTCTGATGGGGCAACTGAGAGGTGTTTTTAAAACTTTTACTCCATTTTCAGTCTCATGCCTGGGGTGAGGCAATACAGATGTTACAATTCACACCATCACAATCAGAAGCCAACTGTTTCCTAATTACAATACATTATAAGTGTTTCTTGGCCTATCAGCTTTTGCTGTGCCACAGCTTCTGCTGGGAAAAGAAGGCCCCAAATATTGCTGTCCTGCTCCATGTTTAATTAGCTGCCACAGCAAGTCAGGGAAGGTTTAACTCAGAGTTCAGGACACTGCAGAGACATCACGTGATAAATCATCCCTCTCTGCCTGGGATGTGTGCAGGAAGGGTTAAGCTGTAAAACAACCTGCCCTTTTCTACGTAAATTAAAAAACTCGTTAGCGCGGTAATATTTTGATTTCCGCTGAAAAGTGTTTATTTTGGTAGCCTGTACAAGATTCCAGCTATTCTAAAACCCTGAGATTTCACAGGCGAGCTTTCGTGTTCCCAGCAGAGAAGGAGGTGAGATACTCAAAGAATCTCTGTTCTTATTTCAGCACTGCACTTGCCAGCCAAATTTTCAAAAGAGCCCAGTTTGCTGACACAAATGGGGTTGCTGATGTGCTGAAGGAGAAGGGAGTGCTGGAGAACATTTTCCTCCCTGGGTCCAAGTCTCTCCCCCATCTTATCTTTCCCTTCCATATGTTTCCTCTGTAATGAGAGGAATTATTTATCATTAAAGTGATATATAATTTAAAAATTAAAGTTAATGAATGCTTAAATTAATTTACTGACAAAAACAAATGTCTGTCCTTCAGCTCCTATAATTTTAATTGGAGTGGGCTACGGCTTAATTAACATGTATTGATTGTAGTCCTGAGTGCATCTATAGGTGGGTGGACTGTGTTGGGAGAAATCCTCCTCGGAGATGAAGATTTGCTGATAACATTCTGAATAATTGTCTTGTGAAGAGACAGAAGTCTTTGCTGTTTTCTCTGCAGAAAGCTTTAAACAAAAGGTATTGTTTATAATTAAGGCAAAAATTTGGCACGGCCGCTTTATAGACGGGAAGAGAATTCTGCTGCAAAAATATTAATGAATTGAGTCATTAATTAGGTGCATGAAGAAGACAGAAAATTGGAGGGGAGTTGGAGCAAATAAAGAAGCGGATGCAACTGGAAACTTTTTGGGGGATAAAAAGGTAGGCTTCAATTTTGCGTTTACTCCCTACACTCTTTCCCCTGGGCAGGTGTCCCCAGTTTCACGGTGGGGATAAGGAGTGTGACAGCAGGGAGAGGCTTTTTCAGGGATGTGAGGGCCACGCCAGTGGGAGGAGAAGACATCCTAAGGCCCCTCCAATCCCAGATGTTCTGGGAGCCTGTGGAGCTGGGGACAGGCCCTGCAGGCAGGAGAAAGAGAGGCAGTGCTCACTCCCTGGCACAAAACCCTCTGCCTGGTGCTGAAAAACTTCCCCCTGACCTGTTCCACGTGGCAAAGGACCCGAATCCATCTCTTTAAAGAGACCTCTGTATTCTCTGGTGTTAATATTTAATGTTTTAGGAATGGCCAGAATGAAAGATGTGCCGCACGTCTCCTTGCAGCTTCAGCCTGCAGACTGCCTGAGCTCCTCTCAAGGATTCAGGAGGGAGGTACCCCGTGGAGCCTCCTTTGGGGCAGGTTTGGGTGTCTGCAAGGTGGAAGAGCCAGAAAGTGCTGGTTTTCTCTGGACAGGACAAGAGGAAACAGCCTCAGGCAGGTTCAGGTTGGACATCAGAATTTCTTCACATAAAGGGTTGTCAGGCATTGGAAAAGGCTGCCCAGGGAGGTGGTGGAGTTGCCACCCCTGGAATTATTCAAGATGTGGCATTCAGTGCTCTGGTCTGGTTGTAAGGTGTGATTTATCAAAGGTTGGAGTCGATGATCTTGGAGGCCTTTTCTGACCTAAATGGTTCTGTGGTTCTATAATTCTGTGGTTCTCTCAGCCTTGGGTTTGAGAGGTTTTTTCTTCCTTAGCACAAACTCCTTCAAAAATACATTTAAAAATTGAATTGTATAGGTGCAAAGAAAACAACCAGTCCTCTAGACTTGACTCACAGCAAAATGTTTATAAATTCAGATCCAGGTTGCAGAGACAGAGAGTAAAGCAGAAGAAGAGGGGATTTTGTGAAGCCCCATGTTACCTGGGTGGAAGAGCTTCACAGCTGCCTCCTGTCACCCCTTTCTGCACAGGGGATGGGAAGGGAGCAGGTGGTGGTGATTTGGGGAGCCCCTCACCCCCTTTCCTGCACCCCAGCCCAGCTGGCAGCTCAATGTGCTCTTTCTTAGAATCACAGAATCCTTTGGTGTGGAAAAGACTTCCAAGATCATAGAGTCAAACCTGTAATCCAGCACTGCCAAGGCCACCACTAAACTGTGTCCCCAAGTGCCACATCCACACCTTTGTTAAACACTTCCAAGGAGGGTGATTCCAACACTTCCCTGAGCAGCCTTTTCCAGTGTCTGGCCACACTTTCAGTGAAGAATTGCTTCCTAATGTCCAACCTAAACATCCTCTGGTGCACCTCAAAGCCATTTCCTCTACCCTGTCCCTTTTTTTCCTGGGAGAAGAGCCTGACCCTCGCCTGACTACAACCTAATTAAAGTTTTCCTTTTGTCCTCCACGCCCCAGAGGAGGAGAATTTTGATTCATCCAGTGGGGCTGTGTAAATGGAAACTCCTCTTCCAACTTGTCAGGCCCATCCCTTGCTCAGTCCCTTTTATTAATGCCATGCACAGGCAATGCCTTCCTGGAGACCTTTTTCTCCCCCTCCAATATATTGAATAAATTTTACATCAGGAAGGAAAGTAACTTGCAATAATGACCCATCAGTGGGTATTTAAGATTGCTTTAATGGGTCACATTGATGTAATCTCCACTTTTTCCTGGGAAGATCATACTGGGCCATAACCTCAATTCATATTTATGTCAGAAGAAACTATATGGTGGAGATGGCTCAGAAAGAGATTTTTCCCTGCTAAGCAGTCGGATACAAATGTACAGGTCTGCCAGAAATATGCTGGGATTTGAAGGGAGACAGGGAAATATCAGATGTTTAGGGCATTTCTCTCTTGCCTGGAAAAATTCCTGAAAAACTGGTTTCTCACCCTAGGATGTGACCCAAGAGGGTGTGTGCTCATAGGACCAGAAATGTGCAAGGCTGAGCAACTTTTGGATTACTCTTAGGAGCACTTTTATCATCATTTTCATGTGGGCATGAGAGGTGTCTGTAGTTTGCCTAGCTAAAAAAAAAAAAAAATCAGGAGGGAAAGAGAAATATAAATAAAAGCAATGGAGGTGTATGTATATAAATATGTATACATAATATAAATATATTTGCATATAATATCAGTAATGTTTGACCTTCCAGTCATGTTCTTATGCCTGTTATTCCTTATTGCTCAGACCCTTCTGAAGGCCAAAAGCCAGCCTGGCCTTGGGGTATCAGGGACATTTGGGTTGTCTATAAAATAAAATAAAGGATGAAAATTGCATTTAAGGCCATTCCTCTTGGCCAGAAGCAGCAGCTCTGTCTTGCTCCCGTGCTGCAGGACGATGAGATAAAGTTGCAAGTTCACTTGGTCAGGATGGATGAGGGTGCAGGGGAAGGCAATGAAAATCACACAAATTCCCCGAGCTGTCGGGGCGAGGAAGGCACAAACATGACTAATGCTGCCTGAATGATTTGCACAAAAGGATTTCTTGGACAAACTTTGCCTTTCTGGAGGTAAACTGTCAGAGGGCACAACTCAAGTTTTCTGATGTGTTCATGAGTCAGAATTATTTAATGAGGGAATGGAGCAGCCCTCCCCCAGGCCTTGGAGCCGGGTTACCCAGGGGAGCAGTACCAGCTCCAAGCCAAGAGCTCTTGTTCTTGAGCTCACCCCAGGCTCTCCAAGATAAAACCACTCCTTACTTTGTATTTTTTGGATCATGGGGAGCACTTTTGCAGCGCCATGAGGTGGGAAACCTGAATGCAAAGAGGGCTTTAAAGACGCAAGCATCCAAGTGGTGATGTCGGTGCTCAGTTTCTAGAAACGCTTCCAGTGGTTCCCATCTAAAAAAAAAGGTGGCTACACCTTATGTTTTTATTTTATTATTATTTTCCTTTTATTTTCCTTTTTTTTTTTTTTTTTTTTTTTTTTTTGGTTTGGGTACACCATCTAATTTTATTGTTCTTTCTGTCAACCCTTTTGACACATTTGTGAGAAGAGTAATTTATTCAGCCATTTTGTCAGTGCCATTATCTCTAGCAGAAAGCCAACAACTAAAAATTAGTGGTGTAGCACACACACACACAGGCTAAAGAATGAGACTTTCTTCCTTTCCTTCTTTCTCTTTTCTTTTTCTTTTAAAGCATTCATTTGTTGAAAAATAGCGTTTCAGGTCAGCTGAAATTATTTGTGTTGAACTCAACAAAAAAGATGACAACAGAAAGTAGCAATTTGAAAAAAATCAAACCACTTTTTTGTGCCTTTTTGAAATTAGATGCTTTTACTTCTGTTTTTTGAAGCCATGCTTGGAGACAAAATGAAACTAATGTTAACTTTAAAAAGATGCTCTTTGGAACTTCCTCATTGAATCTTCCCCCCACCCCCAAATATTTTCTCCTTGCTTTAAATTTTGTTTAGAATAAATAGTTTTTCTTGAGCTGGCTCAGGATGATCCCATCTCCCTGACCAAAAGGAGGTAAATCCACATGGTTATTAACTGATTGAAGCAGTTAAAAAAAGGAAACAAAGCAGAGGGAGAGGTGCCAAGCATTTGACACTTTCATTCTGGCAAATATTTGCTTTTTTCATTTGGCCTGCTGTGGGAAAATGCTCCTTGCATGTGCAACCATGAGAGTGCACCTAAATCCCTTTGGCTTCTCCCCTTCCAGGGGGTCAGGCCATCCCCCTGAGCCAGGGATGGAGCTGCAGAGCCAGGGGGAAGGTCCAGCTGGGAGAGCCCTCCTGTCTTAGGCCTCCATCCCTTAGGCAGCTGCTGGAGCTGTGTCCATCCTCAGGCATGTGGGATGTGCCTGGGAATCGTGACTTGGATTTTCTCTGCTCTGAAGATGGAGAATAAACCACCCAGGAGAAGCAGGGAGGGAAGTGACAACTGAGCAGTCCCCAGGCTGTCCTCCTGTGCCTGAAATAACTCCTGTAGCACAGCAGAGCCTAGAGGTGTCCAGGACCCTCTTGGGCATCCAAGGGACACCAAAAACTGGAATAACTCCTGTGGTGTAGCACAGCAGAGCCTGGAGGTGTCCTGGATCTTCTTGGGCATCCAAGGGACACCAAAAACTGGAATAACTCCTGTGGTGTAGCACAGCAGAGCCTGGAGGTGTCCTGGATCTTCTTGGGCATCCAAGGGACACCAAAAACTGGAATAACTCCTGTGGTGTAGCACAGCAGAGCCTGGAGGTGTCCTGGATCCTCTTGGGCATCCAAGGGACACCAAAAACTGGAATAACTCCTGTGGTGCAACAGAGCCTGAAGGTGTCCTGGATCTTCTTGGGCATCCAAGGGACACCAAAAACTGGAATAACTCCTGTGGTGTAACAGAGCCTGGAGGTGTCCTGGGTCTTCTTGGGCATCCAAGGGACACCAAAACCTGGATGCTGCTGGAGGAAGAGTATCTGGAGGGGCAGTGACACGTGGCCTGAGCTGCAGAATGGGGTCCCAGCAACCTGGATTTTTCTGTGCTCCTGCTTGGAGCCCCCTCCCTGCTCACTGCACAGCAATAGCTCCCTTTAGCTCGTCCCAGGAACAGCAAAATGGCCCAGGCTTGTGTGGAAATGGAAGAATGAAGCGAGAGTTCATTTTTCCTCCCTCTCCCAACCAGGAGATTCATGAGGTGGCCGGGTGAGTTTAAGGGAACTTGCAGTCTTTTCATCATATTGATGGGTGGATGGATCGTGTGGCTTGGAGAATGTTTAAGGCTTTAATTAAATCAGGGCTGCACTCTCTGCAACAGTTCCCTGCTGCTTTAGGGAATCATTCCCAGCCTCTTCAGACCTTGTGTGGTGGGATGACCCTGGCTGGATGCCGTGTGCTCCTTCACTCCCCTCCTTGGCTGGACAGGGGAGAGAAAATTAAATGGAAGGCTGGAGACCAGGACAGGGAAGGATCACTCAGGAATTACTATCGTGGGCAAAAGGTCTCAGATTGGGGAAATGAATTTCATTTATTGCAAATCAAATTGGAGTAGTGTAATGAGAAATAAACCCAAATCTTACAAACACCTTCCCCCCACCCCTCCCTTCTAGTCAGGCTTGGTTTCACTCCTGAATTTTCCCCCCGCTCCTGCCCAGCAATGCAGGGGGTGTGAAATGGGGCTGTGGTCAGTTCATCACACATTTACTGTCTCTGCCACTTCTTCCTCCTCATCCTTCCCCTGCTGCAGGAGGGCTCCTTCCCTCGGGAAGGAAATATTTGAAATATTCCAAAGTGAGTCCTCCCCACAGGCTGCAGTGGGCTCCTCTCTCTCTGGGGCTCCAGCACAGGCATCCCTTGGGATCACAGCCTCCTTCAGGCATCCCCTTCCTGCACAGACTGCAGGGGGGTCCCTGCTCCCCCCTGGAATTCCAGGGGCTGCAGGGGACACTCTGCCTCACCACGGGCTGCTCCAGCTCTGTGGGAGCCAGCAGAAGCTTCTGGCAGCTTCACAGAAGCCCCTCCTGTAGCCCCCAGCTACCAAAACCTGGCCATGCCAGCCCAATGCACCTTGAATAGTTATTAATTTTTCAGCCTGAAACCAGCTCTGGAGACCTGTTATTTTAGAGATTAAAGTTCTAGCATAAACAAACTCGTATGCACGTTGTTTTCGCACGGGAGATGTTTTTAGTATCGTATTTAATGTTCCAAACAAAGCATTGCTTGTGGTGTTTTGCAGCCTGGATGCCTTTGAAATGGTAGATATGGACCTTGTTTGATGTTGAGCTATTTGGGGCTTTTTATTTGCATTTTGTGGCTCTTATCTTGTAGACAGAGGCTCCTTTCTGTGTCTGTAGATCAGGATGTCACCCACAAAGCTCTGTGGAAATGGGAGGTGGCTCCAGAGGTGCAAGACACAAGTTCAGGGGCAAATGGAAAAGAGGGATATAGAACATTTTCACTTTGAGGTTTGGCTCATCCTAGCAGAGACTGGAGGTAACTTGTGTTTTCTCCATGCACCTTTGCACCCTTGATTTTTTTTTTTTTTAAGGTATCCCAGATTGGCGGGGGGGGGGGGGGGGGGGGAGGTGAATTTGCTGGAAAATTGAAATGCCTCCCCAAAATTCAACAGCTGCCCCTGGGTGCTTGGCTTCTGGGCATGGCCACAGTGCCGGGGCCAGGGAAACAAAAGCCACCTGCAGAACTTCAGCTCTTCATCAGAGGGCAGGGAGAAGAGGGAGGGAGCAGTGCAGATTTGCTGCTCCTTTGTTGGCTCAGAAGATGAGCATCCATCCCTTGGACCTGCAGGTCAGGCTGTTGGGGGAGGGCTCTCAGCTTCTTGCAGGCTCCCCACCACGTGAGGCATTGGAAAACTTGTGTCTGATGAGCTTAGGAGGCTTCCAGTGCTTGCTGGAGAGGAAAACCCAGCAGGAGCAGTGGGAGGCTCTGAGGGTGCTGCTGCACCAGCCTTGTGCCACACACAGCGTCATGGGCAGCCCTGGGTGGTCCCTTGAGTGCCACTGCCCCCCAAAGGCAAAACCCCCTTCCAAAGCCACCCCAGCATGGCCCAGTGCTGCTTTGTGGGCTCTCCCTTTGGCACCCAGAGCAGCATCTCAGCAGGGAGGGTGCAGGGATGGGTCAGGCAGTCGCTGCTGCTGCTGCTGCTGTGTGTGAGCAAGTTGTTCTAATGCACTTATCTCTTGTTTCTGTAAAGGTTATAAAAGTAAATAATCTTGCTCTAACACAGTGTCCTTGCAGTCCCTGTGTAGCTCCATGGATAACTCTTCCTAAGGCTGACTTGTGGTGATTAATACTCTACAGAGGGAAATTATTTTTTTTAAAAGGGAGCAGAGAAGTAAAGCTTGAAGATGCTTGTTCTCTTCATGCCCCCTGTGCTTCAGGCTGATTAGCTTTTGTTTCCTCCTCAAGCATGAGAGAACTGGTGAAATGTGCTCCCCTCCTGCCCTGCAATGTTGATCCCTGGCACTGTGAGGAGTAGCAAGTGCCCAAAAGCATCAGGAGGTGATGGTCTGCCATGAGACCCCTCCTCACAGGCCTGGGCTGCCCCTGTGGACCAGGTGAGCTACATCAAGCTTAGCTTCTTCCTGGAGTCTGGAGAGGGGCTGGAGAGGGAATGTGAGCTGGGCAGGAGAGGCTGAAGTGTCTCAGCCCTCCCTTCCTGGCACTTGTGCTGTGCTGAGTTCACGCTGATGCTGGCCCTGTCTCTGTAATGGGTTCTTTAGCACTCTTCAGAGACTTGCCCTGAGCTACAGCCAAGGGCTGGGAGAACACTGGGAAGTGGGCTGGTACTGCCCAAGGTTTCCCTGAACAGCGTGGCAGGGTACCAAGCACAGGGTACCCAGCAGCCAGGCTTGCACCTGTGTGAAACACTGAGATTAATGAAAACTGTCCCTTTTCCCTGAATATTCTCAGTATTGCACCCCTCTCCATCCATCCCACGTGTTTGAACTATCTTGCCTGGATTATGGTTCTGCATTCCTTCATTTTCCAGAAATGTTTTGTCTTTGTGGAGCACAAATGTTGCCCTGAGCCATCCAGCTCTATGTGCTCCCCACAGACGTGGTTTCTCAAAACTTTCCACTTACTGTTCAAACCTCTTTTGACCTTTGAAAGCTTTGGCTTGGGAGGGAAATTCTTCTACTCCAGGAAGGGACGCTGCAAAATAAATCCCACCACGGGCAAGGGAGAGGCATCTAATTTTCCTGCTCCCTAGATTTAGCTGTGCCATTAGCCTGGACCCTGCACATAAAGCTAATTTTATAATTTGTAAACGTAGCTGAGTGGGTTTTATAGAGGAATGTCGGGAAGTGATGAAATACCTTCAATAGATTTATAAAGAAGTTTAATGCATAAAGCTCTCTGCTCCCCCCTTCTGCCCCCCTCCTTCTGTCTTGGAGTTGCACACAACAGAAAACATGGCCATGGGAAGGGCTTTGTGGCCAGCACTCAAGCCTTTAATTTTGCTTTTACAAGACAGCTTTATAACATCAAGAAGAATGGAAAAGCTGCAAGGCATGCACGCTCAAGACGCTGTGCTCCTGGAAAGTTCTGGATGGGCTCCAGGCAATGTTTGGTGGCAAAGAAAGATGAAGGGCTTGGAAAGAAGAGGAAATAATCAGCCAAGCCCTCATCCTGCAATATTCCTGTTTCTGTGAGCTGGGAATGCCACTGGATCATGGGAAGGACAGACAAAACGTGTTCCTGCAAGGTCACGTGTCTGAGGGTGAGTTCTGCTTGCATCAATAACAGCTGCTTCTGCTCCACCCCACTGAATTTTCCTGACCTAACGAAAATGAGCCATCCCATGATCTGCAGGGCTCAAAAACCTGCTTTTTACTGGTGCTCGGGTTCTGTGTGGAGTTCCTGTGTGATTCCTGCCAGTAGGAATTCCTCTGAATCAGTAAAATGTTTCCTGCTTTCCCTGGGGAGGACAACACTTGTGGTGCCCAGTGGGTACCACTGTGAACCTCCCCTGGGTTTTTTTTTGTTTTTTTTTTTTTTTTTTTTTTTGGATGGAGTAAAAATGGGCTGACAGGTTTGGAACTGATCAGTGAAGGGAAGGACAGATGGATGTTGTGACCATGTGTGTGTTCCCTGTTTTCCTCAGGAAACCAGGCCAGCAAGGGGGATGTGTCACCAAACCTCCACAACACAAGAGCCTGCCTCAAACAGCCCCAGCCTTACAGAGGGTTTGGCAGGGCTTTGGGCCCAGAGATCTGAATTAGCAGGATAACTGATAATCAGCTGATAACCAGCATGCACAGAGCAGCCTTATCATACCCAGCAGAAGCCTTTTCTCCCCCTCTTTATCACCCCAGGGCTGAGCAAACCCAAGGCCAGCATCCTTCCATGGGTGTCTCCGGAGGATGATCAGAAGATCTGGAGGAGAAGGCTCCTCCCAGGCCAGTTTGCCCAGCTCTGGCTCACAGCTTTGCAGATTAATCTCTGCCTTAAGACCTTACACACACTGAGAAGTGTTGGAGGGAGGAAGGATCACCAGAATGTGTTTTTCCACTTCATCTCTTTGGTTTTTATGTTCCTAGTTGTGTTTTCTTTTAACGATTCGCAGCTTGGACTCTTTCCTGATTTTTCTTCTCTTTTTTATTGGTATCTTTTTTTTTCTCCCTCTCTCTCTCTCTCTATTGAACGCTGATGGAAAAGGAGAGTGCTTTCCTCCTGCCTACTTAAATCTTTGGCTGAGTTGCACAGAAAAACAGTCACACTTACTGCAGCTCCCAAAACCTTCAAATCATCAGGGGAGAGGGGAGGGGGGAGCTGCAGAGGGAAGAAAATCATTTGTATAGGCGTGGAGTGAAGAATCACCTTCCTTTAAACTCGTGATCTGTCTCTGTTCCTACAGATTGCTGTCTCTGATATTTTTTTTCTCTGCCCAGTATCTCCTTTCTATTATCTTTCCTCTGCCTTTGCTGTGATGTGTCTGTGGTGTGTCCCTTTATGCTGGGATGTCTTGCTCCCAGGAGAGTTTGAATAAGAATGCTGGGACTTGAAGATCCAGGTTATTGACAAGAAATCATTACTAAAACCTTTTAATGCCTCTTCTGTAATTGATACAGGGATGGGCAGGGGGGATTTTCCTGTAGACACAGGTTTTTTTTCCCCCTCCAAATGCCTTTAAAAACCCTGAGTGTGGTGTCCTCCAGCTATTTCCTAATGGGTTAAAGCATCCTGGTGCCAGATGCTTTGGGGTCTGTAAATATTGCCCTGCTTGCAGATGGATACACTTGCAGGGAAGCAGATGGAGCCTGAAATACTGAGCAGCAGAAGACCCCAGAGTGCTTGCTTTCAGCTGAGCATCATCCTACATGTAGTTTTGGGGCTCCCCTTTAAGCTACCAAGATGTTGGGTTGCCCTTGCACAGGTATTGTGGCCCTGTTGCCCCAAGTTAAGCTGGGGAGAGAGAACAAGAGGGGATGAAAACACCCAAACCTGTTACCCTGGCCACTGGGAGCAAAACCAGCCTGGCTGGGATGAGGGCACTGGTGTGGTGTCCTTAAGAGGGGAGGGATGAGGGTCCAGCAGGGTGACACTTGGCAAAGCCCCCATTTCCTCTACCAAGACTATCTCCTGACCATCTCCCTTGGTTTTTTTTTTATTATTTATTTTATTATTTTTCCCTTTTTGCTGGCATCTGTTGCTAGGAGATAGAAAGCACAGTTCTTTTTGAAGCATCTTCAGCTGCCTTCTACCTTCCTGGAGAGCTTCAGCTTTGTTCAGTGTCCCTGCTCCATTCCTTCCTTTGGATTCATCCTTTTCATCTTTCTGCCCTCGCCTCCACAAAGGGGTCAGGAAGGATTTGCCACGTCCGTGCTTGTTTCAAACACTGCTGTGAGCCCACTCCCCAATTCCTCTTGTTTTAACTGATCAGGATTCAGCATCAAACACCTGCCTGTGAACAGAACTCCTGTTCCAGATGTTCCTCCCCAGGGATGGAGGAGTCAGGACCAAGGGAAAGAAGCCCCCCTGGGATGTGTGCAACTCCTTCTGCATGCAGATATGCACAGGCAGCTCCCTCCACCTCCTGGGTCAGGACTTTGCCCTTGGGATGTGCAACAGCCTCTCACCCCTCTGCAGGCATTTCTCTGCCCCGTGGGCTTCAGCTTCCCATGAAAACTTGCTGGTTTAGGGGTTTCCCTTACAGTTAAAATAAAAAGGGAGATGAAGGATGCTGCAGAGGCCCAGGTGAGAACAGGGATGAGAAGTGGGTCTGGGCAGTGACCCCAATTTTGGGCTCTAAATCACTCTGTGTGCCTTTAAAAAAAAAAAAAAGAAACCGAAATCAAGCAAAATGCACGAAAAAAGAGAAACCTGTTCCTAACTGTTCTTCCAGCTTATTCCCAGAAATGCAGACACGAAGCAGGTGGGCACTGAGGGCAGCAAAATGTTTAGTGATCGCTGAGCGAGGAAGTGACATTTTCCAGCTTGCCTAAGGATGCAAGAAAAATGCATCTGTGTCTGCAGCAGCCCTATGAGCTGGTGCTGACCTATTTACGTGCCAAATTATGCACACTGGCAGATGCCCTCTTCCCACCTCGGAGCAAGGGGCTGAGCCAGGACAAAAAATTGCCAGCATGGAGTTTTTCCTGAGAACCAACCCCCCCCAGATCCTGGGATGTCAGCAGAGGGCTCGGCAGCAGCTCAGGGCATTGCAGTGTTTAGATGAGATCTTGTTTATTTTCCTTTGGAGTGAGGGATGCAGCTGGTTTGGAGAGAGCAATGAGAAATCCAGGCAGTCTTTCCCTCCCTGCATCCATTAATGCTCACTGAGCCAGGGGCTCCCCCACCACGGTGCCTCTGGTACCCCTCCAGTGCTCTCTCCTCCTCCTTCCCGCCCTGATTTACCATTCCCCATATTTCATTTCTGTTATGGCCAGTGGCAGTGATTGCTTTGCACATCCATCACACTGTGGGTGTCACAGTGTCATGGTTCATGCCTTTGTTCAAGTTCCAAAACCCTTAAACCACCAAGCCCCAGACCATTGTTAACCTGCCTTTAAAACTGAGACTGCAGGAGAATTTTCCATGGGAAGTGGTGAAGTTTTTAGTGATTTGTTACCCATCCCCTTTGCAGCCTCACCGTAAGATTTGATTTCAACATTATGGGCATTGAGTTGGGAGTGATCACAATATGGAAATGAGAACTCAGGATCGATCTCAAGAGCTAAACTGAGCTTTGGGAGTTAGAAAGAAACTTTTCTGGGAACTTTTTCACTTAGGTCAGGTTGTGCAAGCATTAACTCAGGATGGTTGGAGGCTTCATCATCAAGAAGTGCTTTTCCTCTATCACACCTGGGCAGCTTCAGCTGTTTGAGCTTTAATTCCGCCTGTGGAAAGGGGAGAGCCCCCTGGATGAGAGACAACAATAAAAATAATTTGTTCTGGAAGGAAGGGCTCATCCTGCCTGGCTCCCCAGCTGTGGTGCAACACAGAACCCTTGTCAAAAATGCCTGCTGTCACTAATTGCTCACACTGAGCTGGAAGAAGACAAACTCCACACCCAGGGATGCTGCCACCCTTCCACCCCACTTTCCTGCTCTGGATAACGAGGGAAATCAGTCATGCTGCCCCGAGGCTGGCCATCCATCTCCTTCCTCAGCAGTGGCCAGGGGAAGCCTGGCCAGCCCTCTCCCCTGTGAGCTCCTTGCAGGAGCAGGGCACAGGTTATAGGAATTGCCCCACTGCAATTAAAAGTTAATATTTCAACAGTGCTGGGTGATTTGCAGTTGCTCTCTTGGTATTAATGATTTTAAAAACCTGGCTCTAAATCTGCCTGTTTCTGCCTGAGAGAGCCTGTTACAAGACCTCCTTGGGTCCTCTGCAGTGGGCACTTCTCTCTTTGAGCAGAAACTGTTGGCTCAGAAAATCCCCAGCACCCCAGAGGTGTAAAATCACAAATGAAGTGAGTTGTGTTGGAGGATTCCGGCCATTTGCCTAATTTTTCTCACCCAGTTTCTGCACATCCCCCCTGGAGGTGCTTGAAATGGACATATTTCCCCTTCTCTTTTCTTGCTAGTTTTGTCATTCTGACTAATGGTTGATGTGTTGGGTGAGTTTCTAATGCTGCTGGAAGTGGTCGTGGCTTTCGTGTTTTCCAGCCAGCGCCGTGATTTCTACAAGAAATGAGAGTGAGAGGCTGTGCCTGACTGTTCATCTGGCTCTATTGCACCCCACCACAATTTGCTTTCCTACGAATAACACCTGCCTATTTTACATCTCCACAACAGCTTTCCTTATTTATTGAAAAGCTGGGGATTCTTGGAGGCTATTTCCATTTTTCTCCACTCTCTCCGGTGGTTGCGCTACAGGAAATTGGTCTCCAGCTGCACCTTTTCTCCTCACTTTTGGCTGGAGGGAGCCTGTCTCGCTTGCTGGGTGATCAAAAATCATCCCAGGAAATGGTCTGCAAGGAGCAGTTTGGGGACACAATATGGAAAGAGTGCCTTGCTCAGCAGGGATGTGGTGGCACATGGGGACAATCCTCTGCCACGTGGAGCCCTGGCACCTCTCCTGGTTAATGGCCATGGAAACAGTGTTGTACTCCTTCACCTCTGCTTTTGGCAGTGCCAGCGACAGCTTTGGCTGGTTGATGTCTCATTTCTTTGTGGAAATCACGGTGCTGGCTGGAAAACACTAAAGCCACGACCATTTCCAGCAGCGTTAGAAACTCAACCAAGGTGTCAATCATTTGTCAGAATGACAAAACTAGCAAGAAAAGAGAAGGGGAAATATGTCCTTCTCAAGCACCTCCGTGGGGTGGAGGAGACTGACATGGAGCATGAGAAGTTTTGGATTCTCTGTGGAGTTGTTGAGAGCTGGTCTGGGTCACTGGTGAGAAAGGGACAGAAGGTGCTTACACGAGGCAGGAAAGTTTTTGCTGGGCTAACAAACATCATCAGATGGGCTGAAAAGCAGAGCTGCTCTTCAGCAGAGTTCTGTTTTAGCTGTCAGCCTTTACCAGCTGCAAAGACAGCATTCAGACCTTCTGACAGGATTCTGAGTCTCTGTGCCTCTGCTTTTCTTAAGATGTCATACCCAGACACAGACCCCCTCCTGGAAAAAGGATGGCGATTCCCTCACAGAATCACAGAACCATTAAGGTTGGAAAGGACCTCAAAGATCATCAAGTCCTCAGGCTGTATTTATTAATCTGTCCCCTTTTCACTTGTGTTGAAGGAAATGCCATCTTCTAGTTAGAAAATGAGAAATTAAAGGAGCACGAAAGATCTGATGTCATTGGCGTTGTTTGACGTATAGGTAAATAAAAAAAAAAAAAATAGAATATCCTGAGTTGGAAGGGATCCACAAGGATCAGCAAAGTCCATCTTCTGACCCTGCACAGGATCACTCCATGTTGCCACATTTTGTCACTTTTTCATTGTCTCTAGTTGCCAGGAAGTCCATGGGTTAGACTTCTTCCCCCTGTGCTCAGTGAAACAGCAATATTTACATCCCGTGGAGTTCTGTTTTCCCGGGAAAAGCAGGAGTGAAAACTCCTATTGTCATCCCCTCTGCTGGCCACAGCTTTCTCCTTTTGCAATATGAGCTGCTGTCTAGCACCAAATAGGATCATATTTAATCCCAGGGACATCGTATGGTTTCCCAAAGTGCTGTAGCATAATTGGAAAAAGAAGAACGAGTCCGGGATCACAGTGAGGCAACTCAGCCGAAATGTAAACTGAACACATTGCGAACACTCCGGGACCCGCTCGTGCTCCACAGCACTATTTATGATCCTTAACTGATCCAGAAGAGCTGACAGGATAAAAGAGGAGACTGTTTCTGTTCCTTTGCAATTAGGCACCGGGCTCCCAAGCGTCTGTTTTCAGGGGAGATCACTGCTGGTGAATGTGTGCCTTGTGTTTTCCTACGAGGGATGCTGGAGCCAGCCTGGAGAGCAGGGCTGGGAAAGGGCTGCTAGAACGATAAAAGAAATGAAGCTGGTGCCTTTGGAGGGGAGACGAGGAAAGCCTGGCTTAATTAAATTAGCAGAATGAAAGCTGAGGAAGATAGCTGCCTATAAATACACTGGTGGAAGATGGGGAGGGCAGAGCAGCACTGGAGGAGAACTATTTATGCCCGAGGATAGTGTTGGCACAAGAAAAAATGTACGTAAACCGGCCCAGAATAAATTCAGCCTGGAAACTGGAAGATTGTTTCTGACAATTAGAGAGCAGTCGGACTATGGAGCAGCCTTCCTGTGGGAATAGAGGGGGATAAAACCCTTCCTGCTTTTAGCAGGAGGGCTGGATCCGATGACCCAGGGATGCCATGCAGCCCAACACTCCTTCTCCTTTCCTTATTTTCCTGTGATTTCTGCCTCAGCCTCCTATTTATGCCAATTCTCATCACGTCCCACCCTCCTTTCTGTCGCCTGATACGGATCTCAGTTGCTGGCTTTGCTCCCTTCTGATGCAGGTGGCTTTCTTCTAACAGTAATAAATTCCCCACATGGTCAGGAGCCTGCAGCATTCTCGGTGTTTTTTAGTTTCCTTTTTTTAAACCTCTGCCCAGTTCTTCTTTGTCCGTTTGTCCTTCCCACGTGGAGGGGTCCGGACGGGGGACAGACCTTGGTGTCTTCCAACCAAGGTGTCCCTGCCAAGCCCCACACAGGGAAGAGACTTCCTGGAGGGGACTCTGATATGTCCTGTTTGGGTTAAATAGGCACAAAACGGTAATCAGAGCCTATTTCCAGCCCTTGCATGACATGGTCCTGAAAATAGCTTGTCCCAGTGATGGACAAGGGCTTTGGGAAAATCCAGAGTGTCGGGAGCCATGGATGCTGAGCAGCCTCGGGATGCTCACAGCAGTAGTTTGCAGCCTAAGCCCTGGGAATTGTCCCATTTGCACAGCTCTTTCTGGAAGATATCCCATTTGAACAGCTCCTTCTAGGATTGGGAAATGAGAGATGCTTCAGAATGACTTAATTGGATTTTTGAGTGGCTTTTCTCAGGTTTCCCTCCAGCTGTTGTGAAGGGGATGGGGCAGGGAGGTGGCTGAGCTCTCCTTGTATGCAGGGATGCTTCTAGGAGGGCAACAGTGATGCTCTTGGCTTGTGAAATTGGATGTTTATGTTTGGTTTAGGTGCAGAAATAGTTCAATATTTAGGTTGACTTTTTGCTAAAAATATGGGCAGTGGATGGATGAGAGTGGGTGTGAGGAAGAAAAGGGATTTTTCTGCTTGTAGGTTGTACTCATCCCCCTAAGCTGGAGCTTTTCTTCATTTATTACCATTAATGAAGCCCCGTGAAACTTCCCAAAAGGCTGAAGGCCCTGCAAGGAGAAGCATAAGACCAAATTTCCTCCTGCAACCGAATCATAATGTTGAATCTCAAGTGTGCTGGAGAAAAATTAGAAGTCTTTGTCAGGTATTATGTCAGCTTTCTGGATTATCAAAGGAAATCTTTTCAGCAAGGTAGCTGAAATACTGGGTTTTCAGGGGAATTAAATGCCAGCCTGTGTGTTTTGGGTGCCTAATTCTTCTAAGGCCTTTAAAAACTCCTGTCTTCATTCACATTCTCCGAATGTCACAGCTTAACCCGAGCCACGTGCATGCTCCATCCCATATCCAGACAATTCCTCTTGATGAGGGAGCAGGGTTGGTGCTACTGCTGCCTCCTGCACGCACACAGCTCTGCCAAAGGACTGCAAAGTGCATCTGTTTGAACTTTACTCTGCCTGCAGTTAATTGCAATTATATATTTAGTTATCAGGATCAATAGGGAAGTTGGGGAGGGAGGGATGTGGGAAATAAACCCCCTTTGCTGTGATGCTTCACCTCATTTCCTCACTGCTTCACAGCTCAAACACTTGTGCTTCTAACCCCCTTAAAGCCCATTTTTTGCTAAACCCTGTCCTTGTTGCAGGTTTGAGATTCATTCTTATCAGTCATTTTAATAGAACGGATATCAGATCAGAACACATTAAAATAATAATCTTGAACAATGCAACCGACCAAACTCATTTAGTAAAGCAACAGTTTGCATGCATCAAGGTTTTTAGCCCCCTAATGCTGTGTAATTGGGCTGCAGGTAAAATTGAATAAATCATTGAAGGAAGGGTAAAAATGGGGAATTTCTCAGCAAGGTGTGCCTGTTCTGGGGAGCTCAAACTTATAACCTTATAAGCCAAGTACAATGCAGTTGGCTGTGCCTTGTTTTCCCCCCAGATTAAGCCCTTTGCATCACACATCTGGAGAATGGCTTCAAAGCATGAATATCCCATTTTCTTCCTCAGCTCCTGCCTTTGTTGGTTTGTGTTCTAAAGGAATATTGACATTCTCATGCCTTCTCCTTATTTACTCAGCATTACCTTGGCTCTGCTTGGTTGGGGTGCTTCCACATGGAGATTTTACCAGCCCAGCTCTGCTGTGCCAGACACGGGAGCGTTTTCCCCGGGTGCAGGTGGAGAGTAAATCCATAATTCTGGGGAAACTCAAACCCAGGGGCAATGCTGTGCTCAGCTCCAGCTGCTCTTCTCCTCTTCCCACTGCCCTCATCCTGCTGCATTGCTTCTGGGATGCTGTCCTGGACACTGTTTTGGGGGAAATATGTTAGATGAAATGGTTCATCTGAGTTCCTTGCTGGAGCTGCATTCCTTCGTGCCTCTCTGATGTATCTAATCTGGTAGCATAAAGGAAAAGGTCATTAGTTTTCAGCCTAATCCCTCCTGAAGCATTGGGCTCCTTCTCCTGATGGCCAGCAGCAGTCTAGAGAGATGCCAAGACAGCTTAGGTGCTGGCCAGGGCAGTGGGAAGCGGTGATCCCAGCTGCTGGGTTCAATTTGCCTTGCAGGTGCTGCAAAGCAGCTGCCAGTTCACCCCAGGACGTGACCCATGGGGCTTTTCCTGTGGTCTTCAGCCCATTGCAGGAGAAATGCCCTCTCTCCCTCCTCAGTGCTAATTATGGACTCTTGTCTGTGTTTTGGAGGAAGGGGTGTCTCTGTGCCAGTGCTGCCAGCCCAGCATCCCCTCTGGGATACATGAGGATAGAGCTGGCAGCAGGGAGACCCTAGTGCTCCCCAGGTGAGAGGAAAAAGAGAGGATGAGGATGGAGGGATGGCAGCTGGAGCCTGCCCTCCATTTGCTGGCACCTTTATCAGCAGCTCCCTCAAACCTGGGCTGGCATCCACTGCTGCTGGCACAGTCCTGGCAGAGGGGCCATGTTTGTCCCTCCTGCAGTCATCCCTGTGACCTGCCACCGTGGCGTGCTTCCAGGAGAGTCATCAGCTGCTAAAAATAACTGGGGAATAGCTGATGGTGTGGCTTCTCTCTGTGTGCTAGTGCAATTAGCCAGGAGGCTGATCCAGCCAGGGCTGCTCCCCTGTCCTGCTGCTCTCCCCAACAGGACGGGGAGGTCACGGTGCCTTGGCTTTGCTCCACGCCCTCACTGCTGCACTTGCTGGGCTGTCACAGCTGGTTTTCTCCTCTGCTCTGAGTCCAGGCACTGACAGGGAAGTCAGCTCATCCAGCATTGCTTGTGGTCCTTGCCTCTTGTGGTGTCAAATCTCCGGCACGGCTTTGCTCGAGTCTCCGGATGAGTAGAGGTTACAGGGGTAACTTCACACCAGAGGGAACAAACTCTTCCAGCTCTGTCTCACCCTCGAGTGGGAGTGAGGAGCTGGTATTCAGTGTCTTCAATCCAAAGCACAGCCCTCTAATGCTGGATGCCAACAACCTTAACTTTCTCCTACAGGAAAAAAACCAGAATTCTGCAGTAGGAAATCCAAGAGATTTTTGCGTGTGCTGCAATGGCTCTCTGTCCATCTCATGATTGAAATGGGCTTGCAAATTGCTTTGTTGAATTTCTCCCTTCCCAGGTCTTTGTTGCTTGTTATAATTCATGCCTTTGCTCTCTTCAGTGGCCTTTCCTGCAAGATGGTGCAAAGCCAAGTGACACAGGTCTCCAAAGAGAACAAGGAGCCTGCTGATTCAGCTGGGCTTGTCTGGTGGGGAGGTGTGGAGGCCACAGCTGCCTCTGGCTCATAACCACCTAAAACAAAGCCTGGGGTGCTCAGGGCACCCTGTGGCAGGGACAGAAGGAGGTCTGGGCACCCTTTTGTGTTAAACAGCTGTTTTATTCTGGCCTCTGGCTGGAGGAACCTGTGCTCTGTGACCTTGTGTGTGGGTTGCAAATAGAGAGATGAACTCCTTAGCACAGCACGTCCAGATCTTTAATCAGGGACCTCAGTGTCCATAACGTTGCTTGTAATAGCTCTCTGCAGTCACTGCTAAACATATTCAGCCCTGGGAGCAAATGCTGGAGGAAGCATCTCCATCCCTGCTTGTGGGAAAGGGTTTTTTCCTATATCCCACTGGCTGCGTGCTCAGGGTTGCTCTGTTAGCCAGGCCCTCCTCATCCTCGTGGATGTGTGAACTCCTTTGGTTGGGAATGCTCAGTGCCCTTGATGCCGTTTATATTTTTCAGATTCTGTGCTGCTTTAGTGTGTGGGTCTGGGCTTCATATCAGGGGATGGTGAGCTCTGTGCACAGAGCAGGGAGACAAAACAATTCCTGCTCCAGCTGAGGACCAAGGACAAATGATCCAAATCTCAGGCCCAAGAGCACAAAAAACGTGGGCTGAAGAGAGAAAAACAAGCAGGATGGGACTGCATGGGCTGGAGCTGGAATTGGACAATGAACTCCAATCTGCAAATGGAGCGGAACTTATAAAAGTGAGAGACCCCGTGAGCGGTCGTGCATTTTGTGACCATTTTCATCTTGGGTGCAGCCCTGGCTGGGCTCTTGTGCTGCCCAAGGTGGATCCATGGAGGAGATAATTTTAATAAATCCCTACTTTATTGTTTAGCTCTGTCTGGCCTCTGCTCTAGGTCAGCCTTCCCAAGGCATCACCCTGGCAGAGCAAACCAGGTTCAAGGGCTGGTCAAATGCTGCAAACTTGCCTATGCTGAAGCTCTGCTTTTCTGCTCTGGACTTCTCGCTGCCTTTAATTCTGCTGTTGTATTTGTGCCTCTTACCCTCTAATTATAGGTGCTATGTTTCTCAGCTTTCCTTTCTGGGAACCGTGTCTGCTGTGTGACTGGAGCTGCGCCTCCCCCGCGCCGCCTTCGGCAGGAAGCGGGATGTGATCCCTTCCATCCCTTCCATCCCTGCGCCTCTTCCCTCCTCTGGCAGCTGCAGCAAAGTGTGGAGTTCACCGAGAGGACAGCAACCAGGATTCGAGGAGACATTGGTGTCTAGTCCCTCTGTAACTGCAGTTGCCTCTTTTCTTATTTATAAGTGCAAGCAAACAGGTGCTAAAAGCTTTTTCCCCCCATTCTTCTTGCGTGGCACAGTCAGACTCTCTCCTGAGAGGTCTCCTCGTAATGTGCTCTCTCCCCTCAAAGATACTTCTGCAATTCTTGGCATCTCTGCAAGGACTTGATTTATCTGTTTATCTTCCCCTCTCCCCTTATCCATTACAGCTGGGGTTTGGGGCTTGGCAGGAATGAGTGGAGTCATCCTTCAGCTCTCTGAAGGTGAGGTGGGGCTTGGAGATTCCTGCACTCACTTTGGATATTGGTTTTTTGCTGTGGGGTGCTGTCTGGTATCTGTGTCCAGAGTCCTGGTTTGCATTTGAAAAAACCTAATTCTCCCCAAAGTTAGTAGCTGCGAACCTTTCCTTCAGTGGTCTTAGTTCATGCCCTCATTCCACTTGCCTGTGTGGATCCTACAGGTATTGATCCACTGCTTTGGAAAGAAGTTTGTGTGATTCCTTAACCTTTCTACTTGGGAATAACCCAGGAAGCTTCATACATCCTCTAATTCTGGCTGTTCCTGGTGCATTTTTAAGCAGGCAGCTTGTAGATGTGCTCTCTGGAAAAGTCTACTTGGTGGTAAAGCAAAACCTCATCACTGGTGCTGTCACTGGAGAAAAATGTGTTCATTACAATTATTCTTACTATTATTTTTAGGAAAGATGCGATCTCACCTCATGCATAAAATTAGTTTAATGGAACAGCAGGAATGGGAGGGAATATTGGCTCTCCTGTGCTTGTCTGGAGAGTGAGTGAACAATTTCTTTGCTCCCTCTCAGGCCCTGGATGAATGATATGTCATTGGAACCACAGTTTTAGCTGAGGTGTATCCACGAAGGCAGCAGGGAACCAAAAAAAGGTTTTAAAAATTACTTAAACAAAGAAAAAGGAATTTGTGAGCTTCTAAACATTGTCCTCAAGCAGCCAGTGAGGCTGAGAGCTGACTGACTTAGGAAGGGAGAAATAGAGGCAGCAAATGCATTTGTGTCTGATAAATAAAGGGGTTACATCCCATCTTGAGTGGAGTTGGAAAGGGGCACCGTGTCAGTAGGGTTGGGACACCAGGTCTTGCACATCCCACGGTCTTCCTGTGCCTCTCCTGAGGTTGTTCCTGCTGATTTTAGCTGCCCCAAGGAACACAGCCAGCAGGCACTGTGTTGGTAGCGCTGTCAAAGTGCACTTGTGCTTGTCTGCCCCTCAAAAACTTCTTTTTTCGCTTCACTCCCTGGGAACTGGAAAGGAGAGATGAGGATAGAAGTGATAATGTCAGCTCAGGGCACCCGGACGCCGGTGACGGCAGCGTGTGCAGGAGCTCTCGTCCCCTCCAGCAGTCCCACACAGCCTTGTCCCTTGGTTTATTTCCCCTCAGAACTCCAGGTTATCTTGGGGAGAGCTTTTTTTCACTGAAAAGTGAACTCCAGTGAATTTCTCCCTCTCTTGTGGAAGCAAGAAATTTGTAAAAATTTCTAACCAGAAACTCTTCCTTCACCCGCAGCCAGAGGATCTTCCCTCTTTGTTTGGAGGAATATCCTGGTCCAAAAGCTGCTGAAAACAGGGCTTGTCACAGCTTCTGGCCCTGGGATTTAGGTGGGACCAAGCCTTTCACTCAGAGAAAAGGAGCTTTCCCCTCCTTTCCTGGACAGAGAGATCCCTTCCTGATGAATTCCCAGTGTCTTCTCAAGCTGTGGCAAAATGTGTCTACAAGAACTAGGGGTTCTTTGAGTGAGAAGGATCAAAGGATGAGTTGGGAGGGGGAAAAAAAAGTGTGGGAAGGAGGCAGTTGCAGGCAAACTAATCATCTAATTTCCATCAATAGGTGTGAGTCAAGCCTGAGGTTCTGCCTGTCTCCCAATTCCCTCCTTCCCTTGGAGTTTGTACGGGGTATTTGCACTTTTCCCTCCTCCACCACTCTTCCCTCTTGGGCTGCAGGAGATAGACACTTTTTAAAATGCAAGGTGAGGGGTTTTTTTTCAGCTCATCAAACGCTCTCTGGTGGCACCAGGGCTCTGAGAAAGCCTAAAAGACTTGGAGGCTGTGTGCAGTATCATTCCCTTCGGGTGCCAACCCCCGGCATCCCTCCTCCAACAACCTCACTTCGTTGTGATGGCTTTCCAACATCTCCTCGCCCTCGGGCTCCTGCAGCTCCCTCAGCACCACTCACTGCTTCTCACTCCACTCCCTGTCCTCCTTCCAAGTTGTCTTTGGGCCACCTCCACATCTACTTTACATTGCAGGGGACAAAATCTCCCTGCTGCCTGGAAGGAAGTGAAAACACTTCCATGAAGGAGCAAAACACGGCCATGAAGGAGCTTCCTGTGCTCTGTGGGTGAAAAATCTCCCCTGCTACAAGAAGAAAAGATATAAAATTGCTTTTTAACCTGCTTGTCTTCCTTCTCCCCTTGGTATTCGGATTGATCTGACCCTGGCTGTGCTGTGCTGTCAGCGTTCAGGTTGTCTCCAGAGCTCCTCTAAGCCAGGATCACAGGCCAGATTAAACTGGTAAAAAAACTTACAGCTTGTGGGGGGACATTCCCAGAGAGTACAGGGACTTATTAGTGACAGGGGATCTTGAGGAGAGCAGGTTTTGCTGGGAGATTGTGTCTATTTTTATAGCTGGCGCAGGTGGATTTTTCTGTGATAAAAGCTGTAAACACCACAAAAGTCAGAATGCTCCTTCCTGGCTTGCAATAATCAGCTTCTAGCTCTGAGCCACCAGAGTAACAGGACCCTACCCCAAAGCAATAGGACCTGGCAGAGGTCAGGCTCTGCTTGTAGGTGATAAGAGAGTTTAGCCTTGAACCAATTCCTTTGGAGGGAGCTGGGCAAAAAGAAGGTGCTGCTGGTGCCCCTCAGGGGAGGAATTTGGAGTTAACCTGCCCCTTAATGCACATCAGAGAACCCACCTCCTCCAATCTCTCATTTTTTGGAGACTGTTTTCCTTGCTCCTGCAAAGAAAGTGGACATTACTTTTTAATACCTTTCAATATTATCTGCCTGGTGTGGTTTTACTTGGCAGGAGCATTGTTTTGTTGTTTTTTTTGTTTTGTTTTGTTTTGTTATCCATCCTTTAAACTGTTTTTGAGCAGGAAAACACTTCCCCCAAAGGTTACTTAAAGAGTTCTTGTCCAAATAGTGACACCAATGGCACTTGGGGGTTCTGCATCGATCCCAGAAGGCAAACAAACTACACCAACTATAAACCTTACGCTTTTTAATTGGGAAATTGATTTTAAATCCAAGCCTCTTGAAAAATCTAATTATTTTCCTTTAAAAAAAAAAAAAAAAGAAAATAGAAAGAGTCTCTCTCTGTCATGCTCCACCAGGCGAAAGAAAGTGAGGAGGAAATAATTCTTGGCTGCATCTCTGCAGGGTGCCCCGGTGATAACCTGGATAATACAATCTGATTTTGGCCTTGAGTCTGTTGCCTTGGATTATCACATTTCTTCAAGGACCAAAAGCTGTTCTGGTGATTCAGACCTGGAGGAGAATGTCTTTTTTACTGGTAAGCTTTCAGGTTTGGTTTGTTTTTTCCTTTTCCCCAGCCATCAAAGGCCAGAGAGGAGGCTTTTATCATGTGGCTGCTTTATAGAGAGCACGTTGTCGGCATCCTGACCAGAGCCCAGCTCTCCTTCCTTCCTTCCTTCCTTCCTTCCTTCCTTCCTTCCTTCCTTCCTCCCTCCCTCCTTCCCTCCTTCCCTCCTTCTTATTGGGTTAAAAGGGAGAGAAAAATAAGGAAAAAGAGGGGAAGGAAAAGGCCACCTTTGGAGACAGTGTGCCTGTATCACCTGCCCTGAAAGGAAAGGTGGATTTGAGAGGAGGATGTGTGTGGGTGGAAAATCTAAGCTATGCCACACTGAGTGGATCCATCAGGATCCATGCTGGATGTGTAACCATTTCCCACACTTCTATTTAAGTAGGGATCTCTTTGTGAGGGTTGGGATCTGCTTTGTCCAACACGAGGGCTGAAATCCCAACTCTCGTGTGCCCAGGTCCTTTCTGCTTTAATCTTCATGATTAGGTTATGTGGCTCCCACTGCAGGACTGCGTTCAGGAGCCTTCACTGGGAAGGTGAGGCATTCTTTCTTGGATGTTTTCTCCGTGCTTTGGCACAGCTGCAGCTGGTTTTCCTCCAGGGAAGGGAAGGAGGTGTGCTGCCTTGTCTCTGCATCCCCTCCAGGATGCAGGACTCCCCATCCCACATCCCTCCTGTTGCAGAGGGGTTTCTTCCCCTCCCTGGTCCAGGTGAGGGCTTTCTCCTGGGAGCCTGGGTGCTGAGGGATGCTGGGGCAGAGGGATGCCAGCTGGCCTGCTTCCAGCAGCCTCCCTCCCTCCAGCAGCCACCTCGGAGCCGGGTTTGTTTACAGAAACACTGTCAAGCAAAAGAGTCTTTGCAATAGCTCCGAGGAGAGGGACGTTTCCAGCTACTCTGTCACCCTCAAACTGCGAAGACGCGACATATCAGCTGCATAAAATTAATTTATTTAGTTAAGGGAGGCGTTAATTAAGAGATCTCATTTATTGTGTTTCTGCAGACAGCTCTCGAGGGCCTTTTGAATTGTCAGCTCTGGTGACAGCAAGAGCTAATGGTGTCACAAATCTGTGGTGGCAGGATTCATGCCGAGGGAGGAAGTGGGAGATGGTGGAAGGGGTTGAGAGAGGGGTGATGAAGGCAGAGGCTTGGGCACACACAGCTGGGGGCTGACAAAATGCTCTGCCCTTCCTTAGGCTCCCCCCAGTGAATTCTGGCAAGGGGAAAGGCCCTGGCTCAAGGTGGCTGCAGGAAAAGCCCAGGGTTTGGCAGAGCAGCTTAGCAAAGCCACAGACGCCAGGATATGTGCAGCCAAAAAAGTATTTGTGGGGATCGACTTAAAATAACCAACTGTCCATGTGAGCTGAAGTGGGAAGAAATCTTTGATTTATTTGAAATAATCAGCTTTTTCTGCACTCAGAGAGGTTAATTCTCCTTGGTTAATCAGGATGTGTCAATCTGACAGCCAAGTGCAGGCCTAACACCAGAATTGTGGGTTTAAATTTAAAGTGTCTAAGAAAATAACGAATACATTTTATCTGAAAGAATTACATGCTCCAGTACAGCTGTTTATAGGCATCTCCTTCAGGAAAAGCTGCACCAACACTTTCCCCCCCACTTTTTTAATATTCTTATCATCTTTATCAAGTTGCTTTTGGAGGGAATTGAAATTCTCTTGATGCAGAAAATAAGCCAAAAGGAAAAAAAAAGTCATAAAAAATAGCGGAGTGCTGAATTCGGTGAGGAAGTGGTGCTGCCATCTCCCAGGCAAAGATGTTTTGTGTTTTTGAGCTTTTAGTTTGTTAAACAAAGGAGGCATTGCCTGTGCTTAGGAAATGAACCCTGGCTCTTCTTTAACACTCTACTAACAAATACATATTATTACCCTTTTAAATAGATTTTCACTCATTTAAACCCAGGGTATGCATCAGCCTCATATAGGCCACCACTACTCTAACTTTGATTGATTGATTATCTTTTTTAGCATGGTTTTTAATGTGTGTGGGATGGCAGAGGCTGTGCAGCTTGGATGAGCCCCTAGCCCTGCCTTTCTCCAGGTGATCTGTGTGCCCCTGTCCAGGGGGAATGAGGTTTCAGGGGGGTTTTCTGCTGTCAGGAGCTCAGGGTTGGATTTTGTCATGCTCAGCTGCTCCAGGAGCGGTTTGAAAAACAGGAAAGGTATTTTCCAGACCCTGAGGGTTTTCAGTCCAAAAGAATCACTGGGAGCTCACCCTGTGCCAAGGGCATGTGTCCCCAGGGACGTGCTGCATTTTGCTGTCTACCTCTCAGAGGAGAAAGAACCTTGTCTTGACCTTGGCTCCCATCACAAAAGCTTTGTGGTCCTCAGGCAGAGTTGGGCAGGGATGGAGAATGGTGAGAGACGGAGCTTTTGGTTTCTGATTTAACCCTGAAGTGACAGCAGGGCTTTCCTGTAGTGGGAGCTGCAGGGAGAAGAGGTTTTTTCCCTGTAGGAGTTGCATGTCCAACAGATTTTTGTCTTGGGTCTGTCCCCTCTGAAGCCACACAGGATCTGAACAAGGCTTTTCCTTGGAAAAAAGGAAAATCCAGCACAGCGTGGATTTTCCTCTACTTTACTACTGTGCTTGTATCCCCAGGACTGCCTCACCCTGCCCAGCTCAAAAACGGATCATAAAATCCAAACAGAACCATGAAATGGTTTGGAAGAAGAACATGGTTTGGTTTAAGGGACATCTAATTCCAACACCCATTCCCTGAGCAGGGACACCTTCCGCTAGAGCGGGTTCCTCAGAGCCCCATCCAGCCTGGCCCTGAGCGCTGCCAGGGATGGGCACAGCATGATCCCATGATGGGAGAGGAGCAGAGGGCACTGTCCCAGCTGGGACAAAGGATGGTGGGCTGCAAGGCACAGTAGAGTGTGGATGTGTTGCCAGAGCTGCCTGGGGAGGATTATCGCTCCTCATGGAGTGGCCACGCTGGAGGAAAGGGTGCTGTGGGAGGGGGCCCAGCAGAAGACGAGATCACGGGGGATTCGGTCGAAGCGCGGTGTCGGATCCTATAAATCTGCGGGGTTTTGCATATTTCCATATTTATATATGAAAATTTCCCGAGGTGGCTCAAAGGCAACTGAAATAAAAACAAGGCTGTCAGAGCTTGAGAACCACCAGCAAATCTCTAACAGACCATTTCATACAAATGTTTGGGCTTGGAAAACCTCTGAGCTGGTCCCTCAGGGCACTGAAACTCTGCTGGCCGGGAGGCTGTGGAGTGGAGGGACCTTTCAACCTGGCTCATGTCCCATGGCAGTGGAACACTGGGCTGCTGGCACTTCCCTTGGGTGCTGTCTTGATGTCTTGCGTGTGCTGTGATGGTTTGGAAGTTGATCTTTGTGGCTGCTTGCTTGTGGTGCCCCAAATCTGCAAGGGATGCTGGTGGCAGGGCTGGAATGGGGCAGAGGAACATTTTACACCCTGCAGGGGCTGTGCTTGTGTTCAGCCTTCCAGGTGGAGACCAACTCCTTCTCCTGTGCCCTTTTCCTTCCTGATCTTCAGTTATCAGCCAGAACAAGAATTCTCCAAACCACTGGTCTGCATCACCCTCGCTGACCTTCTGCTGCTTCATGAGTCCCTTCCCATGGATTAATTTAAAGGAGCATCTCAGAGATTCACCCTCGCTGACCTTCTGCTGCTTCATGAGTCCCTTCCCATGGATTAAAGGAGCATCTCAGAGAATTATGCTCCATGCCCAGGCGGGTGGAGGGGCCCTCCAGGTTGGAAAGCAGACTCCTTTTAGATTGCCATGCATATCTTCATGCTGGTTTTTGAGTAACTCTAGATGTTGTCCACCAATCCTTTCTGGTCTCCCTGAGCAGCCCCAAATCCCAGTGATGTGTTTTGTAACTCTCGGGGCTGGCCCGAAGATTTTATAGAATCATGAAATAGTTTGGGTTGGAAGTGACCTTTAAAGTCCAATCCCCTGCCATGGACAGGGTTGCTCAAAGCTTCATCCAGCCTAGTCCTGAATATTCCCAGGGATGGAGCATCCACTGCCTCTCTGGGAGAACTCTGATTTTACTGCCTTCACGGTAAAAATTGTGCCCCAAATGTTTCTGGAGGGAAGCTCCTGCTTTCCTCATGCAAGGACAAGAGCAAGCTCCGAGTCCCCAGTAATTTTTCCCCTCTCCAGCCCCAAGGCAGGAGTTGGAGGCCATGGACCCCTTGTTTCAGCTGCAGTCTCCAAATCAAAAGGAAATAATTAGTGAAGGAGGAGAAAGCTGGGACAAAAACAAGCTGTCAAGAAGAAAAAGAAAGTGCTAATGTGTCTGCCATCCCTCTTCCCTCCTGGCCGGCCCCCAGAGGTGGGAGGCGGTCACTCCGTGTCTGATGGAGAGGAGGGAGGGTGTTGGCGCTCGCCTGCCAGCCTCGGCTGTCTGCAGACATCAGCTCTCCTCTCGTGAAGACTCATCTTGCTCCCAGGCCACTTCCTTCTGCTGTCCCCCAAATTCCTGGGAGGGATTTGCTCCACATGGACGCTTGGATGGCGATGGCCGCGACTTCCCTGCACAAGTGCTTCCAGCTCAGGTTTGATCCCCTACCGTTGATTTGTGTCCTAACAGTGCCCATTTCTCTTCATTACCCACAGACAGGCGTGTGGAATGAGCAGCTCACATGTTGGTGTCCGCAGTTATTAGGTTAAGCAAGACGAATCCCGGTGTCAGCAATTCCCTCTTGGCTTTGCTCAGGGCTTTGCTCCTTCCCCTGCAGGGCTCCGCGTGGTGACTTTGGCACAGGGGGACATTCTTGGCACTCTTGAAAGGTGCTGGGTATTTTCTGCCTGAGAAAATCGCTTCCCAGGTCATTGCTGTCACCTGTTGCCAGGCCGGGAGAAGCATCAAGGCAAAAATCCAGGGGTATAAAAATCTTTGCTTAAAGTTCTCCCCAAAGCTGTGGTCTCAAAGGTGGAGCTGTCACCCTCTGTTGTTTTGCTCCATCAGGGACTTTCTCCTGCCTGGTGCCACCAGCGATGGGCATTACTGGAGGCCAGTTTTAAGGCTGGCAGTTAATATTTAGGGGGTTTTGGAGGCTGGGACCTGCTAACTTTTAACCAAACTCTGACACTCCTCAGCCTCAGTGGTCCTGCTGCTGGGAAGCCTTGGCTTACGTAGAGGAGAGTTTGCCTGGCCAAGCTTCCAACAGCTGGGATAGAGGGAACACCCACCCCAGCCTTCAACAAGACTTTTGTCCATCATTTCTGTGCAGGGTGAGTGATTTCTGAGGAAAAAGGGGAATCCTTGCCAGTCACAGTGGTCTAAAATACCCTGTGAGGGTGCATAGTGGGGTCAGCAGTGTTTGCTCCAGAAAAGCAATTCAGCCCCTGGTCTGTTCTGGGCTCCATGAGGTTTAGGGCAGCATTTAGGGCAGGTCCATGAGGTTTAGGGCAGCATTTAGGGCAGCTCCATGAGGTTTAGGGCAGCTCCATGAGGTTTCGAGCAGCATTTCTCACCACTCTGTAGGGTTTGTTCCCAAGTCCTGCTGCCTTTCTAAGGGCAGGTTCCTGCCATGCCCTGCAGCACCCATCCCTTTTTCCCTCTACCTGGCATTAGAGGGCAGTCAAAGGAAACCTTCCTCGTCCTCCTGCTCCCCCGGCTCTGCGGGCTGCCAGCCAGCGCCCGCACCCACCCCGGGGGCACAGGGCTCACCTCCAAGCAGGACCCTTTCCTTGCCCTCACCCTCTTGTTTTGGCTTCCTGCCCATGTTTCACCGGTGCAAAGTGCTCGTGGTTTTGTGCCTGACATTTGGGATAGAGCATCTGCAGCCCTGATGAATCCTGGGCACGGTTTCTCCCCTGCCTCGCCCTCCATCTCCCCCTAATTGACATCCCTGAATCTTGTCTCCGTTTGACAAATCAGGCTACTTACTCTAAGTGATGACATGGATAAATATTGCAGGCATTCCTTCTACGTCTGGGTACCCTGATAATAAAAGCTATCAGAATCTCTTCCCCCTGCCCGTGCATAGCAATTACTACCCAAAGGTTCACTCCTCCATCACCGGAGCGGGATGTGGAATTGTGTCTGTGACAGCAAGATTTCCCACTTGCACTGGTGGTTTTGGGCCATAAAACTGCCTTTCTTTTTTTAGACAATTCAGCAGCAGTGTGGTGAGACTGTGCAAGCTGTGGGTTCGGAGTGGGGGATCTCACAGGAGCCCTTTTGCTCATGAAATTCCAGGTACCTGTGCCCACTTGGATGGACCTGCGTGTCTGGAGTGGCCACGGTGGGTGCCACTGCGGGTTGAGGGTGTGGTTTTGACTCACGGGTGCTGTCCCTGTGCCTTCCTCAAGCCAGCCCCCATCCAGGCTCCGCTCCTCATCTTCACTGGCACGTTGGTGGCTCTCCTGGGTTGAGGCTGTCAAATTGCAGGGTATTATTTTTAGCCTGGTTTCCTGAGGAAAAGCAGCTTATGTGATTGTACTGTCTGTCAGTGCCTTTCCTCCCACCAGCCTCCCCTTAACAAGTTTTGAACCCCCTGTCAAATTTTCCTGGAGGGATGGAGAGCTCCAAGACGTGACGTTCCTGCACGTTTCCCTGCAAATTAGCAGCTGGGGCCACCTTCCTCGGGAGGGGACGAGGCTGGGCTGCAGCACGAGGGACGGGAGGAGATGCCGGGGAAGGTGCAAGGTGAGAGGCTGGGAACAGTCTCCTCTGAAGGTTTAATATCTCAAACAGAGACATTAAGCGCTCATGCCTTAATTAAAGTTAATTTCTGGGAGAGGCGTTTCATTACAAGAGGTTTCTCCAGCTCAGGCGTGTCCACGCCATCTGCTCGGAGCGGGCGGTGGCAAAGCCCTCGACCCCGCCGGCTGCGAGGACTGGCCCTTCCTGGGAAAAGGGAGCTCCAAGGCCTCTCTTTTCTCCCTCCCTGCCTCTCAGCCTGGGCCATTACTGACAGGAATTTATTAATTATTTTTTTAAGAGCCGAGTGCTGCTGCTGGCGGGGGAAGGCAGAGTTTCGTCTCCTATGGTTTTCCTCGGTGCGGGTTCTCACAGAGAGCTTGGAGTTGGTTCTTCTCCTTTCTCCAGCATTTTTTTTTTCTTTCCCTTAAGCTTTCCTTAAGATTTTGTGATTTCTACCCTTTGTGAAAAGTGGATGAAAGTTATTAAATGGTGGCTGAGCTGGTCACACACCCACCCAGGAGCTCCCGTTCCTTAGGGAGCTGCTCTTAATGAGAGACAGCTCCTATTAATGCTTGCTTACTTTTTAGTCGAGGCCTTTGCTGGGAATGGAATTTTTATGGGAAATCTTAAACCAAACAATGATGCTAATAAGCTGTAATCTAAACCAGGGTGGGAAGGGACCCGCTTCTTTCTCATCCCACAGTCCTCCCTGAGGTTTCAGAAAGAGGGTTTTTCCTACCAAGATGCCTTCCCCCCACCCCTTTTTTTTTTTTTTTTTTTTTAAACCAGAAGGTGAGAGCGAAACTCCCAGGACTGATTTATGGCTTGGGCCTCACTGGGAATGTTGGAGAGAGAGAGGTACAAATCCCTGCTTTGAAGGGCTTGAATCTGAGCCATCTGCATCCCTGGCCAGTGCCCAACATACCAGGTTATTTGTGCTCTGTGAAGCTTTATTTCTCTTATTTTCTTATTTCTTTCTTTTTTTTATTTCATTTTTTTTTTTAACCACTGAAAACTCCGTGATGACGCAGAAAAATCTGTGGCCTGGGTAAATAAATGTGTCATTTGAAATGGCTTTTTTCCTTCCCTCTGTGTGAAATCTTGGTTTGGCAAGTTGACATCCCCTGACTAAAAACCATTTTGTCTCAATTTCTGGCCATTCTTGCTCACAGTGAGTGGGTTTTGCCCATAAAGACAGAAGTTGCTGGGTAAAGCTGAGTAATTATCTGTTTAGAGGCCTTTGCTGCTGTCGTCTCTTCCCTCAAGCAGCCACCTGAAGAGGATTATTGTCACATATTTTGATGTAGAACCTGAATCTGTCTCCTGGTTTACTCAGGAGAAATCCAAATGCACTTACAACAAGCCCAGGATTCCTCGTGAAATGTTCACCTGCTTAAAGAAGGCTTTAAAGGAAAAAACCCTTTATTAAGAAAAAATAGAAAGAAAAGCCGTTTTTGTCACTTTATGAGATGATGGATATTTTTTTTTCTGCATGCAATATTTAGATAAAAGGGGCTGAACTTCTAATTACATTAGCTAAGGAGGCTTAATAATGTTTGCCCAAAGTATCTGGTCGTGAAAATTCACCGGAGTCAAGTCAGTTTAATTTCTGTTGAAATCCCTTTCTTCATCCCTTCCTGCTTTCCAAGGGCTGTCTGAGGGTGGGAAATCCTTGGGTTTGGGTTCCAACAGAGACAGTCTTGTGTTTCAAGAGGGCTGGAGAAGACCTGACTTTGGAGATGCTGCATTGGGGGACCTCCTGTTCTGGCTAGGAAGACCAATTGATATTCCAGCTGTTCCTCAGCCTTTTGGGTTTCTTAGGTAGCAGTTAATTGTTTTTTTTCTTTCCCTCTCCTGGAAATATTTTGAGTTGTAGACGCCTTTTTGCCATCAGGACCCCCTGATGTGTTTTAGGACAAGCTCAACCACACAGGTGGGGCTTCTCCACTGACTTTGGCACCCTTGCCACTGGTCTTTTAAACCTGGCCTGGGATTTTGTCTCATTGAATGTCATTCCACATCCGTCAGTCTGGTTCTCAGAGGCACCATTTCCTTCCAAATGATGCCAAAACTCCTTGTTTTGCCTTGTTTTGCCTCCAGAGTAGTGAGTTTGATGAGTGTTGGTCCCCCGTTGTTAAGGAAGTGTTGAATGTGAACGGTGACTGAACAGCCTGCTCAGCAAAATCTCTCCAGGCTGCCTCCTTTTTTGGTATTATCTATTATAATATATTTAATTTTTTTAGGCAAAGCATTTCTTTGATTCATAATTCTTATCCTAATGTTCCCCTCCTACAGTTTAACTAATCATTTGCCCATGTGGCACAATATCAGATGCTTTTCTGAAGTCCAGATGGTCAAGCTCTCTCACAAAAGACAAAGATTGGCTTTTGTCTTGGAAAAAAAAAAAAAAAAAAGCTGTTATCTCCCAGAAAAATATATTTACCAGGCTCGCCTGACTGAATCCATCTGCGTGAAATCTGGCTGGTTTTACCCATTTTCTTAGATTTTTGCTTTGGTGTTGCTTCTCAAGCAGAGCTACTTCTCAGACCGACCTGTGGCTGCCCAAACCTCACCCTCCCACCCCAGCCTTAAATATTCCCTCATCTTTAGTCTTGCACCTTCCTTCCCTCCTGCTCCCCCGTCGTTAGATTAGCTTAAAATAATCTGTGGAGAAAGGAGTCTCAGGGCAGCCAGGCAGTGGCACTGAAGTGATTATTTCCACCACAGCAAAAGGTTGAAAACTGGTTACAATTATCACTCCTGGTTTTACATGCTAACAGGATTTGCCTTTGGGGGATTAAGTTAACTATTCTGTCACGCAGGTGAGTGTTTTGTTTTGCTCCTCTGAACCAGCCTTTCTCAGGCTGTCAGGGAGAGGAAGATAAAGGATGAGTCCTCCGCCGTGTCCCGCTTTACAAAGCCTGACCGCGGCTCAAGGCTCGCCTTGGAGAGATTAATTTAGGCTTGTTTCAAGGTCATCTCAGGTGCATCTTATTGTTGAAGGCGCTTGCACTGCTGGAGAAGTGTGGATGCTTTTAAAATTCTTCCAGGCTGTGGATCAAGGGGAAGTGGGGGGGGGGGGGGGGGAAATAAGCTCTGATGTCTCAAGAAAATATAAATAAAGAGGCTCGATCCAGACGCTCTGTGTGGTGAAGCTTTCAGGCTGTCACTGCATGGATTCCCAAGCTGAGGGCAAAGAGTTGCTTCAGCCAGAATTTCCACTTAGTTTTTCATTTTTGACAGAAAATATCAGGGTAACTGACTTTTTTTTTTTTTTTTTTTTTTTTTTTTTTTTTTTGTGTGTGTGTGTTGAACCCATTCCAGGGAGTTCTTGTGACTCCTTGTGAATATCAGCTCCTGAGCTTTGGGTGGCAACTCTGGGTTCCACTGGACAGAAACTGCCCAAAATGGGACCAAACCAAGGCTTTACAGGAAAAGTTGCACCAGGGGAGCTTTAGATTGGAAAGATTTCTTCACATAAAAGGTAGTCATGCATTGGAACAGGCTGCCTAGGGAAGTGGTGGAGTCACCATCCTTGGAAGTGCTGGAAAAATGTGTGTTTGTGGCACTGGAGAAGAAGGTGGTGCTGCTGTAAGGTTGAACAAGGTTGTTTGCTGTACTGGATGATCTCAGAGGCCTTACCCAGTCTTGGTGATGCTCTGGAAGAGGGGAATCTCAGACTGGTTGTGATTTTGGGGAGGAACGACCATTTTTGCTATAGCAAAGCTTTCAACAGTGATGGGAGATCAAGTGGATACAGCCAGTGAGCAGCACAGCAGATGACAGTGAGGGATTTTTTCCCTCCTCTGATAAACTCAGGTCTATTTCCATGCCTGAGCTATGCAAAGTAGGGGGTTGAAGTTTTGCATTGCTCCAGTTTTCTTTGAGAAGATAAAGACCTTGCGATTCCTAAGGAGTTGTGTTCTTCAGATATTCATTCCTCCCTGAGTCAGGATTCCCTTAAACACCCCTGGGTAACCATCCCTTTAACAGCTGCTGTAAGGGGAAGGACCAGAAACTGCTTTTCTGGTGACTTTATGGGGAAGCTGCAGCTTTAGGAGATGATTAGAATGAAACAAATCCCCGGTGAATTAATTGAAAGGGTCAATGTCTGTAGTTAATCAGTGAAAACTGCCTATGGCTGCCCAGCTGTGTCTTTCATGTCAGCAAGATTTCCATCTAAGATGGATTTGTTTGGTGTTTTTTTGGGGGGACACATGGACAATTATGCTTTGACATTTATCTCAGGCATAGTTTTACCTCTCTTCCTCCTTGCTGTTTTATTTTTTCCCCCTCCGAGTCAGATGTACGTTGGAATAACTTGACTTAATGACACTTTTTCAGCCCTGATTTTGGTGGTGACAGTTATTAACAGTTCCACGATAAGAAACAGGTGTTTCAGCATGGTCCATCAGGCAGAAGAAGAACAATGCCTCCCCAATGTCATTGTTCATGATGTATTCAATGACTGCTGGCTTCTTTTTTTTTTTTTTTTTTAATGAAGATTTTATTCAACCTCATAGGTAGGATTTACTATTTAGTATGCAGGCTTTGGGCAAGCTAGTGGAGTGGAAAAGCTTTTAATTTCTTTTTAATGCAAACATGGATCTTGCAAGACCTTGTCAAGTGATTGGAATGGGCTCAGGCTCCTGCTTATGTTCTCTCAGCATCACTTGGTGGTCCCCTGCAAGAAAATCCTGAGTATTTCTCATGGGATTTGTGGTTCGAGGGACAGGTCCAAGCCTGAAGGGATCAGTGAGACTCTCCTGGCTACTCCAGTTTTGTAACAAGGAACCACACCTGGGATGGTTTGGGCAGAAAAAATCATAGTATAATAGGGGCATTGCAACAGCTCCTGGGCTCTGCTGCTGCTTCCCAGGCTTTCCCATGGATGGGTAGGCGAGGAGCAATGTTTTGGAGTACAAAGCTGTCAAATACCCCGGGCAGTTTTTGCTCTGATGAGGTGTGAACAGGGACCACTGCCCTTGCTGGGTTGCTGGTCACTTGCTCTAGGCTCTGAGGGGAGGGCAGCTCTCCCTACAGCTGCACCCCAGGTCTCACCTTCCCCTCTGTGTTCTGGAGGGAAAGATGTGAAGATGGGGCACAGCAGCCACGCCAGCCTTTTCCCATCGTGTGCCAGAGTTACTCCCAGAAGGAGCTGGCATCTCTGTGGGTCAGTGGGACTGGCTGTCTGCACACCGGCGAGGTGCTGGAGTGGATGTTGTTTGATTCCCTTCAAGGAGGACTTCCTGCATCCTGAGGAAACTCCCCAGGTGGTGGGAAGAGACAGAGCTGGCAGTGCCTGGACTGCAGCCTGAAGGATGCAGCAATGGGCATCTTCTCTTCCTCCTCATCCTCCAGGGATGGTGTGGTCCAGCTTTCTCTGGACGGCAGGGCCTCACCTGACTGGCCTTGATGGAGCAGCTCTTGAAAACAGGGCTGGGACACCCATAGCCTCTCACAGCTTTATCTTGTACCACAGCCTGTGGATTTGGCCACTATCTGTTTACTCCCCATTGATTTTTGATATCACAAAGGGATGGATCACTGCAAGGCCCATCAAAGGAGCTCGACAGGTCCCCTTGGCCTCCCGTGCCGCCCAGTCCTGCTGCTTGGGTGAAAAAGGAGAAAGAAGGATTAAGCTGTGATAAATAATGCATTTGTTCACACTTAAATGTTGTTAGATCTCCACAGTCTTCATTCCTCTGGTGACAGGCAGCTCTATGTTTCCTGTCACAGGGGTTTAACAGCCCCCACAGAGCCATGCTCAGCTAATACCTCCCTGCCACATGCAGGGCTCCCCATTATTACCTTCTTTCCAAAAGTAATAATAATAATCATAAAAAAAAAAATCCGCTCTCCTGTGGTGGCTTTTCACAGTAATTTCTCCAAATGAAACAATTAATGAACATTAAACATCCTTTTTCTGGGAAGGCAGCAATCAGGAGAGAAGATGGGGTATCCCTTTAAAATCTCCCTGTACATATGAACGTGCACACGGAGCCCCTTCAAGGCTGAGAAGAATTGGAAGTGATGGTTACCAGTATAATATTTAAATGAGTATTAATTACCATAAACCGTTTGGATTTTAATGTCTCCTTCTGTACAGTATGTAAATCAGGGCTGGAATGGGCTTGTGTGCATGCAGCGGGCCTTGCGGATGAAAGGAATGCTCTCCAGGACTGGCACCTGGCCTCTTGGTTTCAATTCCAGTTCCAGTGGGGATGGACACTGCCCACTCTGGGGAAGGTTTCCCCTCTCACCTCCAGGGCCAGCCCTGCCCTGAGGATGGATTGTTCTCCTGTCTCACCCCGCTCTCTGCCCCGAGGCTTCCCCAGGAGGATGCTGAGATGCCTGAACGACTCAGGTTTGGATCTGCACGGAGAGATGTCTCTGACAATGTGATATAGCCCTTTTTATTGGCCACTAAGGGGTTTTTATGGGGTTTTCAGCATCCAAACCATGAGCAAGTTGATTCTGTGGTTTGCTGTACCCACATCCCCACCCTTCACTTCCCATCCTGACTCCATCCAGCCGGGCCTGCAACCCCGAACAGAGGGAAAAGGGACTTTACACGAAGCTGGTGGAGACCAGTAGAACTTCAGGCACCTCAATACCTGCCCAGCCCCCTTCTTGTCCTTCCTCTTTGCCCCCTCTCCCTCCGTGGGGACCTTGTTTGCCTTGCAAAATGGTCTCATTATAAATGCATCAGCCTCTGCCGGTCTCACACGCGCAGCCTTCATTTAGCCCTCCAAGCTCAATTACATCTCAGGATGTCTTGGGGTAATTAAGTAATATTAGAACGTTTTCTTTTCTGTTTTTTTTCCTCTTCCCTAATGCAGCTTTCAAAGCACAAGCCTTGGCTCTCACCCACTGGAGCCCACTTCTCCGAGCCTCTGAGTTCTCCCTAATGCACCTCGCCGCGAAGGCAGGCTAATTACACTTCTGAAGAATGTCATTAGTGTCTGTTCCCGCTGGGTTTGAGGGCTGGGGACGCTCCCTTAGGGGTCTTTCAGCTTCGCCATGCTCAGTGCCACCAGTGAGGGGAGGCAACACTCGGAGGGGAGCTCAGCCAGCAAAGCTGCCTTGCTCTGGGCTTTGTTGTGAGCAATCGTTCTGATGCCTTGAGAAGGCTGAGCTGGAACAGAGGCTGGACAGAGCCAAAGAATAAAGCAGGGATTTATTAAAATGATCTCCTCCATGGATCCACCTTGGGCAGCACAAGAGCCCAGCCAGGGCTGCACCCAAGATGAACCAAAATGGTCACAAAATGCACGACCGCTCACCGGGTCTCTCACTTTTATAAGTTTTGGTCCATTTGCAGATTGGAGTTCATTGTCCAATTCCAGCTTTAGCCCATGCAGTCCCATCCTGCTTGTTTTTCTCTCTTCAGTCCACATTGTTTATGCTCTTGAGATCTGGATCATTTGTCCTTGGTGCCCAGCTAGAGCAGGAATTGTTTTGTCTCCCTGCTCTGTGCAGAGAGCTCACCATCCCCTAATAAGAAGCCCAGACCCACACACTAAAGCAGCACAGAATCTGAAAAATATAAAAGCTAAACCTGAGGCATCACTTCTCCTTGGATATGTTGCATCCTTCAGCTCATCCTGGTTTACAAATATGAACTGATTAAGCCTCTCAGAGCTCCTGTGAGATAGGTAATTGCTCCTCTAATGATTGGTATTATATCCACTCTCATCTCCAAGCCTTGGACAGTGCAAAAAGAACAAGGAGGAAAATCCTGAGCACGTAAAAAAGATCAGTGATGCTTTTGGTTTACCTGACCATCTCACCTGCTGGCTGGTGCCCAGAAAACTGGAGCTACCTGTTGGAACCCTGATTACTGAGAATTTTAGACTTTCTGTGCTGATAGGCACTGACCCCCAAGGGAACACTGCATTTGACCTGAGGCTGTAGAAAAAGCCTCCAAAATTGAATGATAGAACTAAGATTAAAAGTGTGTAGTTTAAATAAAAGTGTGTAATATAATGAATAATAGAAAACTTAAGAGTTTTATGTTTTAGAATATAATAATGTATATAAAACAACATAAAAGTTTTAGAGCAGAGACTCATCATTCTTCTTCTTCTTCTTCATAAGAAGAGCTACCCTAACAGGCACGTCTGGCACTGCCCAGGAGCAGTGGAGCCCACAGTCCATACACCTCCTTTTATCTGTGCAAACCCCAATGAGCCCTGCTGGCTTCACTGGAGGCTCCTGAGATGCTTCCCCAGAGGGAAGAGAAACCAAAATTTGTCTGTCTGGGGAGCCCATTGTTTGCATCAGGGATGGGATGCTGGTTCCCAAGGAAATGGAAAGGAAATGATGGTCACACCTTACTATCTTTCTTTCTCTCCCTAGGTGGTTACAAGGACAATGTTCCAGTTTTAGACTACCACAGCTCTCTGGCTGGCCCGGTGCAAGGTGGCCACGGGCCTCCCACAGGTGAGTGCTGCTTTCAGGGGGTGTTAGAGGCTCATAAAAAGAAATCACGTGTAATTCACAGTAAAAATTGCCATGGAAATCCCTGCTCGTGTTGTGCTCAGTTACATTTTGTTGTCCTGGAGAGATGCATTAGCTCTGTTAGTGAGGTTGGAGCTCGCTGCCTCTGGAAAAGATGGATTATCCCAGGTAGCCCTGTGGGAAGCCTGATGCCCCCCTCTACCTGCCTGGCTTTTTGGGGAACTTCCCTAAGCATTAGGGATGAGGATAGTGCTGCCATGACCCTGGCTCACTGCTAAACCAAATAAGTATGGATAGTAAGGTATACTAATATTGGATACCTCTTGGAATCTGGGTGGAAGGAAGGGTGCATTTCAGTCCAGGATATCTCACACATGCTTTTGGTTTTGATTTTTTTTTTTCCACTTGCAAATTTTTTTTTTCTTTTTCATTTGGCCTAAACAATAAGGAGGAACCAAAAGGAAGTAAAATCTTTGTATCATGTAAAGATGGATTGCCAAGCTTTTGTAAAGACCTATGGTGTGGAAAAAGAAAAAGCACTCAAGGATGGGTTAGGCACAACCTGGGAACAACAGATGCAGCTTATTCAGGTCAGGCTGGGCTTGGTGGCACTCTCTGATTTGTGCCTATCTGGTGACACTTGCTTTGGAAGCATCACACTGGAGACAAATTTTCTGGAGCTGTCTTTATCCTTGAGCTGTATCCTTGTCTTTATCCTTTGCTACAACCTCCTGGGTTTTAGGAAACTCTGGATCTGAGAGGCCTCTGTTCAGGGATGGATGGGCAGACTGCCTTTTCCCTTTTGTGCACTGGGGTGAAATTAAAGGGATTTTGGGAAAAAAAAGCTGCACTAACAAAGCTAAGCTGCCTTGGGAAGGGTTGTACCCAAAAGCTGATTGTCCAAGGTGTGGGAATCTCAGGTTTCCCACTGCTCTGGCCAAGCTGCCAGCTTGCTGTTGTCTGGAAAGAGAGATGGACATTAATTGAGAGGTTCTGTTTACTTTTGGGGGCAAAAGTAGGATCTGGGCTGTGAGACACCTGCAAGGGGGAACTGCTGCATGCAGGGGTGGATTGGAGCAGCCACCTGGAGGTGGGGGACCAGTCTGTGTCCCAAAAATCAGGGGAGGCTGAAGATAAACACAGCCAGGAGATTAGTCCAGGTGAAAGGAGAAGTGACTCACACAGGATTTGGTGAGGGGACAAACCTGTCTGGAAAGTAGGAGACTCCTAAAGCAGTTAATTTCTGTACACTGTGATGTTGTCAGGAACCTGTTCTGGCTCTGAGCAGTCCCATCTGTGATGATCTGGCAGGGTTTTTACGTAGGTCCAAAGTGACATTAAATCCTCTATGTTGTGCTTGCTGGTAGCTGTGTGATTCAGAAGCTTTCCTGCTGAAGGCAGAGTCCTGGCAGTGCCCAGCAGCAAGGGGACAGGAGGCAGGAACTGGAGCCTGCAGCTGATCCAGCCATTCCTGGTGTAATGGTGCTTATCCAAAGGAGTGCTGGGACTATGAACACCACATTTTGGCTGTGTGAGGGTGAGCCAAACGTTTTAAAGGCTCCTGTAGCCTTTAATCAGCAGCAGACCAGGGCTGTGTGCGTTCCCACACGTGTCCCAGGTCAGGAACCACAGCCTGCGGTGGCTGCAGGGGTCCTGGGGGCATGGGGAGGCTTCCCAGCAGGAGAAGCAGCACATCACCTAACGCCGAGGCAGGAAAAGTTTGAGGATAAACAAGAAACTTCTCTGATCCTATTTAGACCGCTCGAGGTTGCCCGTGCTGTAATGACACATTCTGCAGACTGCAGAACCCAGTAATTACAGCTAATAAGTCCAAGATGTGTAATTACCCTGAAGCACTTGGAGCAATAAGGCAGAGTTAAGCACGGCTGTTACACACTCCTTAGGTGATCCATGATTCCTTGCTCCCCACATGAAATCCAGGAGCAGCAAAAAGTGTAGCTGCTCTTTCCCCCACCCTCCTCAGTGCTGGATGGAGGGGAAAAGCCAGCTCTTTTTCCTGCTTCCATTCCCCAGCTCCAAAATCCCGTTCCTTTTCTCTAAGAGAGACAATTCCTGCTTGGATTTTCAGATCTGGAGTGGGAGGCTCTTGAGTGGAGGTTGTGTTTGTTTTTTCTTCCCACTGCTTTGCTTCCCTTCCTAATTAAAGTAGCTCTTTTGTCAGGCCGTGAATTTCTTCCCACCCTCCACTTTTCCCAGGGAGGATTCTTTACAATTCCTGCCTCTAATCAATACACAATTTATATTCAATAACTTTGGCCAGAGAATAGGGAAGCAGCGCTCAGCGTTTCTCCTGCAAATCCGGCGTGCTGGAGCTGCTGACTGAAGGTCAATGCAGGCTTGACTGTGACTGATTTTTACTGTCTTTGGGCAACCCAGCAGCAAAATGCAAGCTTTGGAAAACCTCAGCTCCATGCAGGCCGTAATGGATAGCACTGTGCAACCTGCCAAGCACGCTGTGAAGCTGGATCCCTTGGAAAAGCTCCCTCTTAATGCTCCTGCAGCCCTTTCGGATGGAAGAAGGGGACCCCACGCCTCCCTGGGACATGATGGATATCCTGACAGGTGCTGTTTCCCCAGGTGTACAGATGGGTGCTCTGATGGCAGGATGAGGCTGGGGCCTGCTCAGGGAGCAAGGAGAGAGCTCCATCAGGGGCACTGGGGATGGCAAGGTAATTCCAGAGATAAAGCCTCGTGCTGAGGGAGCAGCACCTCTTTTAACCTTCCTCCCAGCTGGCCTCATGCTCTTCTGTCTCCTGTCACTTGAGATCCTGCTGCCACCTCTTCACATCCCTCTGGCAGCACCATTCCTTCTTGAATCCCACCAGGATGGACAGAGAGCTGGAAGGGCAGGAGGAGATACAAGCAAGGACCCAAGAAGAAGTCTCAGTCATCCATGAAACTTCAGGGGATGGATGTCACCCTGTTGGGGAAGATGAAACAGGAAAGCCTTACAAATATGATTGCCTGGCAAAAGATTTTGAGAATATGGAAACTATAAGTGAGATTGAAATGAAAGCAAGCTTTGAGATACCAAGCCTTAGTTTCTGAACCACTGGAAAACAATGGTATGGCCGGCTGAAGGCAATGCCCTTTTGATGAAACAATATCCTCTGCAAGACAGGTCCAAGGGTCAGAGCAGACCCTACAAGATTGGCAGAAGTAGTTCAAAGAGCAGTTTTTAAGGTTTAAAATGTAACAAAGTATGGTAATGTAGTGATTCTTATAGGCTGTATGTCAATGATGTAGGATTTGTATCTTGGACTAGATTGGTTAGTGAAAATTAGAATATTCAGCTCAGAAGAAGATTTATTGTATTGTAACAGGAACTTCACTCTCTCTTTGGGGCTCCTCTTTGGGGCTCCTGCTTCAGGCCTGCTCCAAGCTGTGGCTGGCAGCTCCAGGCAGGGCCCCTGCACCCCAGCCCTTGGCAATGAACCGCGAGTTCCAGACCTGCCTTCAGAGATCTCTTGTCTCTGTCTGTCCCAACCGTCCTACCCACCGCCCCTCCTACAGTCTGGCCAGCTGGCCTCATGCTCTTCTGTCTCCTGTCACTTGAGATCCTGCTGCCACCTCTTCTCATCCCTCTGGCAGCACCATTCCCTCTCAAATCCCACCAGGATGGACAGAGAGCTGGAAGGGTAGGAGGAGATATGAGCAAGGACCCAAGAAGAAGTCTCAGTCCTCCACGAAACTCCAGGGGATGGATGTCACCCTCTGTGGCTGTTCACACCCTTACCCCCCATGGGCATTGCTGGGGAAGAGAGGATATATCCAATGGGAATGGCCAATTTTGGGTGTCCCACGGTGCCTCGCTCAGTCAGGGATGCTCCAGCTGACACGCTTAACAAGCAGGGAGGTGCAGCCTCGCAGTCATTTGGTGTCTTATTAATCACATTTAATGTGTAGTTTGCTTTAGCATTGATCATTTAAAAATTCCCTGTCGGAAAGGTTACCTGGATAATTACAGGTATAAATCTCAGGGACGTTCTTGCCAAAACAAATGGAGCGTCTCTGCTCAGGCCAGGGATGGACCCAAAGAAGCCATAAAAAGGGTGTGGAGTGATGGACCAGGAAATCTCCACCAAGCTGAGAAGAGCTGAGTAGCTCTGGAGATAAATGATGCATTTGGGTGGTTGGGAAGAGGTCCTGCAGTTGTCCTTCCTTTTAGAAAAGTAGGAGCTGATGGTGGTGGTGTTGCTCAACAATGTCTTGAGCATCTTCGGGTCCAGATTTGGGAGAGCACCACACAGTGTGTGAAGGATCCCACGAACAGGGATGGATTAGGCTGAGGTCACGAGGTGCCTCTTCCTGAAGGGTCTCAGGTATGGCTGAGGAAGTTGCAGGTGACCTGTTTATGAAGCAGAAGTGCTGATGAAAATCCTTGTTTAGCAGCAAAAAGCTTCAGTTGTTGTAGCCACTGGCTGGAAAATCCATGTTACTTGGTTCTGTCAGTGAAGGAAATGGAGTTGGACCTGCCTGATTGTGTTGGGGTTTTTTTTTATATTTGAAGTGAAAAGCTATCAGAGCATCATTAAGTTCACATGTACCCCTAGCTAGCAGGGAATGGCCTCTCCTCTGCAGCTCAACATTGTAAGCCAACCTCACACCCTTCCTTCTCTTCAAATTGTGGCTGTCTCCTGACCAGAGCAGGTCTCAGATGGTGACATTCACCCTTTTTCACATCCTCTGTCTCCTGAAGGCCATGTTTACCCACCTTCACCCCTTTCTGGAGAGGATGAGGTGAGTACTTGGAAAGAGAGGTGCTGATTTGGGTTCCTGGTCTGTGCCTGTGTTCAACACTCGGAAGGATTAGTCATGGTTCACACTGTCATAATAATTTAAGGTGCAATGACAAAAGTATTTTAGAATTCAAATATTCTGTATTAGAAGTATTAGTATTAGAAATAAGAAGAAATATTAAAGCCTTCAGTGTTTTGGATTGCTTGTAATTGCAGGATATGTTAATTTCAAAGCAAGAAACACAGGCTGGGACAGGGGCCCCAGTGCCCACAGCTTACATTATGAATAGCAAGAACAGCACACGGGACATCATCTTGATGGAACCAAGGCAAACAGCTAAAAACACTTAAAATACTCATCTGAAACCACCCCCATGTCTCTGTGGTATCCCAGCCCTCTCTAAAAGCACTGCCTGGCTTTTGTCTTTTACACTTACGCTAGCTGCTTCCAACTTTCTCATCAGCCTCATCTATAAATTCAGACTGTTCTTAAATAAGACTGGTGCCACACAAAACCACTTCTCCCATCCCTGTGTGCTGTCTAACGATTATTCCCTTATCCCTTTATATAACTGAATCAAGCCTGACACTTAAAGCACTCCCTTAGGGAAGTTATTGGATTTAACAGGGCTGAAACCAACAGGGTTCTAGAGAAATGCTCTAAAAACCTGGGCAAGATAATATCCTTCCCATAAGTTTCTGAACCACCCTATAAAATTCTATGGCAAGAATGAACTTCCACAGGATTTTTTTTTTTTTTTTTTGCCCAGAAAAGCTAATTATGAGTAAATAGACCTTGGTGCTTTTATTGCTGACCCCCAAAAAGGCAGTGGATGCTGCTATCCTGCTTCTTCTTTCCCAGGCAGAAGGATGTTTTGGCTCTGCTCCTCAGCAATTTGTCCTCATTTCAATCCCACATGGAATTTTGTCTATTCCAGATCTGTGGCATAAAGCTCTGCCATGAATTCCTCCTTGACTGGCTTTCCCTGGGAGTCCCCTGCTTTTCCATGGCTCCAACAGTTCTGGCTGCTCGGCCATATCTTTTCCCCTCCTTTTTTTGGGGGGACTTCTGAAGGAGGCTGAGCTTATTTGTTCCAGCTTGAGTGAGAGAGAGTGGATGGGAGGGGATAGGCAGAGGGAATATAAGACAGTATGACACAGAAATGGGGCAAAGATAATTCTCCAAATTTTTCCAATCCTTCTCTAGTCTTCCCAAAACCCCCATCATCCCAGCTTAGCCCCTCATCTCTCAGGAAAAGATGTTTTCTGTTGGACAAGCAGGATTATGGAGTACCCAAAGTGTTGATGCTGGAAGGGATTTTGTATTACCTTAGCTGATAATTCTCCCAGGAGCCTGTGCAAATATTCTCATGAATGAAAACTCCTTCTCTGGTATTTGCAATTCCTTTTATTCACGCTGACTTTTCCTTGCTGAGATTGCTCCCACAAAGGGCGAATAAATATTCAAAGTGCTCATGCCTGAAATGCTCCTGCCAATGTTAGGAAACGTTCTTTTTATTCTTTTTCTCACTGCATTCAAACAATTTCAATTGATGAACCTTAAAAGAAGCGGCTGTGTGGATGGGGAGGGTGACTCAGTGAGGGAAGAGAAGGATCACATGGTGGTATTAATGTCATTACCTACTCACCAAAGGGAAAGAAACCCTGGCGGTGGCTGGGGACATTTGGATATTAATTGAGAAGCTGAAATGAGTTCGTTTAACACTCCTTGCACAGACAATAAATGTTTCATCCCATTGACTTGTTTGTATGCAGGTTTTGTTTTGCCCTCTTTAATAAATTTGGGGAGGGGGCGGGGGGAGAGGGGGGAAAGCAGCTGCCAAAATACTCTCTGTAAATCATTCCACTGGCTGTGTTCCCTGTTTTGGGGCAGAGGATATTTGGAGATGGGGTTCAGGCTGTGCCACTCTCTCTCCGAGGTGTGCTTTAACTCATGATATGATCAGAGGTGACATCCTGTTCTTCTTGGGACAGGGTAGGAAAAAAGCTGGAAAGGAGCTGTGAAATCCTGGCCTGGCACAGCAGAAGGACCCGAGGGGCTCCTTGCATCAGCTGCACTAAAATGTCTCCAGTTTAGTCCCAAGCTTCCTCTCCCAGTACCTTGAACTGGGAAGAGCAGGAGTGGCTGAGGAGACCCAGGAGTTGTCTCAAAACTGCAGCATCAGTCTTCATCCTTTTTGTCTTGGTGGGGCTGCCCAAAACCTGCTGCCCAGCCCGTGTCAGTTTCTTGATATCCTCCCGTGCAAATGACAACAGGCACAGCTGCCTCAAACATCTCAGCACACAAGCCAAGGAAATATTCCCTGCATGGAAAATATTAAGGCTTTTTCTTCTTGAAGTCATAGATAGAAAGTCAGTTCCACTTGTTGCTGATTTTAAAATTACTTTTACTCAAAGTGTCCTTGCCTGATGGATCCTGGATTGTAAGAGGGGGCAGACATATCTTGGTGTGTGAAGTTGCTGGTCTTTGGGGTTAACTCCCTTTCTTAGTTTGGAAATAGGGGAATAGGTTCCTGTTTGTCAGAGCTGGGGCAGTCATCTTCTGTTCTTTGGGCAGTTTTCTTTATCTCTCCCACAGCCAATCCTCCCTCCAGGAGATCTCTTCTGTTCATGGGCCATTAATTATTAATTATCTGCTGTTCATGGCCAGTGAGTGTCCCTGCATGGCTGATCAAATTCCATCATCCCATTGGGAGATGCTCTGCCCAGGGGAGGAGCCAAGCATTCCTACCTGGATACAATCTGAGCCTGGAACAGCACAGCAGCCTTTGCCCACTGCATTCCCAGAGGAGGAGCTTTCTTCTGCCCTGCATTCCGAGAGGAAGAGCAGGCCCATCTCCAGCAGCCCTGGAGCTTCAGAGGAAAACTGCAGCCTTGTGCAGGATCCCTGTTCCAGCAGAACCACAGCTGGCACTGCAGGAGGGCTGAGCCCCCATGGGATGGGACTGTGCCACCACCCTGACACACAGGGGTCAGGTCAGATTCTGACTCTGTCAGTGGTGTTCTGTATTACTGCACTTTTTATTTTATTTTTATTTCCTTCCCTAATACTGAACTGTTATTCCTACTCCCATATCTTTGCCCGAGAGCCCCTTAATTTCAGAATTATGATAATTCAGAGGGAGGGGGTTTACATTTTCCATTCTAGGCGAGGCTCCTGCCTTCCTTAGCAGACTCCTGGCTTTTCAAACCAAGACACTCCCATTCTCTGGGGCACTCAAAATAAATCTCCCTCTCCAGGCTGCACCTGGATTTATGGGAGGCATGACCTGCACCAAGGCTGGACCCCTCACCAAGTAAATGGAAAACAGGGATGGAAAGGAGGATCCAACACCTCGACTACAGCCAGACCCTGGCTCTGCTCATCAGAGACCACCTGAATGCCCTGTGAATCTCCTTCCAGAGGCAGCAGGTGGCTGTTTTGGGACTGGGAAGCAGGAATGGGACAGCTGGTGGCAGGCAGCACACAGCCCTCAGCTGGAGGGTCCTTCCTGCCCCTCGTCACTCCTGGCTCCATAAAACTGCTGGAACAGGAGAAATTGCAGCCTGGAAAGTGCTGAAGAGAACATCTGAGTGACCTGGGGTGATGTTCCCAGGTCTGGCCACGCCATTTGCTCCTTACTGCCTACCCAGAACTCCAAAGTCCAACCTCAACCATCAGTATTTTGTGTTTCCAAGGCAACCCCAGCTTTAACAGCCTTCATAATGACATCATTTGGTTGAAATGAGCATGCATGATCTTTTGATTACCACTGGAAATATAAATTAGGTTACTCTCCCCATCCCCAGCCACTTGAAAAATAAATGCATTGGAGGGAGGGGGAGGGAAAAAAAAAACCTCAGAAGAGGGTAAATGGAAAAATCAATTTTTACATTAATGGAGTCCTCGTTCAGCATTTCTTCTCTTTATAGATTTAGATAACAGTGATATCTTAGTTTCACAGAGCAAAGAAATTAATTACTTACTAATGGTGCAATTCAGAAATTAATTTATGTTGTCCATTTAAATGTGTCATTATTAATCAATTTAAAGGAAGAGGCCTGTAAGCCAGCACCATCTGAACTGACTTATGTTGCCAGAGGAGTCTCCCTGCCCCTTCCTTTCTAGAAAACACATCATTCCTGTGAGTTGTACCTTGAGCTGCTCTGGCATCCCTGATAGAACAAAAAAAAGGAATTCCTCAGGCCTGATAGACAGGCCCATCATTGATGTATTTCCCTAGGTATGGACACTGACAGGGTGCTGCAAAATTTTTAAGGCTGGTTTGTTTCTTTCTTTTTTTTTTTTTTTTTTTTGGTGTATTTATTTGGATTCCTGGCCTGGAATTCAAATCCCACACTAAAAAGGCAATGCACAGAAAGAGGATGCTGTCTCCAGAGGATGGAGATGTTTTGCTCCTGACTTCCTAGCAGGTCTTGGCTTGGGGTTTAACACACCATGGGCTCCCCAAAAGGGTCAGGGTGGGACAGCCACCACAGGAGGGTGATAATTAAATTGTCACAGACCTGATTATCTTCTTTTTACTGCTTTATTTGATGGGAAGAGGTGATAAATTGCACAGGTCTCTTCTTTTTCTGAGTAAGGCTTGTCCCAGGCTGGAAAGGGGGATCCTGGACCATGCAGTAATTAATGAATAAACTAAAAAGCACTCCTTGAAACACTGAGGATTTCAGAATGGCATCAGTTCCCGAGTCCAGGCTTTTCCCTGGCAGGCAGGAGCCTGATGGAATGGTTTCCATTGTGCTGCTGCCTCCAGAAATGCTGCACCTGCCGCACATTTCCCTGTGCGCTCCCTGGAGCAAATGGCAAGGCTGGGGACTTGGGAGGACAATCTGCTGAGGGATCTTCTGTTCAAATCCTGTTTGGGCTGCTAGGATGAGGCTGGGATAGCCATTCCTTTCCTGTATTCATAGGATCATAGAATTACAGGGAAGGAAGGGACCTTAAAGATCATCTCATTCCACTCCCTGCCATGGGCAGGGCACCTTCCACTAGCCCAGGCTGCTCCCAGCCCCATCCAACCTGCCCTTGGATGGCAGGGGCAGCCAGGGGCAGGGGCAGCCACAGCTTCTTTGGGCACCCTGTGCCAGGGCCTCACCACCCCCACAGTGAAAAATCTTCTCCTAATATCCCATCTAACACTGCCCTGTTTCGGTAAAAAGTCATTTCCATTTTTCCTGTCTTTTGCAAACAGGCTCCCCCCATCTTTCTCGTGGGCTCCCTTCATATTGCCATTGCAATTTTGATGGTATCCCACTGTAAAACAGAGGGATGTGAAGGTCTGGAATTGCAGAGCCTACTCTGTATCTGTATTTATAGGCATTTCTTTCCTCTTTCCCCCCTCCCCTCGAAGCAAGGCTCACGTTTAACATCTGCTGCAGCAATAATGCTTCTTTATTAGGCTTGGAAAAGTTTAGACATGTGCCTATGGTAGACCAAAGCCTTTATCTGGCTTAAAGGGTTTCAGATTAGTTTCATGTTCTTCCTCACTGTTTTGTTTTTCAAGCCAATTACTGCCCTGCTGCCCACACTAGGCACATTCCAGCCTGGAAGTTCTTTGTCGAGCTAAAATACTTTCCCAGTGAAACACCAAGCAGAGAGTGAGCAGCAGGTTGCAGAATTAATCAAGAAATCATTTAGCACCTGCAAATAAATACTTGTATCTGAAGATTTTTTAGGTTTTTCTTTTCCTAAATCCCTGGTTTCTGAGCAGAAGGGCTGGGGAGAAGCTGCTGAGGTTTGGCTGCAGCAGATTAGGGAGTGTTCTCATCCTCCCTGGCTGGGGCTCCCCAAATTCTGATGGAAGGAGGTCACCCAGGCTGGGAGGTGGTGGCAGCAGCCCTCTGCCCACCCTTTCTGCAGCACTCCTGTGCCTTGGGATGATAACAAGAGTTCAGCTCATCCTGGCTGGTGCCTTTCTGGAGCCAGAGAGAGACAGAAGATACCAAAACCTCCAGCTGGTCCCTGGACACTCCTACACCCAGAAATCAGTGAGGTTGTGTGATTTCTACCACAATCCATTTCTTTCCCAGTCCATAAGCCAGGAGATAACCTTGGCTGGGCTCTGCAGGCTTTGACGTAGGAGTCAAACCTTTATTCAGTGCTAAGCAAAAGGAAAAACAAGAAGCTATAGAAAATGTTTGTATATATAACATCCAAAAGCTTTTTGCTTTCTCCAGTGTAGAAATTAAGAAGGAAACATAAACCCAAGTTAAAAACCTCGACTTGTTTAATGCTGATTATCTCCACCCAATTTCCAGAATCCTTGTGCTTTTTAGGATGAGAGAGAAGCAGTCTGGGGTATTGGCAGCCTGATTTTCATTAATTTCCCTCCTCCTTCCTTCTCTCCTAGTTCAATAACCTCAGAATCCATCTTCTGTGGGGTTTTTTGGTGCCCTGGACTTGCTTTTATTCATCTGCTGACAGCAGCCCCTTAAAAGTGAGCCCTAGGTCCTTGATTTCCTTTACTGCCACAAACTGTTGAATGTAATTTTGGATTGCCCTCACTCTGGAGTTTCTGGAGAGCTGGATTTGGTGCCATCCCAGGCATGGGAACATGGGCCCTTTATAATCCAAACCCCTTGGATTCTTGTGACTCTACAGATTCTTTTGTAAAACAACACTGAAAATGTGAGGTGGGGATGGAGCAGGGTTTTTCCTTGGCCTCATTTCTCTTGGTCTTTGTTGTTTTCCTTTTCTGGTCTAGAGGATCTCAACCCAATTTCCCTCACATTTGTGGGATCTGTGGATTGGAAGCTGAATCCCTCCCTCCTCTAGAAGAGATCCAGAGCTCCTTGGGCCTTCTGTGTCTGGCTGGGATCCATTTTCCAAATTACAACTTGCAGCAGACTCTCAAGAGCCTCATATACCCCCAGCCTTGGCAGCTGCCCCTTGTTTTTGGTTTTTTTTTTTTATTTTTTTGTTGTACTGCAAATCTCGTTCCCACATTTTAATAACCAGAATTAAGAGTCTCAGCTCTTATTTTCAAGGTACAGCCCCGGGCAGTCATGTTGATAACGCCTGCTGGGTTAAATATTGCACCTGCTCCATCCCTACCTCCATGACATGGAGGCCAGTCATGATGTTACATGGAAAATTATGGTACCCAAAATTGTGGTACCATCCCCAGGCCCCTGGTGGGAAGAAGGCTGCTGCTGTTCCAGGCTTGTAGCAGAAAGCTCTCCAGAGGCAGGGGATGTATGAAGAGGTACACCTTGGCTAAAGGAGCTTTACAAAGGTTTATATGCATTGATTGTTAGAGTGACAATGTTAGTGAATGAACAAGGCCATCAAAGAAGTTTTTTTTCCATTCAAGAGAGAGGGGGAAATGGGGGAAATGGGTTTGTAGAAAATTCTCAAAACCTGACAGAAGGCTCACCTGGTATGAAACCTTGAGATAAGAAATGCTGACTTAGACATGCCATGGAACAGGACAGACATTGTGGAGAGAGAAATGGAACGAGAAACAAGTTTCAAAGGATGGCCTTGTAAAAAAGACTGGATACTTTGGAGAAATAGAGCTATGAAAGATGCAGTTTTAGATGTTGGCTTTAAGGCATTTACAGCATGGTGTGGCTAAAGCTGATAGGCCAAGAAATACTTAGAATGTAATTAGGAAATAATTGGCTTCTGATTGTGATGGTGTGAATCATAACATCTGTATTGTCTCCCCCTTCACATTAAACTGAAAAAGGAGTACAAGTTTTTAAAACGCCTCTCAGTTGCCCATCTCTGGGTCAGAAAAGGGCACAGTCCAACAAGAGAGGAAGCAGAAACAAACCCCAGCAAGCCCTGCCTGGGAAGTGCTGTGCAGAGGAATTGAGCCTGGATCAGCAAGAGCTGCACCTCTTGACTCAGCAGCTCTTCTGTGACTCGGTTTATGGTGCAAGTGGGTTTATGGCCCTTGCTGCCCATCTGTCTCCGTGGTTCTGTTAAACCAAGTGAGGGATGCAGCCCTGCCTGCCAGGAGCTTTTGGGATTGCTGCAGGGAGCAGCCCTCCGTGGATCCTGTCTCCCCCATGTCCTGTGCCAGGCCCCGGTGACAGCTCAGGGGTGCAGAGCAGAGCACCATGGCAGGAGGGCTTAGGGCAATTTGCTCCCTGCATGAAGCTAATCCCTAAAGATGGTAACTGGCTTAAGACCTGAAAATAGGATTTTTTTCTTATGCCTTCTAAACCATTTCTTTTTCTCCTTCTCCTTGTAAAAGTGCAATCTACGGGCTCCTCATAGCTCTTGCCACAAACCAGTTTCCCCCACTCCCCAGGTGCAATATTTAACCCAGCAGGCGTTATCAACATGACTGCCCGGGGCTGTACCTTGAAAATAAGAGCTGAGACCCTTAATTCAGGCTATTAAAATGTGGGAATGAGATTTGCAGTACAACAAAAAAAAAAAATCTCAGCCTGAAAATGGGTTGACACATGGCAAAAGAGGAGTCCATTGTGAGTATCCCTAAGGACAGGGCTGTCCCCTCACCCTGCTGTGGTGGAAGTCCCCTCACTCATCTTCAGGATGGGTGAGTGTCAGACACCACAAAGCCTCACAGCAGCTTATGATGGCCTGCAGTAATAAGCTGGGGAGCAGGAGGCAGGTGGAGGAGGCTAGAGACAATGTCTGGGAAGCACATCACTTATTCCATTCCTCAGACAGCTCAGGTCCTTGAAGACTCTTCCATCCCAGTGCTGCTGTGGGATTCCCATGGGCTGCTCCTGCTCTCAAGCCATCTTTCCCCAGATCAGTGCTCAGCTCTCAGAATGACCAGTCAAACCATCAAACCTTCTTCACTGGCTGCTGCTTTTTCTGAGCACAGGGTGTTGGCCAAGCCACCCACTTTATTTCTTCCTGGCTGCTTCCAAGGGCAAGGTTCCACTGCAGCAGGACAGCAGCACATGAATTTCACCTGCTCAGAGGCAGCAGCTCCTCTGACACTGTTTTGGCCCATGCAGCTGATTATCCTGAATAAAATGAGCATCCACAGAGCACAGTGGGTGGCTCAGCAGGAAATAAATGAGGGGTTGGTATTGTATTTGCTGGGAGCTCTGATGTAGGAAGGAATGAAGAATCTGACTCCATGTTCTCAGAAGGCTAATTTATTATTTCATGATACTATATTATATTAAAGAATACTATACTATACTAAAGAATACAAAAAGGATACAGACAGAATGCTAAAAAGATAATAATGAAAACTCATGACTCTCTCCAGAGTCCCAACACAGCCTGGCACTGATTGGCCAATAAACCAAAACAATTCACAGCAGAATCCAATGAAACAATCACCTGTTGGACAGACAATCTCCAACCTCATTCCAAAGCAGCAAAACACAGGAGAAGCAAATGAGAGAATATTGTTTTCCTTTTTCTCTGAGGCTTCTCAGCTTCCCAGGAGAAAAATCCTGGGCAAAGGGATTTTTCAGAAAATGTGAATGGGACAGGTTGGTAGGGCAGCTGCCAAGAGCATCAGCCTGATTTGCAGGCTCACAGGTTTGTGAGTGCAGCTCATGGGAGGGCAGAGGATGGCTGAGAGAGGGAGAAATTTGGGAGATGGTTCAGTGGGAAGCCGGTCCCTTGGAGTGACAGTGATTAATGGGGCATGCTTCGCCGCTAAGCAGGCTGAACATGTGGTAGGTGTCTACCAACGCTTCTTCTGAAGGCACTTATCTCATAAAAACGAGTTCCCTCGTGTATTTGACAAATCTTGATTGATTTTCACTCCTGCCTACCTTTCTGGTCCCTGCCTCTCACAAAAATCACCGTGTACGTGGGAGTTTCCTCCAAGACAAAACTGACTCTGGAGCAGTGAGAGGGAGAGCTGGGGACAGCTCCTTTGACATGGAGCTTTTTTGCTGGCAGCCATCCTGCCCTACCTCCAATGCTGAAGTCCTCCCCATGCCTTTAGTGCTCTCCAGCTCTACCTGTCAGCCAATTAAGCTACATCCTTGCAAAAGTTTTAGCACAAGCTCACTGCAGCACAGCTCTTCTTGTCACCAGCACAGTGGAGAAGAGACTTGCAAAGGGATGGAAATACAGAGGGACACAGCAGAACCTGCAGAGACACCACTAAGTGTCTGTGAATGATGAAAAAAACCTTTTTATTAAGCACAGGTAGTCTGAAGTTCAGAGACTGGGAAGGGAGAAGTCAGAGAGCTGGGATCACCTTCCACAGACAAGGTGTGAATGTGCATCCAGGGAGACGTTCCCATCTGAGATCAGAGCATTCATGAGCAGCCTATATCCAGGGGAAAAAAAAATCCCAGGATCCCAGAACAGACTGGGTTGGAAAATGTCATCTTTTTCTATCCCCCTGCCATGGGCAGGGCACCTTCCTCTAACCCAGGCTGCTCCCAGCCCTGTTCAGCCTGGCTTTGGACAATTCTAGGGACCATGGGGCAGCCCCAGCTTCTCTGGGTACCCTGTGCCAGGGCCTCCCCACCTTCCCAAGAATGTTTCCTAGTATTTATCCTAAATCCTATCCCTCCGTGCTCTCGTGAAAAGCCCTTCTTAGGCAGTGCTTATATTGATGGCAGTATTTTCATATACAAACCACCTCACAATTTATGCCAGAGAAGAGCCCTGTGATGCAGTAACAACCCAGATTATCAACATGCAGAGATAGCACCAGGTTGTTGAGGTTGGAATTGATGGTATTTTGTGCTTAGGTTTAAATGCTTATTTTTTTAAAATGTATGTTATAGTTTTATAGGTAGTGAGTTTTGTAGTATTTTTTAAATAACATATAGTTATATATATAGTTTATTTTGGTATGTTATAGTTTTATAGGTAGTGAATTTTGTAGTATTTTTTAAATAAAGTATAAAATGGTTAACTTTTTTTGTTATAAGCTATTTAATTAAGAAATGATACTTAAATTATTTTTATTTTAACTTAACTAATTACTCAAAGTCTGCAATGTAGACTTTTTTGTTTAATTATAGAATACTACTTAAATTTATGAAGCAGGACTATTTTTTGCTTTAAAACTTTTATTTTGTTTTAAATATATTACTATATTCTAAAACTCTAAACTCCAAGTTCTTTATTTTGTGATATTATGCACTTCTATTTACACTACATGCAATTTTAGTGTTATTAACTAATTTTTGAAGGTTTTAAAATGGTTTTAAGTTAAATGTAGTTTTTTTTTTTTTTTTTTTTTTTTTTTTTTTAGGAGTTAGAGTTTGTTAGCATAGAAAACTTAAAATTCTCAGTATCTAGAACTTTAATTTGCCTTGTCTGTCTCCTTTCACCTCTCCTGAAGCTCCTCTACCTCTGTGTTATCAGGCTGCCCTGTGAACAGAGAGCTCCTTTTCAAACCCCAGCACTTCCAAATGAGTTACAGGCCCTCCAAATCCTGAGATAGGGGCAGCAAAATGCCGCAGTTGCAAAGCATTCTCCAAGTGATAAGCAATTTAGAGGTGGAGTACCCTCTCTGGGAAGATGCAGCCGGGGAAATTCCACCTCCAGCAATGGAAAGGTACACCTGGAGCTACTCAAACGAAAGGCTCTCGTTAGGCAGGCTTAATTGGGCTGCCTTGCTTAGCCCACCTGTGAGCAGCTTTGTGGCTGCAAGAGCTTAGAAAAGCAGGAGTGAGGCACTCCTTAAGTCTTTGGTTTGTTGGTTTATTTATTTTTATTTATTTATTTTTTTAAAGTTTTTTCCTGCTTTATTCTGGAAGCTGAAGTTGGAGGAAGCTTGAAAACTTGGGATGGCAGGTAGACAATATTTGGAGTCTGTGGATGTGACTGGAGTTTCTCAGAGGGGCTGATGCTCTTCAGGAATTCTGTTTTGACTCGAGGTACACAAGCAAGTGAAGAGGCTGAGCCAGATGCGATGTTTTTGGAGCTCTCTAGGGCTAGGAGCTGGCAGCCTTTCCTCTCACAAACAAATGCTTTAGGGAATGAGCTTGGATCTGGGGTGCTCTGTTGCAGGATGCAGATGAAACAGTGCTTATTGCTGTATTTCTAGAAAGGATTAAATGAAACACGGACCAAGAGATGCTTATCTAAAGAGATAAGGCTCCAAAGTAGCACAAAACTTCTTTAAAGAAAGCACTGTGTGGGTGAGCAGGGCTTTTTCTGGGCTGCTCAGTGTTGGCTGGGGGGAGAACTCCACAGATGGAGACTGGAATCAGAACAGTTCACTGGTGTTTGGTGAGCTTGTGAAATCATGAAAAAGGCTTGAAATGCCAGGTTGGACAGGGCTTGGAGCATCCTGGTCTAGTGGAAGGTGTCCTTGCCCATGGCAGGGGGTGAATGAGATGGGGCTTAAGTTCGCTCACTACCCAAACCCTTCTGTGTTTCTGTGATTAATTTTTTAACTGCTGTAAAAAGTCCTAGGGCTGGACCCTCAGTCTGGAGTATCCATAAATGTCTATTTTGGTGCCAGGGGCTGCCCCCTTGGGGAGCAGAGTGTGGACAGCTGCCTCAGGTACTTCTGTGCTCTCCCAAAACAGGTGATGGCCTTGGTTCAATTTCAGCTCCAAGTGCAAGGTTAGACCCAAGCTTTGGCTGTCACTGCTTTCCTGGGGTTTGATAATGTGCTGCTGATGCTGGCTCAGGTTCTTGGCCTATCCTTCCCCTGTATCTTCCTCCAGAACTGCAGTAAAAATACTGCATGTGCTGTAGAAAGGCTGCTGGGATGTTTTCCAGGCAAATGGCTGCAAGGAGGAGCAGCTCTCTCTTTCCTTTTTGTTTTAGCTCTGCTTCTCCCGAACTATGTCACAAAATGCATTCGTTTAGCTAAATTTCTTTATGCTGTGGATTGTGGTATTCTGCTTTCCTGTGGAATTGTGGGTCTGATAAATGAATGGTAACTTCTGCCCATCCCCTGCACAGGGGCCAGCAAGTTATGACTCTGTGGCCACCACTGGTGGATGGATTTGGGGAAAATGAATGTGGATGCTGCTGGATTTTACTTGTTTAGATGTGGGAGCTATTATAATGTTGGACACAGCTGGGTGTTTTCACCTGTCTGGGGTTCAAGGCAGAGTCTTGCATCTTTTTCATTGCTGGTTTCTTGGCTGCTTGTCCTTGTTAAACTCATTTTGTGGAGCCTCCCATCCCTGCTGCAGACTCCACTGCGGATAATGGGGTTGCCTGTGTTTGCTGAGGTTATCACAGCCCTGCAGTGACCAGGCCAGACTGTTTGCAGCTGCATGTTGCTTTTTTTAATGAAAAAGGACCCCTCTTGTGCAGCATTAAGCTACCAACGCAAAACCTGTCTCGCTGTCAGTGATAGACTAAAAATTGAGTTTTCCTACAGGAGCAGGAGTACCTTCTCAACCATGAACATCCATGTAATCCCAGCCATGAAGAGTGGTGTTCAGAATCAAAGATGGTGTAATCTTTTCATTAAAGAAAGAAATCTTCAGTGGGACTGGCTGTTGCTCTCTCTTCCCTGCTCCCCCCAGAGAGCTCTCTGCCAATTCCCCTCTGAGCAGATCTGTCAGTTTGCGGTACTTGGGGCAGCACTTGGGATAATTTATCTCCAGTTATTTTATTTCTGCTGGTTTCTGAGCTAATAACAAGAGATGAGGGCTCATCTCCCGCTCTGGGCACCTTCCCATCACTTAACTAACAATTAATAAGCCAGATAATGGAGTGTTTCTCCCACACAGGAATAAACACTGACTGTATTAAACTGCAGCAGCGCAGCATCTCCAGTCTGTTCAGAAACTGCAGCCAGTGCACAATCCTGTGCCCTGCTTAGAAGAAGCTGTTTTCCCCAGTCTGCAAGATGAAAATTAGGCTCAATTTATTGTTTTCCAGGCTGGAGGGGGGAAAAGTTTCTCACCCACTTGGATTAAGGGTCCCTGCTCCAGCAGCATGGTCACCCACAGCGTTGCCCTGGGAGAGCTGGGGCTGTCCCACCTCTCAGGGATGCTCTGGGCCATGGGGAAAGGGACAGTGGGAGCCCATCTGTGGGAGCTGGTGGCTGGGTCTGTTTGCAATCCACTTCTTTAATTGCTGGAGCATAGGAAGGGCGCCTGTTTATTACAGTGTGTGTGCATCAAAGTAAATACATTAACTCCATATAAACATTTCCTCGCTGAAAAGCCTCTAATTAAGAGTTCTTGCCAGCAGGCAGCCAATTACTTATCTCAGCAGCTTCATGTGTCCCCTGGCCTTCACCCACTGCCTGGAGGTCGTGAGGGAGAGCTGGGACCTGCAGTGTGTTCCAGAGGAGGAGGATGGAGGTTTCCCTGTGCTGCTGGGATGACAAGACCTGTGCTCCTGTGACCCTGTGTGCTTTCCCTCATCCTGTAAACCACATCCATGAGCCACAGGATGTTGTGTGAGCTGGGGAAAGTCCTTGGAATGTGGATTCACCACACTGGAATGGCCGGCACACCCAGGAATCTCTGAGGTTCCCCTGTGCCATCAACCCTGCACAAACCAGGCCACGAAGTCCCTCAGCCTGTGGATGTCCTTCAAAGTACCCTTTTTGCCTCCCTCCTCCTCCTCCTGCCACTGACTCTTTCAGTTGTTTCACCTCAGTCTGTCCTTTCAGAGGCCAACCCCTGCAGAACACTGCTGGTGGCAGTGCAGACTTTTTTGACATCCAGAAGTGTGCCAGACCACTGGGCTGCCATTTGGAGAGATCAAATGATTCCCGTGGCTGCAGAATTATGACACTAGCCTTGAGGGCTGGAGGGAGTGGATAGTCATGAGCTGAAAGCTGCCCCTTTGAAGTTTGGGATTTCTGGAGATGTCATCTTTTATATACATCACCAGCCAGGTTGCTTTTCATTTTGTTGGAGTGTTTTTCTTGTCTAGATTCTTAGAGAGCAAGACCTTACTTCAAGGCAGGAGGGATGATGAGAAAGATAGATGAGCCCAGACACTTATGCATTACAGATCTCTTTGAAATGGAGTAATTCCAATTTTTCAGAGCTAGCAACTTGCTAACGCCCTGTGCATTTATACACAAAAATTCTCTCCGGGCTGGGTAGAAATTGGGAGTTCCCTGATCCATGGGGGAAAATCTCTGCTGGGTCTGGCTTGAATTGTGCCAAAGCTGAGCCTGGCTTTAAGTCAGAGGTCTTTTTCCAAAGCTGTGGAGTGGATGGGCATCAAAGCCCGTGCCCTTTGTTAAGGAGCTGTTTTGCTGTCCCCATTTAGTGGGGACAGTGCCTGGTGGCAGCAGTGGTGTGAGAGATGCTGGCCTTGAACAGGAAACCCTTCCGTGCCCTTTGTGGTGCACACCCAGCCCCTTGGAGAGTGGAAAAGCGATAAAATTACCCAAAGCAAAATCACTTAAGCTGACTAAATGCCAGCTGGGGGTGTCTCATCCCTTAGGCACTCTTTCCAGTAAAATTCCTGGGACTGACTGAGGGTGATGTGCCATCAGGCTGGACTGTGCTATGCCAGGTACAGGTTAGGCAGGAAGAGCTTTTCTCCTCCTTAGAAGCAAAGAAAAGTAAAATCTGCCTGTCACCTCTGTGCTTTTAGCACTTTTGTTGAGAATTAAGCAATAAACAATCCAGGCACAAAAATTGTCCGGCATATTTTGAGCTTGGCCGTGGTTCCAACATCCCTGTCTTGTTCTGGTGTCCAGCTATTGAGGGACCTGCTCTCATTTTCACCTTTTATCCCTGTTAGGGCACTTTTAAAGGAGTAGTTATTTATGTTCTCATGGTTAACATCTGATCCAGGGAGAGAGGAGCTGCTCTGCATCCTGTGGCATCGGCTGGGTCATCAGCCCTGGGCTTGCAGGACATCACTGTGGGCATGCAGCCACACATCAGCCAATGCAAGTGGCTAAAAATCCTCACTTGAAGGTGCTGTGGGCTTGACCTGAGCCACCTCCTGCTCCTCAGAATCTTTGCCCGAGCAAGAAGTGCTCCTGCATGGACATTACAGCAAAGCAATAGGCTCTGCCTGTGCAGACACAGGCTTAAAAATGTGCTTTAGCCAAAAAGGAAAGATTTAGTTAAATCTTTCCTTGCTGGCTGTGACCTGGTACTCTCTCTGATGAGACCTCAGTGGTCTTGCCAGTGGAGCAGCAGCTCTGGCAGGTGAGCAGGCAAAAAAAAAGCTGTGCTGAGACTCCCTCATCAGCCTCCCCCATACATCAATGCCTTGTGCCTGTGAGGAATTCTTGGACAAAAAAAAAAAAAAAGAAAAAAGAAAAAATTCCCCTTGCACACAGAGCAGTGACAGATCTGGATTGTCTGGAGAAGATGAAATAATTTATAAGCTTTGGTTTAATGTTCCTGTTTCCTCTTTTTTTTTTTTTTCCTGCAGCTGCCACCTCCCCACCTTCTGTCACTGTCGTCTAAATGAATTTACAAGGAAAAGAAAATACTTCTCGTTAATGTTCTCACACAAACGAAACATTAGCCAGGGTGACAAAAAAGAAAATAATTGATTGTGAAAGCAAACCTCCTCTGAGACAGTCTGAGCATTATCAGGAGCAGCCTGGAGAGGGACTGGGGGGAAAGGGACAGGAGAGGAGGAGAACAGAGCAGGCTGGAACAACAAATGTAGCGTTTATGATAATTATCCATGTTTTAATCCCCGTTTCCAACCAAGCATTCACTTCCTTTAATTAGTTCTCGATTAGAAAGAGATTATCTAATAAATTGTACAAATAAAGAGCAGGTTATCTTTGCAGTATTCCTGCACACCAAGTTCTGAAAGGATGGGGACGCAGGGATGGGGCTTGAGAGGGACATGAGCGTGGAAAACCTTGTTTTCCTTTTCCCTCATTTCCTTGGCTGCAAATATTGGCTGTTTCTGGCATTAGCAATGCAGCCAGTGAAGTAAATCCATAATTAAACTGAATTAGCATGTACTTGGAAGTTTTACATGCACAGACACAAAGAAGGTTCCTGCTTGGAGCATTTCCAGTATGATTTGCAGGGGAGGTAGCAGGGAGAGCAAATAACACCGTGTAGTTTAGTTAAAAAGCACTTTTGCTGAAATTTGCTCTGAATTTTTGTGCTAAGAGAATGTAGCGTGGGCTGTCTGGGTGGCTGGTTGAACAGGGCCTCCTTAGTTTACCAGGAAATCTTTGGAAGTCACCTCTCAACTGGCCTCAGTGTGTGTGTCACCTCAGTGTGGCTGCACTGAGGTCTCTGGGTGATGCACACAGGAACTGGAAGCTGTGAGAGGTGGCTGTTGGAAGGTAATCAGCATTTCTGCCCTTCAAAGGACAAGCCTTTAACTTTACACCTTGCCCAAAAATTCAAGTTGAGGCAGCAGATTCATCTCCAGCCCCCTGTTAGCTTCTCTCCTCAGCTCTGGTAATGAACTCCTCAGACAAATGTAATAATTAAAGCATTTCCCAAATTAAATTTCCCCAGAATATGTCTACTGAAGTTTGGCATCTCTCCTTTAAAGTCAGACATAATCTTGGAAAAATGAGGTCACTGATTTTTTTTCCTGATTGAACATTTGAGAATCAAGCTTCCATTGCCCAGGAATTCAATACCACCAGTCAAGTTCTTTTCCCCACCTCTCAAATATCTTATACTTCATCTTGCTGCAACAATGAAATCAGATTGTACCTGACAGATTCTACTCTGTGTCTAATATTTTACTCTCAATTTGGATTAAAATTTAGCTTAATTGTGCCGAATTATCCTGGCTGTTTTGCCAGGTTCTCAGAGCTGGTGGGAGCCGTGTTTTGCTGGGATTTGTCCGTGCTTTTGTCACCTGAGGTGTGGAGGCAGGTGCTGGCTGGGTCAGGCCTAACCCTGCTGCCATCTCTGCCTTTCAAAGCCTCTGTGTGACCTCTCCTTACTGAGCTAGCATGGAACTTCATTTTAACTCCTACAAAGCAGAGCTCTTGCACTTCTCGGAAGATTTCCTTGGGCTTTCCAGCATGGAGCCATGGTTGTGACTGGTGTCAGCACTAGTGAGAAGCTGGGGTGCCATGCTGCCCTGGCTGTGAGACACACCTGGGTGGCTTTGGAGGTGGGACCCAGCAGGTTTGTGATGCTGAGGAGCTGTGCATTGTGCTGTGCTCTGGCTCCACCCTTCCCAATGATTTTCTTGGCCCGTGGTTGAGCAGTCAGTATTTTCGTTGTCTGGTTTTAATCCAACTTGACAAGAGAGGAGAGATCTTGGAGATCCCGAGTTTGTGCCAGCCCAGATAAATCAGCCTGGGCATTCCCACTGTGTCACCTCTGGAGCGCAGGCCCATGGCTGGGTGGTGTCCTCCAAGGTGGTGGTGAGGGGCTGGAGGAGTCCAAGGTGGTGTTGTGGGAAGGAACAAAGGTGGGGCTTGGCAGAAGCAGGAGTGAGAGGTTGGGAATTGCCTCCCTGGGTCTGTCAGGGAGCGTCAGTCAAGGACGTGTCCCGCTGGCGCGTGTGCCCAAAGTGACCTCCCCATCGATCGAGACAGTCAATAGGCAGCTACTTAAGAGCAAAGTTCCGTTTTCTTTCCTTATTTCTATTTCTTCTTCTTCTTCACTTTAATTACCTAAGATAGATAAGCAGCTGCGGGCCAATTAGAAAACAATTACTCGCTGTAATCAATGCTGGTGTGGAAAAAGGGTGAGGATGAGTGTAAAAGCTCCAGAAATGCCTTAAAACACAGCTCTGAGGTAACACTATCCACAACTCCCCATCCTTGAAAGCCCTTTGCCTTAACTTCCCCAAGGTAAAGAGCCAGAAATGTGAGGAGTTTCAGCCAGAAAAAAAAAAAGGCCAAACTAAGTGAAAAAACTATGGAAACGGTTGGACCCTTCAAAAGGGCAGAATTAAGGATTTCAGGATAAGGATGAGGACAACAGCTGTGTGATTTTTTGAGCAGCTTTTTCTGTTTTTCTGTGCTGCTTTCACCTGGGAGAAAACAATTCTAATTTTTTACGAGCTGTAATGGGCTCTGCACTGGCTGTTACCATTCACCAATGAGATCTGGTGCTTATAATGGATGGCTGGATGAAAATATCAACTCTGCTCTCAGTGCCAGTCAGAGGCGGTGACTAAAATGATAGGAATTATTAGGAAAACAAGGAACAAACCAGTAAACTGTATCCTGCCGTGACAGAGGGTACACCCGTGTCATGAGTAGTCTGCCACTGATTCTGGCAGGAGAGGGAAGGCTGGGGAAAGGTTTGGGGAGAGGCAAGAAGGGTGATGAAGGTATAGAAGTGGTTCTTGCACAGAACAACTTAAAAAGATCAGTTTTTGGAGCCCCCTGCCTTGTGTGCTAAAATCCCACAGAGACACAGGAATGACCCACCCCAACCCCAGGGTCTCCCTGTTCATCCCAGGTCAAAATGTCTCACAGGAACGCTTCACATAGACCTTTCTGCTCTCTTTTTCCCAAGCTGGTGGGTGCCTGAAAGGTGTTATTTCCATAGGGCTCCCACCAGGAATATGCACCTTAACCCTCCCAGACATGGCAAGGACTGGGGAAACTGGGCAACCTGTGTAGTTGTCTGATGTCTTGCAAGCTAAAGTTGGTCATTTCTTAATTGTGTTTGGGATAGGAGACAGCATAGCTGGAAAAAATGGGATATTTCTGAGCTAGGAGCTCAATGTCCTGGTTGTGGCAAGTGCTTGTGCTGTGTTGTGTGACCCACAAAATGAGGAGTTCATATTCACAGCATTGGGCAGCCAGATTTATCTGGGTGCTGAGAGCCTCCCAGAGGAGCCTGAAACCTCTGAGCTGTGGGTGGATACCTGGGAGAGCCTCCAGAAGCTGCTGTGGGTTCTGGAGCTGTTCCTGCAGACCCTGTCCCAGTGTGCTCTGTGGGACTGGGCTGGAGAGGAGCCACCCTGGCTACTTCTGCATCCCAGCACCACTGAGGCCAGGCTGGTGAGGGGAAAGGAAAGGGAAGCAACTAGTTGAGATGGGAGCACAAATGTCCTGGGGTGGAGCCCCCACAGACTTTCAGGACTATTTTGGTTATTCTGCAGGTGTGTGGTGTTGGCTCAGCTAGGCTGGATTGGCTCCTTGTGACAAAAACCAGAATCCCTGCCTGGAAGTGTGAGAGAAATGAGCTCTTCCCCCAGTTTCCTGGCAGGTGAGAAGCTCTCAGGGTGGGTTTCTCCTCTCTGCCTTTTGTGCCAGCCCTGCCAGTGCAATGGCAGGTAAGTGGCAACTCACTTGCCAAAATAGCTCTGTGCGAGCAGCAGGCAGACAAGCAAAACTGAACTGTCTGCAGTCCTGGAGAGCCTGGATTTAGAGAGATTTCCAGTAGTCATCAGCAAAATAAGAGAAAGAGGTGAGTTTTCTCCATGGCTGCCAGCTCAGTCTCTCAGTTCCTCCTCTCCTCACTGCGTGTTTCTCCAAGGAATGCAATCCTGGCTGGCTCTGAAACCAGAAAAAGGGATGCTCGGCTGGTGCTGCACTTGGCAGAGCTGCTGGTGAATTAGAAATAGCAGCATTTTCCTTCCACACTTAATCTCTCTCTGATTTCCTCTGATGGCCACCAATATTTCCGCTTCGTTATAGATGACATGCAATAACAAAAGTGGGTCTTTTTGGTGAAATATTAGCTGTACACCAGCGGTTTGCTCATAATGAACTGTCTACGTGGAGATCGCTAACTACAGCCTAATTATCAGTGAATAATTCATGGTGAATAATTGAATCATTTTAGCCCTTTCTGCCGAAATCAGACAGTGACTCATGATTTCTGGGAATTATTCTTAGAACATTTTATGGTGCCTATTTCACACGCTGAGGTCAATCAGGAGTATTTGAAGATGGGCTGTGGCAGGCAGATCTGTTCCTGGGCCAGACAGGAACAGGCTTTTGTTGCAGAAACTTGAAAGAGGAGAGATAAAAACGATTATCCTTTGTTCCAACTTGCTGCTCGGAGCTCTGCTATTCCAGAGCAGCTTTGCCTGTGGAATTGGGGCACTGGAATGTTTGTGGTGAGATGGATGCATGGGAGCAGATAACAATACATTCCAGCAGCTGCCTTCTCAGCTCTCATCATCTCAAGTCCACAAGCAACTGGCTTTGAGCTCATCCCCTTTATGGGTCTGTGAGCAGTCCATGGATTCAAGGAGCTGTAGGAATACAGGGCTGAGGAGTTTCCTTCTCCCGTGGATCAGAATAGCACCAGCTCCAAGAGGAGAAGAAAAAGGCTGATGTAAATGTGTGCCTCCCAAGTCTTCTGCTCAGCGAATTTTGATCTATTCCCCAATTCCCTTTCGTTTTTCCTGCCTTCGCTTCCCAAAAACATACATGATCTGTCACAATTTATAACCTCCGGTTTAAGGAGAACGGGGCAGACAAATTAATCTCTATAAAAGCTTCTTTTTTTATTGCACTTAATGTGCACCTTTCGCCTTGTGTAATGGAGCTTGCATTCTGAAAAAAATAACTTTGACGTCTTCCTATTTTATTTCTTCTTTGGCTGCACGAGCATCCTGCTCCCTCCATGTGAGCCAGCCAGCACGGGCAACTTCCCTTTCTCTCCATCTCTCTTTCAGTTGCTGTTTTGCCCAGATCTCTCTCTCTGGTCTGTGGCATGTTTAGGTATTGTCCAGCTGCACAGATTTCCTCATTTCCTTCCCTTCTTTCTTATCAGAGGTGTCAACACTCTGCAAAGTGCTGTAGACTCACCAGGACTTCAATTTTCTGGGGTTGTTTTGCTGGTGAGGAGCATCCTGTAGATGATGAAAAGGGCACTTTTGGGTGATTATTGTGAACCTTGACATCCCTCCTATGCCAGCCTGCTCCCAGCCCGTGTCCCACACGGTGCTGGGTGTAGCCTGGTGCTCTGTGGGAAGGGATGTTGGTGCTGAGAGGTGCCCGTGGATGGGGCAGGAGCAGGTCCTGCCCATTTGCCCTGGAGAATTCCTGTCTGGCATGGTCCCTGCAGCCTCCCCACGCTTTTCTGCATCCCCCTCCCACCCTGATGCTCCTGAAGGGCCTGCAGAGCCTCCCCATGGCCGGGCTCCCACGGGGAAGCAGAGTCTCCTTTGACTTTGGCGTGTTAGCCTGTAAGAGAGCTGACCCCACCGGGGATCAGGCTTGACCCCAAACTGTTAAGGAAAAATGCAGACAATCCCACAGCCCCATCCTTTTCCCCTCTGTGCCCCCTCTCCTCCTTTGCAGGACCTGGGAATGTTCAGCCTCGCTTACCCACCAGGGCTTTGAAGATTTGCTGTACAAAAAAAGGGGGGATGAAGACCTTGAGACATACAGGATGGTTTTTTAGGGCTTTCTAGGAAAGGAGGATTGCCACTGCGATTACAGGAAGCTTAATTTTCAAAGAATTTTTGTTATTTTGTTCCAAAACCCGAAAAATTAGAGGCTGACCTGAGAATTAGACGCCCTGAGTCCAGGAGAGCTTCACCCAACTTCACTTGGTGGTGTTTTGTCAGGAAAATGCAGGCAAATGGCAGCTATGGGGTTATGGCTTTGCACTGTGAATAGGGTGGCCTTCAGGGCAGAGGGGAGCTGGAAGCAGAGGGAATCAGGTTCTGTTTTCCTTTGGGAACCTCTGGCTTAGAAAATATCCAGGCAGCAAAAGAACTGCCATGAACTGCTTCCTCACTTTGAAGCTGAGAGTGTGACTTGCACAGTGCCTGTATGAGAGCTCAGCTGGAGCTTCCATAATCCAAGTTTGGAGAAGAAAAGGGGGGGAAAAACTCCACTAAAACATGAGTTTTATCCTTTTGTATTACTTGATGTGGAAAAAAACTGGTATGTCAGCACCTCCTGCGGTCCCCACAGTGCTGCTGAAACATGAGATCTGCTTTGAAACCAACTGGACGGAGCTGGAAAAAAGGCTGTGAGCAGCATTGGGAAATGTCTGTGGCATCCAGCAGCTCCCTGGCCTGCAGCCACTCAGGGGTTAAAGTAATGTTTTCCTCTTTTCCCTGTTCAAAAAAAATCCCCAAAATGATGAAAACTGGGCATGTTTGCCTGTTCTGGTCCTTGCCAGTGCAGAATCTCTGGGGAGGAGGAGAGTGAGGAATCAGGTTCCCTGAACCATTGTGGGGTGCAGCACTACTGGAACATGCAGCTGTCCTCCTTGGGAGCTCCACTGCAGGGAAAACCCTTCCCCAGGGAAAATGAAGGCTGGACTTCATGGGGAGAACACCCGCCAGGTCTGGATCTGGGCATGAGGAAGACCAAGCTCATGCAAGTTGGGCATTTTTGTCTGGAAGAAACAAAAAAGAGGCCATGATTATGAAACAGATGTGAAATCCTGTGAAAAAGTGAGAAACTTGACACCAGCTCCAGTGTCTTTTCTCTTTCCACAGCATTTTTGTCTGCTTGGTGATCCTCTCCAAAGTGATGCAATCCCAGCTCCTCCTTCCAGTGTTGATCAAATGTATCCCAATACTCATGTTCCCAAAATCAAGTTATATCTCCTGGGTGCCTCCTGAGTATTAGAGGGACTTTTATTCTCCAAATCAAGGGGAAAAGGGCACCCAACTGATTTCCCAGGAGGTGAGGGTTCTGTGGATGCTGCATTAGACACTAAAATTACCCACTGGATATTACACAGAGCATGTTGACATGAAAAAAAATAGGCTATTTTCTTTTTCTGAGTAGAAAGAAATTGGCTGTGTGCAGTCAGAGGCACTCCAGATTTGGATACTGCATCATTGTGAAAGGGATGTGAGGTGGAGAATATCTGGGGTATTGGTATGTAAATGAACACTTTAATTATTGCAGTCTGGTTGCTGATTTCCCATGTCTGGTGCAGCCAGAGCACCTGGATCCTGTAGGGATGTGGAGTTTATTTGGAACAGGTGAGCAGCTGGGGACTGGCACATCTGGGCAATGCATGGAGAATACCTGACCCATGGTGGGAGATGGAAAAGCAACAGGGATTTCAGTGCTGTGGCATGAGGGTTTTGAAGCCCACTCCTAAAAACTGGAGCGGAGGCAGAGCAGAGGTGCCAAGTGCTCCAGGCTGACCCCCTCCAGGCAGTCCCTGTGCCTCAGGCAGAGCCTTTCCAGGCCAAATATTGACTGGAGTGTGGCACAGATGTCCCTCACAGCCTCCTCCCTGTCCCCTCCCGCCCCAGTCTGGGAGGAGGGGAAGCCCCCAGCCATGCCAGGGCTTTGCCTCCTCATTATCTCATGGATCCCCCCCGTCTGTGCCCTGGGCTTTTTGCAGACCCCCATTATTTCCAATCCCCTTCACTTGTCAAAAGTAATTTGGTGACTTATTATCGGTCAGACGAAACAGCTCTGAGCTCTGCCAGCCCCGACCAGGGGCCCGGCTGCTTGCAGACCTTATCCCCCTCTTCCCCTCTCTCTGGGCTGAGCTGCTGAGGGGAGCATTCAGCAGGCAGATCCCAGCCTCAATTAGCAGCCCAGGAATTTTAATTAGTCGAGCAGTCAATTATATCACTGGACACCCTTTGCCCTCTCCCCTTGCTCCCCTCTCTCCCGCTGTCCATGGGCAAAGCTCCCAGCCCTGCTCTGAGCTGCCAGAGGGGCCCAGCTGTCCCAGATCCTGGTGCTGGCCGGTGGGTTTGTCCCCTCTGAGGCACAGCCTCATCCCTGACCTCCACTTGAACTGGGGCTCTATGCCCTCCCAGGCCTGCCCTGCTAGTAGCAGTGTGAGCAAGAGGGACACAGAGCAGGGAAGAGCTTTGGGTTTGGGCTCCATTCTCCTGCTTGGGTGCTGGGGACAGCAATGGGATGGAGAGGTTTGGAGAGAGGAGCTTTTCCTTCCCTTCTTGGTGCTTCTTGATCTACCTGTCAGTTCTCCTCTGAGGCTGGCTCACAAGCTGGGACAACAGGGGAGCTGCCAGCTGGTTAATGCTGTCACTTGCCTATCAATGAGAATCCCTTTGGGTCTGCTCTGCTATTTCTATTTTATTTGCTTCCTAAAAATTGCCTCCTCTCTCACTCCTGCACTCAGGGCTTTGCTGTATCTCCAAGGCAGCACTTCTGCTCACCACTGCTTCCTGACCTTGCTGGCGCATCAAAAACCTGTCCTAAACTCACTGGCCATTGATTAAAGTTGCCATTGATTAAAGTCCTTCCTAATTTTGGTGTTTCTGATAGTTTTGTGTCAAGTACTGCTCTTTTTGCTGTAAGATCAGGCTGCGGTGAGTCTCAAATCTGCACCAAATCACATCCTCAGGGTGCTGGACGTGCTTTACAAGGTGACACAGCTGGTGACAGGACACTGACCCTGCACAGGCATTCCCAAATTCTGGTCATCGTCCAAAGTGTCTTGTCCCAGTTCTTTTCTGAACAGCAAATGCCCTTTTCTGGGGCGTGAAGCAGCTTGGTCATCCCTTCCTCCATGCCTCCCTCCCTCCATCGTTCCACCTTTCCCCCGTGGCAGGCTCTAACTCTGTTAAAGCCCAGCCGGTGGCCTTTGGGCGTGGTGGCAATTGAGCTGCAGTGACACGGGCCGCTTGTCTCCCGCGGTAATTACCGGGTGTTCCACGGCATCTCGGAGAGAGAACTCCTCTCCCACCGGGAGCTGCGGGCTCTGAAAGCAGGGACGAGTGCGCAGATGTTTGGGAACGTGCAGACAATTACCCTGAGCGGCTCGTTCCCCTCTGACGGGGCCATTACACATCAGCGAGATGATCAGGAGCTGGCTGCACACGGTGGGGAAGGGATACTGGAACCATCTGGCTGTACCGAGTGTGAGATGGGGAACATCTGGCAGGCACGTGTTAAAATAGGATTAGCGGGGGGGGAAAAAAAAAAGTGATGGTGGAAAGGACGTTTTACCGTCCTGCCTTAATCGTCCTCCTCTTCTTCCTCACTGTGGTTCTCAGGTTGCACTCAGAGTGGTTTTCTCTGTGCATCAAATGCAGTTTAATAGCTGTGGGTTTTAATGTGCCTCAAGCACAGGGAAAATAATGGGGTGTGATCTCAATGAAGAGGGGAGGGGAAAGTTTTGGAGGAGAAGCCAAAGGTTGTGAAGGAAACAGTGCTTTGCTGGTCATTCTCTCAGTTATGGGTAAAGAGAAAGGGATGACTCCCGTACCACGAACACACTTCCTCCCCTGCAAGGTGCTTGGCAAGGCACTGAGAGAACCTCCTAGCTTCAAACCAGCTGGAACGTTAAAATACTTTGCAGAACTTCAGGTTATTAATACTCTGCAGAACCTCAGGTTAACCTCAGAGATTTCCCACCAACACCCTTTCCCACAAACACCAACAGGATGAAGTGAATAAAGCAGAGAGGAGAAGACCATAGTTAGACTAGGAGAAAACAGCTGATCCCACGCTTCCCTGACAAGTCTCTCTGTTGCTTTGATTGATCTCTGTGAGGAACAAAGCTCTGCCAGGCTGCCAAGTGTCTTGTGTACCCTGTCAGGCTGGTTTGAGTGCCTCTGTCTATTGTGAATGCGAGATCTGAGAGGAACGCATCTTGCTTGAGATTTAACTATGTTCCTTCTGTTTCCATCCTTTCCAGCTGTAAATATTCCAGGATTAGAGCAAAACTGGCTGTTTTGTAACTCCTGGGTGACACAGAGCAGGACAGGCTTTGCTAGTCACAGTGAACTGTCAGTTTCCTCATTAAATTAAATAGATGTGATTCACAGGGATGTGATACAGGCAGCACATTAACCCCCTCCTTAGAAGGATGGACACTGTTCAAACCACAAAAAGCACCTTCCTTCACCCTATGCCCTGCCTTTTATCCCATGCTGTTGGGAACAGACCTTTGGATGCCATGAAGCACTTTGATTTCCCCTTTGAAAAAGTGAAGCGAGGGAGGACAGGCACATTCAGCTGCTGGGACTGGTGTTTGCTGCTTTCTGACAAAGACAGAGGATCTGCTTCTCCTGTGGGGGGAAAGAAAAGCCCAGGAGCTCATAAGTGTGGGCAAAGTGGCTCATTTTGTGCCTGGAGAAGGAGGATGGAGGGCACGTGTCTTCTCTGTCCCTTCTTCAGGGCAGAGATTCCTATAAACACCAGTAATATGAGATGAGGATCAGCTTTTTTTCACAGCAGTTCAGCCTTCACTTAGAACCCTAAATAACAGCCAGGTTCTATGGGAAAGGCACCACATCTAGCAGCTCTTAATATTGCTGGACTCACTTGAAACTCCTGGCTGTAATGGCTACAATTATGAATTAATGGCCTTAAATTCACCATCAGACCTAGTGCCTAGTTCTCCTGCCTGGTTCTTGTTTCCATTCTGCCTTCTCATTGCTGTTCCACAATTATTTGTCATTAGTCATTAATCTTGAAAGCATCAGCTTTATTTTCTCTTATTTTCCTCCAAGAAACTCTTGCCTGCTCCCAGGTTTTTATTGTTCATTGTTTTCCATCACTCTTTCCCTTGCCTCAATCTAATCAGTTTTGTACTGCTCTAAAAACTATTTTTTTTTTTTTTTGTCAGGGGAATAAAGCACTGGAGTGAACACGCCCAAGAGATGTGTGTGACACATCTGATGCTGCCAGCACCTCGGGGGTGTTTATGCCCTGCTTACAGCTCAGCCCTCTGGGGAGGAGACAGCATTAGAGCATTTTTTCCATAGAACTCTACCAATCCTGGCTATTTTTCCTGATTTTTCCTGTCCCACACTCAGCTGCAGCAGGAACTTCCACAGGGTCTTTCTCCAGGACTCTGCTTGGTGTGGAGCTGTTTCTCCCTGCAGATCCCAAATTTCATTAAAAAGCTGGCACAGGTGTTTCTGGGCTGAGATCTTGCAGGAAAAGGATGAAATTATCCAAGAGGAACAAATTTCAGACCTTTGACCAGCACCTGAAGTGAGAACAAGGAATCGGGTCATGTCTCAAAGGGTGCAGAAGAGCTCAAAACTACGAGGGTGTTTAAATTAACACTTCTCTCATCCTGTCATGCCAGAGGCAGGTCAGGATGGTCCTCTCTGGCAATGCAGGGGAGGATGCTGAGAGATGCTGGGACCTGCTCTCTGGCAGGAAGGGAGCTGTCCTTGGAGCTGAATGAACCCTCTGCTAGCAGAGCATCCAAAATCTCCCAGCTCGGCATCCCCGGGCAGTCCTGTGGGACAGGAGTGCTGTTAGTGAGGAGGGACCCCTCTGGTGGGTCACATCTCCTTTGCTTTCAGTCAGTGCCTTGATCCCACAGTGGGAAGATGTTCCTAGAGATCTTGGAACCCTGGATGCTGAGAATTTCAGACTTTCTGTGCTGACAGGCACTGACCCCCGAGAGAGCACTGCATTTGACCTGTGGCCACAGAGAAGGCTTCCAAAATTGATTGATAGAACTGCGATTGTGGATGTGGAGTTTGAATAGAAATGTGTAATATCATGTGGTGGAAAACTTAGAGTTTAAAGTTTTAGAGAAGGTTTTAAAGAATTTTAAAGGTTTTAAAGAATAGAGATTTCTTCCTATCTCAAGATCTCCATTTGCTTCCTTCGCTCTCCCTGAGACTGTCTCCAGCAGGGTTTTACACCACTCCTGAAGTTCTTGTCTTCTTGCTGCTGCCAGGTTTCCTTTCTTCTTCCATCTTTCTCCCCTTGGATCCTGAGTCTTTCCAAGGAAATGGCAGGGGTGTTGATGCTTCAGCTGCTGCTGGCCCCTCTGGTGCCTTCCAGATGGAGAGACTCAGCACTGCTCCAGGTTTTGCTTCCTCCCTGCACACACAGACTGTAGCATGGGGAGGGATTGAGCCAGCAAAGGATGCTCAGGGCAAGAAGTGAGAGATTGTGCATCCATCCCATCAGTGTGGAGACAAAGCAGGGGCCAAAAGAATCCAGTTAAACCAGGCATGTGTCCAACCCCCGTGTGAGATTTTGGCAAAGGTGACCAACAGTGGCAAAAAATATTAACTCTGATAGCTGAGCATTCTGTGGCTTTAATTACACAATTCACCAGGGCTCTGGCAGGAGATCCCTGGGCAATAGAGGTTGGGAGAAGAAGGTAAAAGAAAAGATCTGGGCAGCAAAATACCCGTATTTTATTTTTTGAAGTATTTTTCCCCTCAGAGTGGATTTTTCCCCCCTGCCTGTCCCCACTCAGCGAGACCAAAGGCACATGGAGCATTTGTTTCAGGGGGTACCAAAGTGGGAAAAAATTGGACATTTTGGAGAGAAGTGAGACAAAAAATTATCTCTCAGGAAGAAAATAACCAATAACAGCAGAGAGTTGCAGGAAGCAGAGAAATTGTGACATTTAGGGAATAGCCTAAAATTCAGGCAGATGTGACCAACAGGGAAAACAATAACCTTGTGACATTTGGGGACCAACTCCATTAAAAACAGTGCTGCTGAAATGTGCCAAACCCACACGTGTGGCCTCCTTCTCTGCTGCTAAATGTGGGGAAATGGTGGTTGGAAGGGAGAGGGGAGAAAAGGGTTATTTTTGTTTAAATATGTTGGGACTAGAAGGGATCAAAAGCTGCACCGAGTCTTCCCTGAAGCACTAAACATTTTTTCTGCCAACCAAGTGCCCAGAACTTGGCAAGGCTTCACTGACTTGATCGCTCTCCAGTAGTCAAATGCTGCTATGGAAATCTTCCAAGGAGCTGATGACTGATCATTAGTGTTGTTCAAAAGCACGTTCAGCTTTTCAGGCTGGGCAGAGCCACGTCAGGAACGTGGAGGTGCTTTACTTTCCAAAGCAAAGCTTAGACTTCCCAAGGCAGCCTAAGTCCTCAGCCCTGCATCTGCTGCTGTTGGTAAGCAGGGAAGGTGAGGGTTGGGCTGTGCTTTTGGCTCAGGATCGAGTCCCCTTGGTGGCAGACCTTGGGCTGCTCTCACTCCGTGTCCCTGCCTGTCATCCCCAGGGATCCAAGTCCGTGGTGGTTGCGTCCCCCCAGTTTGGTTTTGCTTTTGTGGGAAAACATAGACCCAAATGTACACCTGACTGGGAGAATTTGTGGGGGTGACAGGCGTTTGAAGGGGACGTCCAGCAGACACCTGCCGTGTCAGCTCCTGCCTCTGTGTGTGCCCTAGGGAATGAAGCTCTGGGAAGGATGGATGCCTTTGGCTCAGCAGTTTTCCCCCCAGTTACAGCTGAATGGAGAAGGGGAGGGTGCAACTCCTTTTCGACTCTGTTTCCCACTGGGAGAAGCCCATAGGGGTTTTCCTTGGTGAGTGAAGTGTGCTGGTTCTGTCTGTCTGCTTCCTTCCCGATCCTCTCCAGCTACTGGCAATGGAGAGGCATGGCCTGACTGTGGCAGAAACAGATGGGAAGCTCTCAATCCAATAAACTTCCCAAGTTTTCTCTCTGTCATGGATGTGTTGCCTTCTCTTGGCAGCAAAGGCCTGGAGACCTCTCAGCCCCAAGGCCAGGCTGCAGGATCCCAGTGTGCCTCCTGGGCAGTGGGACAGCAGGATCAGGGTGGCTTTGGGGGAAGCAAAAGCTGCCCCTTTGTGCCAAGAGAAAACCTGGATGTCTCTGGAAACCCTTCTTCCTTTCCCAGCCCTGGCTCTATCAGAGCATCCCGCTAGGACAGCTGGTTTTAAAGCTTGTGGAAGGGGGAGCCGTGTTTGACATATGGCTTAAAAAATGCTCATGTGTGCCCAGCCCTAGAATTACCCAAACATTGTAGCAGGGCTAAGGGGGAAGAGATCAGCCAAACACTCTATTTTTCCACCTAAAACTAGCTAAGATGGATTTCGGGGGAGACTGTGAGGGGAAAAACACAGGCAAAGTGGCCCTATTAAAGCAAGGTAGCACAGGCAAGTCCTAATTTCAGAACACAGTGCCTGCCCTTTCTTGCTGCCTAGCAGAAATCAAAACAAAAATAAGCTGAGAAACCTTTTTCAGCCTCATTTTCAAAGCTATCTCTGACCAGAAAATAGCCCTGAAATGAGTGTGAGAAGTTAAGAGCCACACAGGGAGACTTGGGAAAGGAGATGGTGGAGTGTTAGGAAGGTTTGTTTGTGTGCAAAATGTATTATTACCTATCTTGGAAAACACAGGATATTATATTGCTTTACATTTGGGGTATTTTTGCTGCAAGGCTCCAGAGTGATTTGTGGTGGTGGGGCTGAGGGAAGATAACAAATGGGAGATTATGAAGAATGGAATTTCCCCCCCCCGTCAGTTACAGTATTAAATAGCTGCTTCTATCACAGCAATTTCTCCCCCTCTCCCCCCTTTTCTTTTTGTGGTGTGCCGAGATAAAAAAAAAGAAACCAACCCTTTATTTGCTAAGGCCACTTATTTAATTTAATCAGGCTGAAGTACACCTTTAATAAATTTGCCTCCAAAATGAAAAATTACAGAGATGTGGCAGAAGAATATTTTAATGAAAACTGATGATGTAGCAAGTTAGAGCAGAATTATGTCCTCTCCCTGCCCTTTCCTAGCATGCAGCAATACAAGAGAGCAGACAAATACCCCTCAAAAAATCACAGGTTGTGCCATAGAACTCTTTTTAGTTTTCCTGTCCCAAGATCTACTCTCTTGAGGGGCTGTTTGCTGATTTCTAGACAACCTGCCAAGAAATCCGGGAGTAACAGCACTGAAATAAGGCAGGCAGCAGGATCAGTCTGCAGGATGTGTGATGCCAGGCAGGACTGTCCAGGTGTTGGGATATTCATGGAAGAGGTTGTTCAAGGGCAGGGGATGCATAACAAGGAGAACTATTCTTAGATGGATCCTCAACCAGTCCCAAATCCACTCTGCTTTCCTTCCAGATGATGGCACTCAATGGTGCCAGCAAATATTTACCTGGCCCCAAAGCTGCTTCTCAAGCTGGGAGAGCAGCAATGCAAGGATGCAAAAAAAAAAAAAAAAAAAAAAAAAAAATCAACATTTCCAAGTGGGAAGGAGGAAGATCTACAGGAATTCAGCAAGGCTGACTTCAGCCTCTTCAAATAACAGGGCCCTTGCCCCCAGAAATGCTGGGATTTCATTTTTTGAGCATTTCCCTTTTATTCTGTGCTGGTATATTAAGGAAAAAGGCCATGGGGTTAAAGTGCAGCACCACAGCAACCTCAATGGAGGTATTGCCTACTCACAGCCCTGTTTTCCTCCAAAATCTCTCTTTACTCATGAAACTGCTCAGCTGTCGTGTGGAGGAATGGAAGTTCTTGGAAACAAAATAAACCCAGGAGGTCAGCAAGCCTCCAGAATCAGGAGGCACACACCTGTCACTCTAGGACACGAAACAGAAAGACACGGACACTGGATTTTCTAAGGTAAAAAGAGGGTGTTTAATTTCTGATTTTAACATTTATAGATTTCCAAAAGTGACAGTGGATTGGAGAGTGACAGTGCCACCTCTCCAATGACACTGGACAAACCAACAGTCGATTAAATTTCTCCTTCTCTATAAAAGAATGCAAAACAATAAGTTTTTTACATAAAGTGTGTGAGAAAGTTTGTTACAAGAATGTAAACATCAGAAGGCTTAGGAAAACTTAAAAAATCAAAGTGACACACACCTTCTCTTGGAAGCAATGTGTCCAAATCCACCACATTGGTCAGGTCTCACTTTGGCAAAAAATAGAGAAGATAAATCTGGACTGCAAAGTGTGAATCCTTCCCTGTTTTGGGCATTTTGGTGTGAATCACTGCCGTTTGTTAGAGGGAAGGTCCTTTGCTTAGCCCTGGAGCCCTTCCTCCTCGAGCTTGGTCTGTCAGTGAATGTCGTGGTGATGACAAATTTATGACATCAGAACGTGAGTCCCTGGGAGCCATTGTGACAGATGAGGTACTGCAGATCCCCTGCTAGCAAAAGGAAAACTCAGCAGAAGGAAACTCAGAGGAGATTTATGAGTCTTCTCCAGGAACCGACGTCACTCCTGGCCTGGGGCCACCACAGCCTACAGGGTTTACATTGCCTGTGCCCCAGGCCTTGCTCTCAGGGGATCAGGCTGAGATTAACCCAGCCAAAAACAGCAGAGGGGTGCCACAGGGGCAGTTGTTGGGCAGAGCTGGTGGGAGGGACCAGCCAGAAGTGGAAGTGCCCCAGGAGAAGACCAGTGCATGAGAAACTCTACCCGATGGTTCATTTTTACCTGTTACTTGGTGAAAATGCAGAGAATGGAGCTGGTTACCTCCCTGTAGGACACAAAGCTGATACTGAGACTTTTATTTCTTGTCTCACTCACTGGATGGACCCTGGTGGTTCTTGAGGCTCCTCCACCAGCCAGGAGGAGCAAGGCCATGACTTCATCCTCTGATAATGAAGATTCAGCAATGAACTCTCTCTCCTGGCGAGCTGGAAAGCTGGCATGTCATGTGAAGGACTTCTCTCCCACTTCTCCCTAATTCAGGCTGAACTTCAGCCAGTGGATCCCACAGCTGCTCTTTTGGGTTGGGCAGACCTTTTAGGAGCTCCCCTCTCCCAAGCTCCATCAGCTGTAGAACAGAGATGGCAACCAAAGCTGTCCATAAAATATCCTCTTTCCCAAAGGGTGAGCCGTGTTTTTCCAGGTTTGCCCGCTATGCTTTTCCTAGTTTCCATGAAAACAAATCGCAGTTTTCATAAACACAAACTACCATCTGGCCCTGGAACGTTGGTGGGTGTTTTTATCTGCCTTCCTTGGGATTTGCAAACTGTTGGGAAAATCCTAGCGAGGTGAAAAGGATAAGTTTTGGCACAGCTCCACAGAGCTGTTGCTCCAACCCCAATCTCTCACGCACTCTGAGGCCGGGTTTGCTGCTGCAGGTTCAGTTGCCTTGACTTGATCAAGAGCTCCAGAGCATCATCCCAAGGAGGCTTTTCCTCATCCCTTCACCTGAAAAGAACCACCCAACAGCTCTTCCTTTAAGGCTGCTCTGGTGCAAGCTGTGTTCAGTGGTGACTCAGTGCTGGGCGCGAGCCTGGCACCATCTGCCCGTAGCCGTGGTGTTCCCATCCAGGAGCACCAGGACAAACCAGAGCAGGACTGGGCTCTGCAGGTTCCCCACCAGCACAAACCCAGCTCAGTCATGCTAAGAAAAGCTTCTCCCCTCTCCCAAACTTCACTTAATAAAGCCATTAGCACTCCATTAAATATTTAACTTGGTGTGTTGTCCTACCTGTGAGCGGGGAAGGGCAAAGGCAGGAGCAGATGGGACAGGGATGATTCAGAGCCTGGTGTTGCATCCCAGAGCTCGAGCCAGGGAGCTGCTTAAATCAAATCAGGCTCAGTAATGAGAAAGTACATAATTAGATGCTTTAGCAACCATGGCTGCCCTGTGTGAGGTTTTGCACCATCCCCATGGGCTGTTTTTTCAGAGCGAGGTGAGATTTGGATGAATTGCCTGGAAGGGTTTCAGTGCTGGATCTGGGTTCTGGGTGTGGAGGGGGCATCTCCAGAATGATGGGAATTGAATGAATGGGTTTGTGCTTGTGGCAGAGAAGTATAAAGGGGAGACCTTACCACAGATGGGAATTTAGGCAAAGGCATTCCAGCTTTTTGGGTGCTGGAGAATAGAGGTGGCAAGGCGTCGGCAGAAGTATGGTGGCCTTCAGTTTCTGTGTCCATTCATCAAAGGAATGGTTTGGGAAAGCCTTTGAATTCCCAGAGGGCTCCAGCAAGAGGATTTGGATAGGTCTTTTATCTGTGCTGAGGATTCAGTCTATCTCTGGTATTGCAAGATGACCTGTAGTGGAGGGAGGGAAGGAGGGAGGGGGCTCAGCCAGACACATTTTAGGGAGCTTGTTCAGGTAGGAGATGCTTCCTCCAAGGGTGTCCAACCAGGATAGAGCAGATCATGCCCAAAACCTCTGCTGGAGAGAGAGCTGGTATTAATTTAATATGCACAGGGCCAGAGAGGGAATCAGCAGAGCAAACATGAAAATCCTTCATCTTCTCGGGGAATGTTCATAACCCATGTATTGCATTTCTTAGCCCGGCATAAGTTCCCTCTCCCTCTCAAAAGAATCAAACATTAAATTAAAAGTTCTTGGAAGAGATATCCCCAGATTTCACAATTCACACGGTTCTTGTTTCCTGGCTAGTTCTCATTCCCAGTGCAGGGTATTGACATACTCAGATAAGGGTAATTCTTGGGTTTTTTAGGTCTTTCTTGGACTCTGGACTTGTTTAGACATTCAGAAATGGGAAGCGATGCATTTCTTCGTGCTCTTAATTATTTCCATCATTCCCGTATTCCTTCATGCGCGTTCTCCCTGTCAGCCACTGTCCTCCTGCCTGAATTACAGAGATTCTTGAAATGCTCTTCTTCACCCCACCCAGCCTTGGCTGGTCTCTGTGCCCCCACACCTGCAGGCATTAGGAGACAGCACATCTCATTTCCTGCACAATTCCCGTGGGAAGCACCTTCAGCATGTTCAGCTCAAGGAAGAGACCCTTCCATCAGTCACTGGGGTCCCCTTGATCTGAAGTGTGTTGCACAAACACAAGGCAAGGATAAAGAACTGATCTGGTGCTTGCCAAAAAGGATTTTTATGCAAAAAGCGTCACAAATGTTTGCAGATGAGAGGAAAAAAGAGAAAAGTATCAATATGAGCACCTCCTTGGACACTGCTGCTCTGAGCTGCTGTTTCCTTTCCAGTTCTTTTCCTGCATCTCTGAGACAAACCAGGAGCACTCTTGTATTTAATAATAGGGGAAATTCAAGTGATTTCGATCAATCAGCCTTACCCAGAGTCTCTGGAGGACTGCAGTTCCAGCTCTCCTCCCCTTCCCTGTTACACTCCAAAACTACTCAAGGAGATCACATTTGTAGGTTGGCAATTAATAAAGCAATCCCATCATTCAGAAAAAAGGGAAATTGTGTTAAAGTCAGACTGTGGGCTCAACTGCTTAACAGCAAGAAATGTGTGCCAGGCTGCATTTTAACCTGCTTGGCATTTTTTAAACAAAGCTTTGTCCATCTACTTCAACTCAAAGGGCTTGAAAGAGAGAAATAAACGTTTTCCTGGGGCCAGCCTAAAAAAGCTCTTCATCTTGGCTCTGAAAAGGAAGAGCTGAGGATCTGATTGTGCCTAAATGGATCAATTTTTCCCTCCCCTATCAAGTCCATCAAGCTGCCATCTATTGAAATCTATTTAAGCAGCCTACTCATCTCTGGTGGCCTCTATGTGATGGTACCCCCGGGTATTGGGGAAGAAGAAGTGAGATGCAACAGGGAGCTGGTGCAGGGGGGTTCAAGAATAGAGAAAATGAGAACACAGAATCTCTTCCACACTTTGCTCAACATGCAAGGGAAAAAAAAAATCACCTCTTCCTTTTAGTGAAAGCCATTAAAGAGAAAGAGGGAAGGAGAAAGGAAGGAAGAGGAGAGTCATTACAAGGCTTTGAATCTGGAGGCCTTTTCAATCTCTTACACTGAATGTAGGTTGTCAGCAAAGAAGAAAAGCAGCCGCTCTGCTGATAACGCAGGTACCAGTAAAACCTGCTGTGCTCCTAATGAATCCTGACTAAGCACTTTGGGAGGGGAGGGAAAGGAAAAACCACTGGCTTGTTGGAGTTTGCCCTGTGGTGTGGCCCTTGTCTGAGCCAAGGAGGGACACAGTGGTATGTCCTGGGCTCACAGGAATGTTCCTGGGTAAAAGGGACAGTCCCTGATGGGCTCCAGGGGCACTTTGGCATGGGATGACTGCAGGAGGCAGATCCTTTCTTCTTGCACCTGATTGAACTCCAGCTGTGTGGGTTGGGAGGAGGTGGCCCTGCTCCTGCGTGGGTTTTTGTGGGAATTGAAAAACCAGAAACTTCCACAGACATGGAAGGGTTTGATTTGCAGCCTTGGGAGAAGCTTGGATTAATGTAAAAATACAATACACAGATATTAAGCAGAAAAATAATAAAAGTATGTTTCTATAGTTCTAAGTAAGAATATGCCTGAAGTAAGTAAGAAATTGTATGGGTAAGATGGGTAAGATGGTGAAGGGTCTAGAGTGTAGTAATGTAATTGTGTGGGGTAGTTGGGAGTTTAGAAGTTGTAACAGAAGCACGTGTGTGCACATGTGAGACAGAAGCCATTGGACAAAAGTATCTGCAGTGCAGCAGAAGTAAGTAAAGGCAATAGGTTAGAAAAGCAAAATACACCTTGTGGCATCTGTCTATTGGACTAGAAAGTTCTATACTGCCTTGTAACAAAGAACTTGTGACTACTCTGAGCTATGGCCGACTGCTCACTCCTCTAAAATCTCACAGCCTCCGAGACTGATGCTTATCTGAGCAATAAATCGTTCTTAGCCCAACTGTGGTCCAATCCTTTCATCTCTACTGGTGACAATGATAGATTTAGGAGGAGCCTCCTGAACTCCCAGGGCAGGTCTTTTGAGATTTCAGTGTTCCCCAGGGCTTCCCGTGGAGCCTTTCCAAACTCAGCCTCCATGGGGCCATGGGTTACTGGTTCCAAACTCAGCCTCCATGGGGCCGTGGGTTGCTGGTTCCAAACTCAGCCGCCATGGGGCTGTGGGTTCAGCAGTCGGGGCCAGGTGAAGATGCTGTCATGGGGTTATCCCTAAAGGTTTAGGCTTGGGATCTCTGTCCACGATTACACCTCTTCTTGGAGACCAAGTGGTGAGTTCATTGTGACATTTGAAAGAATTTCCAACTCAGAGTGAGCTCTTCTACCACCACCCCGTGCCATGGAGCGAGGAGCAGCTTGTGCCTCCCCTGCTGCCTCCATTCCAGCTGGGAGCAGATGTGTTTCCCTTATGGATGGTCCTGTGGAGCCTGTTCCCCTGCAGACAGCTGGAAAAGCAAATGTTCTTGTTCAGGGCCCAACTGCTTCTACCAGTGCTGCCTTCAGCAAAGGCAACTTTTCCTTTTGTGGAGAGAGGGAAGAAAGGGTAGAGATGGACGAGCAGGGATGACAACAGTGCGAATTAGCAGTCCACACAGCCCAGAGATGTGTGTAGTAACCTCTTTTATGTCTTATTCTCGCCCAGGGATACCTTTATCTTCTGCAGCATGGAAGGATTTTTAATCTTCTTCACAAAGACAATCTTTGCAGGAGGAGGAAACAATCAGCTTTTATGGGGCTGTTCACTCCTTTATTTATTTGCAAATTCTCAGCAACAGTCAAACTTGAGCAAAGGATAAAAAAAGGAAACAAACAAAACAAAAAAAAGAAGAAACAATCCAGAAAAGGTGAACAGAAATATGGGTATTTTTCTTCTTACTGTATCCCACAGAATAAGAAATGGATGTCTTACATGTCTATAAATAATAGCCATCTATAAGTTACCAGCATTGAGATGTAAATGAGCTAACAGTGGGAATTTCATCTCGTTCAGCATGAAAAATGAGTCTCCTGTTCCAGAGAGTTTCAGGACATGCCTTTGAAGGTGGAGACAGACCCTTTTGCTGGAAGAAGGAGCAGTAAGGCAGGCAGGTGACCTCCAGCTGAGCCCCCTGTGCCACCTGAGCATCCCCTCCTGCCAAGCCTCCAGCGTGGCCGGGCTTCCCACCATTAAAAACTGGAGTGGGAAGAGGAAGGGGCCGTGTGCTGCTGAAAAAGGGATATCTGTTATTCTGCTTGAAGCCTGGGAAGAGGTCAGTCTTGATCTCCTTCCCTCTGGATTGTCCATGTGGCAGATGTGGAGAGAGGTGAGGGGGCTCTGGGCTCTCCAAGCACCGAGATGTTTTTCCTCTTGATACGACGAGTGTCTGACAGCACTTCGTATCCATCCTTGTCTCCAATTTTCCATCAGAAAGTTAGCATACAAAGGGCTCTTGATGCATCTCCTCATTCTCCATGAGTGTTTCCAGCCCTGGCATACCAATTTCTCAAGCTCCTTATTAACAATTCCGAATGAGATCCTATTAAACTGGTGCTGTCAAGTTGGGTAGGACCAGCCTCTCTTCATCTGTCAAGGAGTCTCCTCTTGATTCCAACTGCCTTAAAAACACAATGAGACAGAAAAAAAAAAAAAAAAAAAGGGACAAACTACACCTCAAATTTACAGCATTTGCTGGGAAAACACAGGTTTTGATCATTGTTACCTAATTTTATGGAAGCTGCTGTTCATGCAAGGTTAAACCATGTAGTTCAGAATTAGGAAATCAGGATCACAAAGGTGAAGATCGATCATAGTTTGGCTCCCCCTGAGAGCTCTTGTCAGGAGATGAAGGAAAAAACCTACAATAAATTAGATTCCCCCAGATGCTGTCACATCCCTCCATTTTGCAAGAGTTTTTTGCTCACAACAATATGACTGGAAACATCTTTTTGAAGAAAATCGTATCACACTATTGGAAAGATGCTGTTCCTGAAGAGCTTTGTGGTCTCCATCCTGATTTCTTATATACATATGAACAGCCTCTCACAGATTCTTGGAATGATTTGGGTTGGAAGGGACCCTAAAGATTATCTTGTTCCAACCCCCTGCCAGGGGCAGGGCCACCTTCTTTCGCTCATTAAAACACAGAAAAGCAATTAGACCTTACAGCTCAGACTGTGATTAATCATCCCACAAACAGCATATGGACACAGAGAAAAGGAATAGTTCCTGAATCATGTGGGATGTGTTCAAGTAGTGAACGAACTGGGATAATCTGGGAAAACATCTGTTGGATTCTGCAAGCTTCCCTGGAGCTGCTATTTAGGGCATTCTTAGCCCGAAAACCTGACCTTGCCCATAAACCACAGGTTTATGGATAGAGAAATACTCTAGTCTTGGTGCTTTGTGAACGTGGGGCATGGAGATTCATCCCTACATTCCTCAGCAGTGGAAAAGGGAATTTCAGAAAAGCATTTTTGTCCCATTGCTGCCTCTCCCTGCCTTGCCTTGCCAAGCTGCTGACCTTTCCTTGGAGAAGTCCTTCTCTAATGCACGTGGTTTGTTCACCATCCAGCTACTGACTTTTTCCTTTTCCCGTCCAATATCTGAGTGCTGCCATAGTAAACGGTCATTATAAAGCTATAAATAGTTCACAGCACTCCAATTAGGGAGCTGCACTTAATTGCATGGGGGGAAAAAAAGGCAGAGGAAAAAATTAGCTGCTGCTGCAGACTTTGATGAGGAGACCCTTGATGAGGAGACCCTTGAACTCAGCAGAAGGCATCCTCAGGTCACTCCAGGGGCTGGAGAGAGTGGGGTTAGATGCAGGGGGGATATTCCCACTGGGTCAAGGGTGTGAGGAGAGAGGGAAGACACTTCTAAGAGGGAAGTGTGTTACCACTTAGAAGACAGAAATAGGTGGTGCTGTTGGGAGAGTGGGAGACAGAGTGGAGGGCTTTTAGAGCTCTGACAGCTGAGCCTGATGTCAGAGATGCTATTTGGGCTGTGGATGAGCAGCTTCACTCCTTTTTCCTTGCTGTTGGCATCACTCTGAGTGAATGAAGCACGGCCCATGGCTTACCTTTCCCTCCAGCTATTCCACACTTGGGTGATATTTCACACTTTCACAGTGCTCTGCAGCTTCCAGGGGGTCTGGGGAGAAACCAAGGGGTGAACTTGGAGGAGGAAATGATGGCTCTGCTTGCCCCCAGAGCTTTGCTGAAGTCATTGATGCTGCTGGGATCTACTAAAGAATTCAGGAGTCCATACAGGATTCCAGCCCAGGGTGGAGCAGCAACCTAGGGGGCTTTATCTGCCGACTTCTGCAAGAGTGTCCCAAAAAGCAGAGTACAAAAATTGCATTGGGAACTGGGAAGAGTACTTGAGAGTGTCCTTTTCACATTGCACATTGGCCCTCCTTTCCAACGCCTTTGGAGCAATTTGCATGGCATTACCCACAATGCCTGCAGCTGTAATGCTATTACAGCTTGGCAGCCTCTCTAACCTAATGATGACAAACACTGCAGCATTCCTTATCTTCTCTTTGCCAAAAAAACCGCAATAATTATTTGGGGGAGGGAAAAAAAAAAGTGATTTGTCTGCTCTTTTTTACCTCTTTTTCTATGCTTTTTTCTTACTTTAAAAAGGCTTGGGAGGAAGGAACTGGGAGAATGGGAAGTTTAGGAAAGGGCTGGCCTTGATACCAACCACAAGGTAGAGACCACATTGCTAAAGCACAGCCCATGTCCTGCCAGCCCTTCTCCTGCCTTTTCCATGATTCATTTATTACCAACTATATTTCCTTTCATCTACTTTCATCTCAGCTTGAGGGCAGGGACGTGTGTTTGGCAGAAATGCTTCTGGGTGATGGTTTCAGTGCTGTCCTCTTCTCAGTCTGTGTTGCTCTCCGGGCTTCCATGCTCTTCTCTTGATAGGAAATACATCTGAGTGATAAAATGGGATATTCTGTGCCTCAAGATAATTTATGCTTTTCTGGCAATGCTAAGTGGTGTTTGATTTTGCCCACCTGTAAATGCTCCCGTAGCAGTGTTGTGTTTGGTGGGTGCCTGCCTCTAGCAGCACCGCAGGATTTGGTCCTGGGGAGGCCCAAAAGGACAAACTTTGGAAAGCCAGGGAGACAGCACTTTGGCAGGGTGGCAACTTGGCACCTTGTTGCCATTCCCTGGCACAAACCCAGCTTTTCATTATCTTGTGAAAGCAAACAGAGCCGGGACAATAATCTCTGTTTGCCCACGGAGCAGAATTGGCTCCCGGCACGCGGCCACTGGCGCTGCAGCCCCGGTGACCCCAGGTGACCCCAGGTGACCCCAGGTGACCCCAGGTGACAGGCATGTCCCAGGGGTGGGGCTGGGTGTCCCAGGGGCTGAGGGAAGGGCTTCATGATGAGCCTGGCATGTGGCTTTTCCAGCCTGGGAAGCTTTCTCCCGGGGAAGCAGGGGTTGGCACGGGCAGCGTGCCGAGCTGGCCCGTCGGCTGCGTCTCTGCAGACAGAAAATGGGAAGAGTAAAGCTCATAAAACACCCGTAATAGCTCTGGGTTTGGCTCCTGCAGGAAGCCTTGCTACCTTCCCCTCTTCAGCTCACTTCCTTCTCAGACATCCCACGGGACAGCAGGGAACACAGGCCTGGGATGGGCTTTGCAGTGGCCAAGCATCCACAGCCCAATCCTTTATTTTGGGCTCTGTATGTTGAAGCAGAGCAAGAGGTTAGAAGCCATTCCGAAAATAAAGCCACAGCAGCACGCTGGGAGCTTGCTGAGGTGTAGGAGAGGTATCCAGGTTCCCTTGTGAAGCTGCCCCTCCCTCCTCCTCCCACTCTCTGGCTTATTAATTAACCTCTGTTAATTAAGGCTCAGCTCTCGTTGCTAGAAGGTATCGGTGTGTTCAGAGCTTAGCAGGATTAAATATTATTAGATGTTCTTGGATAATAGGAATGCCTCTGTGCTCAGAGCTTGATTTTTGGTGGCTGGCCTGTAAACTGGAGCTAGAAAACTGAGAGAAAGTTTTTTTGTGTGTAGTCATGCCCAAAGTAATGAGTTTGGAGAGAGAGGAAAAAAAAAAATCTGTTTTCAGTAGCAGAACTCTCCTTAACTTCACTGTGAGCAGCCTCTGGAAAAGAGGGAGCAGCCAGGTGACACAGATGTCACAAACCAAAGGCAGGTGCTTTGTTTGGCTGAGATCAGCTGAAGTTTGCCTGGTTTGTGACCCCTTTCCCCTGTGTGCTCAGCACTGAGCCCTCTGGTGCTGCCCTACACCCCGGCCTGGAGCGTGAGTGGGGTGTTCTCATCCCTCTGCCCCTTGGTGTGAGGATCCTACAGCGATCCTACAGAGCAGCAGGAGCTTATAAAGTGAGCAAACATAATATTTACATCAGTAAGAGCGCCCGTGTTTGAGCAGAAGCTAAACAATTTAAAGGGGAGATTGATTTGTTACGTTAAAGGGTAAAGCGGGTCAGGGTTATGAAAAGAAGCTTTAAATCCCATTCACAAAAGCAACATCCCAAATCCCTGCACTGCTCTTTCAGAGCTGGAAATGTCACAGAGAGATAATTCAGGAGGTGCCACATGAAAGTGGCTGGGATGATGTCCACTTCATCCACTTCAATACAGCTGGATCGGGAGCTGGGATTGGAATATTCAGGCTGTTTCCAGGTTGTTGGCTGATTTATTATTTATTTTAACTCAGGGGCACAAAGCTGAGAATTTCCCATAAAATAAGAAGTCGGATTCAGAGAGGCAGCTTGTTTAGATAGCAATGCAGCAACCTAAAATTGTTACAAAGAGCTTATAAAAGTAAACAAAGCGAGCGTGAGAGAAATTCAAATGGTTCCCTTCCCCCACTCCAGTCAAACTTTTAATTGCCAGGAATTCAAAGCAGCTGCATTTTCTGCTGGAAAAGTGCCTCGTTGCATTTTTATGGCAGCTCCTTTTGACTGTAGGAGCCTCAGGAGCAGGATGGGGTCTGGCTCCATGGGTCAGATGGGCTGCGTGTGGAGCAGGGAGTTTTGGGGAGGTGTGTGGGGGAAGCCAGAAAGGCTCTGACTGCCTATTAGGCAGCTCGTAATATTTCATGGCAGAAAAAAAAATGAGGGTTATTTGGCCCTGAGTCATGCAATGAATGGCCTTCAGCATGTTTCACCCGTTTTCCCATGAGCAGGCTGTGACTTTTTCCTCCCCAAATGAACCATGACAAGCCCCTATCCAAACAGTAATAATAGTAGTAATAACAGTAATTATCCCAGCAGCAATATTAATCATAAAACCCTCTTTTTTTCCCCCCTTTTTAATTCACTGCTCTCGAGAACACTGAGATCACACAGCCCTCCAGGGCTGCTGTGCAGGGATCCTGCTGCTCCAGGACCTTCCTGGCCAGGAGCTTCATGACCCAAAGCTTGTCTGGGGTGCACTGAGACCCATGGGGCAGAATTTGGGCATTCCAAGCTGGTGGAGCTCCATGTGCTTGGTGCCTTTTGCTTGCAGGGATGCCCTGTGTGGGTGCCCTCTCCCACTCACCAAATCCCAGCAGCCTTGCCAAGAGGAATTAAATCATCCTCTGATGCCACTGAAGTCATGCCTAGCCCCAGGTGCTGCTCTGAGGCGCTGCCCTGTGTGTCCCCAAAGCTCTCTGGGTGCAGGGACGTGGTGACACACTCATGGAAGGGACAAGGAAGCTCATCCAGTGGGAAAGGGCAGCTGGGACAGCAGCACCTTGCATGGATACTCTGCTGTTTGGGAGCTTTCCTCCTCTATTCTTTTTTACCCTCTATTTTCTTTTCCCATCTATTCTCTTTTCCCCTCTATTCTCTTTTCCTCTCTATTCTCTTTTCCGTCTATTCTCTTTTCCTCTCTATTCTCTTTTCCCCTCTATTTGCTTTTCCTCTCTGTTCTCTTTTCCCCTCTATTCTCTTTTCCCTTCTGTTCTCTTTTTCCCTCTATTTGCTTTTCCCCTCTATTCTCTTTTTCCCTCTATTTGCTTTCCCCCTCTATTCTCTTTTTCCTTCTACTCTCTTTTCCCTCTGTTCCCTTTTCCTCTCTATTCTCTTTTTCCTCTGTTTTGCTTTTTCCCTTTATTCTCCTTTTCCCTCTATTCTTTTTTCCCCTCTATTCTCTTTCCCCTCTATTTGCTTTTCCCCTCTATTCTCTTTTCCCCTCTATTCTCTTTTTCCCCTTTGCTCTCCCAAAAGCAGCCTCTCACAAATCAATCTTCAGAGGCCTAAAGGCCAGCAGATTTGGAAGCCGTGTCAGGGCTGCAGCAGGAGGTGATGCTGGTCCGTGGGTGGCACATGGAGGAGTTCCTAACCAAGCCAAGGAAATGCAGCCCCCATCCCAATCATCCCAATGCTCTTCTGGGTGCTTGACACCGCAGCAATTCATCACTTTGTAAATATCTTCTGGTTTATTACATAAGCAATAAGCACTTTGTTGGAAATTGCATAACTTATAATCCAATTAAACAATAATTACGTTGTAATGGCTTTGTAACTATGGCATTAATTAACTTTTATTGCCCTGTAAATTAAGCATGGTATTGATACAGAATTGGGAGCAGACAGCTAGCTCTGGTGGTGGCAGGAGAGAGACATGGAGCCCCAAAAGCTGTTGGGGCCATCATCAAGATATGTGGTCACATAGCTGGCCTTAGCAAGAGGGAGCTTAGTCCAAGCTGGGAGCACCCTGCTCCTCCTGGGGAGGCCTCTTTTCCCATGGAAGAGAGGGGTCCTGGTGGCCAGGGTTTTCTGGGGACCAGGTTTGTGGCATTAACAGGGAGCTGGTGGCTCCTGGAGGAGTGGGAAGCCATTGATGTTCATCCCTACCAAGCACCCAATTCCCCCACAGTTCGCAGGTGCTCGAGAGGTGGGAGCTGTGGTGAAGTGCTCTGATTCCTATCATCCCTTCTCAGGATTGCACCACTGGGAAATCTTCCTCCTGGAGAGGGCTCCTTAGCTGAGGACAGTGCTTCAGGTGGAGCAGGAGGCAAATCCTGCCTGTGCTCCTCATCTCCACTTATGGCCGGGGATTTGGTGAGTGGATGTGTGTGAGGGACGTGTCCCACCCCGGGACAAGCAGTGGTCCTTTACATGGCACCAGTGGCTTTCCCTAAGTCCAGCAAGTTGAATCCTGGTGAGATTGGTAGCCAAACTGAGGTGCCAAGCTCTGAACAAATACAGCTGCTTCATCTCTGGGGGGATTCTGTGCACCTGCATTGGTGCTCCCTGATACCTCGGAGGTGTCAAGGGAGACATTTGCAGCCTAATTCTTCCAGATTTTGGAAGCTAAATCTTCAGGTCTCATGGGGTTTGCCTCTGCAGCTCCTGAACACACAGCAGGCAGGTCTGATGAAAGGTTGGAATTTATTGCTGAAGCTTTAGAAACATGTTCCTTACACCAGGCATGCTTGGAAACTCGAGAATCAGCCTGGCCTCTCGGCTGCTCGCAGAACCGGTGGAGTGATGCAGATAGGGAAATGTAACAAAAATAATTATCCTTTTGATCTGGCCTAATCTCTAAATCTCCTCCCCACCTTCTGAACCTTGTTGAACAACCTCTCTGTTCCCTCCTGGGTTTCTACCTTGCTGGCATCCTCCTGCTTTGCCACGTGTCTGCTCTGAACTCTGCAATCACCCAGGACGCACAAGCAGCCAGGGTTTGACTGTGCCTCGTCCTAGTTTTTTTTTTGTGCTGCTTTTTGAAAATTTATACAGGCGTATTCATTTCATTAAAAAAAAAAAAATCACTGTTTACATGTGCAAAAGAACCATCTTATTCATGGAAAACAACTCGCTGGGACTCAGCTCCCCTCCCGGCAGAGCGGATGCTGCCGGTGGGCTTCAGATCAGGATAAAACAATTATGGAGATCTGCCACCTTGTGGGAGCTGGGAGATGTGGCAGGACCCCCCCTCCAGCCCCTCACCTTCTCAGCAGGCTGGCTTTAGGGCATCTTCAGGCTGGATTTTGGGATGTGAACCACCTCTGGAGGCTGGAGGGTGGGGATGGGCACTGCTGTGTTTGGCCTTGATTTAGACTGGGTCCCTCTGGATGCTTCTGTACCCAAAAAGGGGCAGAATAGCTTTAGCCACCAAAAAAAGGGCTAAAACACACCCTCCCTTAGAAAAACAAAGGATGAGGAGAAAGAACTAAGCGAAGAGAGATGGTAGGAAGTGAGCTGTGGGGATGGGTGATGGGAGTGCCATCCATCATATTGACTTTCTCCCGATGGGAATTTCCACTCTCCCTCTCCAGCCAGCGTTCCAGCTCTGTGGCTGCCTCAGTGAGAGCCTCCCCAGTGCCCCATCCCCTCGTCCTGGGTCAATGGTCCATCTTCTCTTGCTCTGCCCTGCTCCAGAGGGCTGTCAGGGGGAAGGTAAAGAGCATTTGTAGGAGTAAAAATCGGTGTTTGTGGCAGCTTGGTTTCTCTCCTGGACAGTTTGTGATCCTGGAAGAGAGGTGGATGTAACGAGGTGTGGAAAGCACTCCCCAGCATTGCTCAGAGGCTGCCCTACTTCTGCTCCCCTCTCCTTTATCGAATTTCCATTTTCTTTTTAATTGGGGAAGTTAGTTTTTCTCTCACCTGGATGTCCATCCTGCCATGCCCAGCCAGCTGGTGCTCTCACAGCATCCCACTTTCCTGCAGTGATGGGACAGGATGTTGTTACAGGCACCTCTGACTCCAGGTGGGCACCAGGCAGCAGGAGGATCATGTTCCTCTGGCAGAACGATCCGGTGCGTGAGCAGCTCCAGTGACCGAGTGGGGGGAGAGGAGGGAAAAAAGGAGAGGCAGGAAAAAAAATAGAATGAATTGAGTGATTTCCATAAATAGCTCTGAGCTGTTAAATGAAATACTTTTCATGGCTGGTCGTGAAACATCTGCAGGGTTTGTTTAGTGCCTGGGTTTTTCCATCTGTCCAGCTCTGCTGGCAGATGTATCCCGTTGTTTTGTTCCCCCATCTCATCCTGGTGGCCACAGGCTGTGCCTGTGGCAGTCTGGGGACAGGGGCAGGTGTTTATTGTCCAGCAGAACTCTGCCTGCAGGTCTGCCTTCCTGCCTGGATGCCAGGGCAGGAGGAAAGTGGCAGCCTGGGGGTGCTTTCCCCAAAGCAAGATTTTGGTTCCAGGAGCAGCCTGAGAGCTCCCAGCGCTGCCCTGCTCCTGATTGGAGCTGGCAGGGCTGAGGGCAGGGAGAGGAGCAAGGGGAGACATGGGAAAAGCAAAGTGATGGTTCTTTCTGGTGAGTCCTGGGGTACCACAACCCTTGGATGGGCACAGCAGGGTGGCAGCCCCTTACCTCACAAGGGGATACCTGGTGCCACCCCAGGGCACACAGAGCAGTGTGGGCAAGCAGGGCATTACTGGGAGGGATGAAATAAAGCCCCCTCCTGAGTAGGAGGAGGAGATAAGAGAGGAAATTCCTCAAGGAAATGTCCTTTCCTAAAAGGAAATAGGTTATTTCCCAAATGGCTGCAGGTGGAAAACTCCAGACAGGATCAGGCAGGACCCAGCCATGGGCACTGGCTGTCCCAGTGTCCCTGTGGAAGTGCTGTCCACCTGGAAGGACCCAGGGAATGTGGATATTATCATTTATTTAAACTTTTTAACCTGGCCAGCCAGAACTTGAACCTCATCCCAGTGAAAACCCAAGTCACACAGACCTGCTGGTTAACTGGGAATTCATCTGGCATTGAATCCCTGATGTTTTTTGAGGTTTTCTTGGATTAGATTCCTGACACCTCCTGGCTTCCCTGAGGCTGAGCAGGCACTTCCAGCAAACCCGAGCATCCACATCCCCCCTGTGCCAGCTAAAACATTCTGGGATGCCCTGGGTCACACCAAAACATTCTCCTGAGCTGTGGCACATGTGCTTGTACTTTTGACAGGGAGGGGGAGGCAGGAGGAATAATTAATCACCAAAGATACTTTGCTCGTTTATTTTAACAACTGGAGTTTAGCTTGAATTATTTATGCTGAAGCTTCATAATGCACTAGGAAATGCACTGCAACACATGTCATCCAAAGAATGAAGCCTGGGAAATGTGAAACCACGCTCCAGCCCTATTAAACCTGAGTTTAAGTGGGAAGAGGAGGACCTTTTTTCTTCTTTTTTTTCTTTTTTTTTTTTTCTTTCCAGCAAATTAATAATGTGTGCTGATTAACACAAAAGAGATTAGTGAGGTTCCTCTCCATGTGCTTTGTTTCGTCAGTAGAAAGTTAATTAACAGCCCTCTGCCTTCTGATACCCAGTTATAAAACAACACTCTGGACCTTAATCTTAGATTATGAGTTTTTAGTTTTCTTTAATTTTAGATACGAGCTGGACAGGAGTTGTTTTCAAAGTTTGGATTTACTCACACTTTCCAAACTTCAGGGTGATGCTGCATTGGGTAGAGCACTGGGGCTCTCTCTTCCAGAATTAAATTATGACCTCTTTTACCCGCAAAATGTTATTAAAATGGTATGTGGAAAATTCAGGACATGGCACAGATAAGCAGGAGTGATAAAGACCGAAAATACAGCATGGCTTGTGGGACAGAGAGGCTTTAAAAGAGGATAAAGCTTTGTAAAATAAGAACTTCACCCTGCTACAGCCCCATGGACCCAAAGAGATGCAATTACAGAGACTCCAGCCCTGAGGTGCAAATCCCTGGAGTAAGGTAAGGGTTTTCCGAGCTCGGGGTGAGGAAACGTCCAGTCCTGTAGTATTGTGGTGCTAGATCCAAATTAAAAATTAAATGAAGGCTAAAAATGTCTTGGAAGCTTTGGCACCCCTGAATATGTTCTGCCCACCCAGACAGACACAGAGCACTTGAAAAAACATGACATTATACCACGGTCCTTTCTCGTACCTTCAGCTGAGGCCTCTCTCTCCCAAATCCCTCAGTGGTTTGTTTTCCCACATTTGACTTTACTTTCCCATAATTAGTGCTCTCTCTCCATTAAAGCCCTGGCAGAGCTGCAGGCCCCTTCCACATCAAACCAGGTCCTGTCCCCCTCCCCAGGGGAGTGTCTGGACCGTCAGGTTTCACCCCAAACCTGCCCGCGGTGCCCACACGCCAGGTGCCACCCAAATTCCTCTTCATTCTTCCCTGAAGGAGACGAGCCAAAGTCCTTCTCCCAGCTCCCCCTCCTGGGTTTCAGCCCTCCCTTTCCAGCCCAGCATCCCAACCACCGTGCATGGAGAAACCACAAAGAAGAGAGGCTTTGCCCAAAGACGCTGCCCAAATTCAGGATGAGCCGGGAGCTCCCGGCCTTTGATCTGGCGCGCGGGGAAAATAACTCATGTGGCTGACAGCAGCATTGCCCTCCCCTCGCTTAATTAAAGGGAACAAAGGAAAAGTTGCTAATTAAAAGGAACAAGGGAAGGACGGGGGAGAGCACGAGGGAGGGAGGGAAGGGGTGGCAGAGCAGTGTTGGCAGTACCGGGACACTGGGATGGGGAAGGAGCCAAAAGCAAAGCTTTGCTGCTCGTGTCCCTGTGCAGGCTGATCTGTGCTGTTGGATCTGGGAAAGGGGTGCTGCTAAAACACCCCAGATCCCCAGGGAATTAAATCCAGGGGCAAGAGACAGCCAAAGGAGCCATCTGAAGGCTCACATTGCAGGAGCTGCTGTGTCGTGATGCTATTTAATCACAAAGCCGCCTTCTCCCCACCCTCCAGCTGCTCTTGCCACGATGCAGGAAAAGGTGGCCCATGATTTTGGCAGGGTGCCCACTGGGCATGGCTCTGGTGCCTGTCTCCCTGCTTATGGCAGTCCATGAAGTGGGGGTGGGTGTGAAAGAGGGACTGCGAGGCGCAGTTACGGAGTGAATTTGGAGGCAAACGAGTGGCGGTACTAATGTGTGAAACATTTGGATCTGGAATGGTCTTCTGTGACTTTCAGAGAGGAAAAAAAACTAGCCTGGAGGTCCAAAACCCCCTTCTGGCTGTAGTAACCTCTCCTGGCTTTATCTCACATGGCTTTACCTTACCTCACTGGCCTTACCCAGTGACTTTGCAGTCTCTTCCTTTCCGAGGAAGAATGAAATGCACCAGCAAGGATTCCCAGGCATGATCACCTGCAGGACAGCCATTCCTGCAAAACTTCAGGTTACGGGCTTATCCCTGCTGCCCTGCTGGCTCTCCTGTGGAAGCTGTGCTGCTTTGGGAAGCAGGCAGGTCACAGGAGCCCCTCACCTCGGAATGTGCCTCCAGCCAAGGCCAAGGGAGGATGCTCAGGGAGAAGGTGGGAAACAAAGGATGGGTTCAGATTTGCCCACCCATAACCTGCCAGCAACTTGCAGTCCCCAGCAGAGGTCCATGTGCATCCTTCCATCCTATCCCTGCTCCACATGTTCCCATGAAGAGCATGTCCTGTGCAGGGCCAGGAGCTGGACTTGGCGATCCTTGTGTGTCCCTTCCAATGCAGGATATTCACAATCCTGTGTTCCTCTTCCAGCTGACACTGGAGGGGCCTTTCAGAAGCACAAATCAAAGCTGTTTCCATCTTTACCTCCAAGCTGTCCCTGGTTTTGTGCATAATTCATGTCTTCAGGCAGATGTGCCCTGCCCCTCCATAGATAATGCTCAGCTCCGACTGAAGTTGTTCCTATCTCTACTGCCATGTGTCTGAATCCTACCACCTTGCAGGCCAGGGGCATTTTTGGAAGGAGACCCTTGGGCAAATCTGCATCCTCTCTGGGAAAGTCTCCACTCTTTGGGGAGATTTTGGTGGTTTTGTTATGATGGTGATGATTTTACTTCTTGTTGTCTTCCCTGTGAGTCGTCCTTCATCTGCTGGCAACCTGATGTTGTGCTGACAGACAATCTGACCTGACATCAGCAGGGTCGAAAAAATGTTAAAAAAAAAAAAAGCCAAAAGAACCAAACCCAAAGTTTAATAATAAAATAAACAGCCAGGGCTGGCAGAAGGAGAGGAGAGAGTCAGAAGGGTTGCTCAGGGAGCTGAGCAGCTGCCAGCAAGCAGTGGGGTGAAAAAGTGACGCAGGATGGTGAGAGGGCAAAATCTTGTGAAAGCCAAGGAGAAAAGGAGGACACGGGCAGTTGAAGGGAAGCAGGAAGAGTTTGTGAGGGTGTCAAGGGAGATTTCCTCAGCCTAGTTCCATCTAAGTGTGCCAGGAGTGCCAGGGTCCTGCTGGAGCTCAGTATTACCCAAACAACCCTGGGCTCTGGGGAAAACACCACTCGTACCTATTGCTTGGAAAAATGCACCCTGTTCCACCTGTCTTGCTATTACAAATAGAGGAGCCACAGGAGAAGAGGGAAACATCAACTTCCACTCAGGAGCCGTGGAGGAGAATGGCAGGAAGGGTGGGGGGACAGCCCATCTCCCTGCCTCCTTATCTGTCATTAACCCAGGTGCTAATGAAGCGCACAGACAGCTTCCTTCACCTGATGGAAAGCTCACAAGGAGCACCACTGGCTAATGAGGACATTAGAGGCTGATCTCTCCCTTGTCATCCTCCCATCGTTCTAATATCAGGCTAATTTCGCTCTAATGTAGATTAATTGGCACTTTTCTGCCTGCAAATTCCTCTGATGGTCAAAAATATTTTTGTTTTTCTGAAATTGTATTTCCCACCCAAACTAAACAGTTTCCTTGGATTGGGAAGAGAGGCTGAGAAAAGGGGAGTATCTCTGCTGCAAACCAGAAACAAGACCCAGACAGAGGCTGAGCAGGAGGAAAAAACACATTTCATTATTCAGTGAGCAAATTTGTCTCGTCCATTCCCTCTTTGCTCAGTGTGATGGCAAGGCAGGATGAAAGGAGGCTAAATATGGCAAATAATGTGAGGAAAAAGCAGGGGCAAGCGTCACTGAGTGTCTGGCCCTGCAGACTAAAGGAGCCAAAAGCCCTTCTCTTTGTATAAATGTCTTTGCTCGTTTTCCTCCCGGGGTGAATTTGGCAATCCCTTCGTTTCCATGTGGTGAGCAGCCACAGTCCAAGCCCTTGCTGTCCCACTGTTGTGCTGCAAGGCTGGAGAAGGGAAGGGTAATTGCATGGATCCAGAGGCTGGCTGTGTCCAACTGAGGCAAAAGCTGTGATGGCGTGGAAAGGAGCTGTGAGGGAAACCTCCAGCTCCTCTTTAGAAGGTTGTCAGAGCAAGGCTGGGTGGAAAATCCAACACAAGAAACCAACACAGTCTCCTGAAAGCTGTCTCGAAGTGGGACAGCAAATCTGGCACAATGGTTGATCCATCACTGCTGCGAGGCAGGAAGGGTGATTCAGAAAGGGAAACAACATTGGGGGAGTTCTGCAAATATCCCTCAGATTTTGTGGACCAGGCTTCTGGGCAATCCAGCTGGGATCGTGTGGAGCGTGGGTGGAACAGTCCAAGGCAAAGCTGTTCTGATGGTGCATCCACGTGTCCGTGGACGTGTAGGTGGGGGAAGGAAGCACAGCCTTGAGGAGAAGGGCTGGCTTGGCCATTGGGATCTCATTCCATAGGCAACATGGACACACCTGACATCTGCCAGCGGGCTGAACTTGGGTGCAGCTGGTGACAGCCGTGACAGCTCAGGCAGGGCTTTGGGATCAATGATTTTATGCTGCAAGAAATATTTTCCACTCCCGAGCATGCAGTTCTGAGGTAATGCTTCCCATTAATAAGGGGGAAAAGCAGGTTTCTGCAACCTTGGATGTTCTTTGTGTTTCTCATTACTGGTGCCCTAATCGTGTCCCCAGAAAGAAAAAGCAAGATTCTTTTACACCTGACTAATTCTGCTGCTGTTACTCAGTGCTGCTTTCACACCACTTCCCAAGCCTGCCAAGACACCCTTGAACCTGTTTAGAAAAGGTTAGGATGCTAATTAAGAAAAGCTATTCCCCCCACCCCAAACCTGAGGGAGAGATGTAAAAAAAGCCTGTGAGCTGGGGTTGGATCTATTATTACCCTTTCTCCTTTTCCTGTGTTATGAGATGTGTGTCCCACTTTTCCCCCAAGGAATCCGCTGCTCCCGCGGGCCTCATGTGCCAGTGTGGATATGGGACAAGAGGTTAATTTGTAGCCCTGTGATGCTGGAGCTTTCCCTTTGCACAAATATTGATCCAAGGCTGTTCAAATATCCATCCTGGCTGGAACAGCAGCAGTGTGATACTGCTGCAGATGCACAAGGACATTGGAGGGGACGGGAACGGGGAAAGAAAGGAGAGCTGGGCAGAGGTGTGGGTTGGGCATCCGTGTTCTTGCCTTCTCCCCTTCCCTCCCAACTTAAATTTCTTTTTATTGACATTTGTCTCGCTGGGCTGAGCAATCTTTCAAAGGAGAGGGAAGCAACAGCGTTGTTCCACCCTGGGCATTCATTAGGCGATATTGTTTCAGCACTTGAGCTGTCTGAGCTGCCCGGGCAGTGTTTAGGAGAAGGTTAAATAGAGCTGTTGAGTTCTGGGCAAACAAATCTCCCTTTGCCTGCTCGAAACAGAGGAGAACTTCTGGTCTCCTGCCTCTTGCCGAGAAGAAGAGCAGTCAGAGCAGCTCCTTTGCTGAGGGAGCACGAGCAGGGCTGGTTGTGTCCCTCAGCAGCACAAAACCAGTCGGGATGAGGAGACGCCGAGGTTTAACCCACCCTGGTGGGGTTTCAGCATGCCCTGCTTGCTCCCTCTGCCCGGTGGGCTCCACCTCGCTCCATGCCAGGGCTCTCCAGAATTCTTTCTCCGTGAATAATAACGAGAAACCTTTGTAAATTAGCTGATTAGTCAGCTCCCCTAATTAGCTAATTACCCCGCTCTGCTTTCACTTGCGCTCTCCCGTTGTTTCCCCAAGCTCAGGTTGAAGGAAGGAGCGCGCACGTGGCTGCGCTGAGATCTTATCCTGCTTTGAAGGCTTTAAACTTGCATGATTCAGCCGTGCAAGGCTGACACGTGGCCGACCTTACACAACTTTTCTCCTCCAACCCTTTTGTGCCGTGCTGTACCTGCCTCCTGTGCCAGGCACCGGGAGTCTCCAGTGCCGCCTTATGCAACTGTTCCCTCCTCCGTCCCCGCTGCCAGCAGCTATTCCCGTTAAACTCCCATCCATCTTCCTGCTCCCTGGGACATCTTGCCGTTGCCTACGGATCCGGCAGGTTTCCCCCAAAGCTGGAGGAGAGGGGATGTGTTGTCTGGAGCTAGTGAGGTGTGAAGGCACGACAGCAGTGGTGCAGGGTCAGACCAGGCGTCTCCCAAACACAAGATCCCGATTCTGGCACTGACGTGTTCCTGGAAACCTGTGTGAGTACAGAGTCACCAGCAGTGGGGATTCTCTGGAATATTTCCCCAGTCCCCTGGGGAAATTTTCCAGAGTTTGTAGAAATATTGTTGAAATATTCCCTGGTTTGTAGATCAGGGACCTCCTCACCCACACATGATGTGTTTGTTCGTAACAGCTTCCGCACATGAGCTCTCGGCTAGAAAAATCCGGATTTTTTTTTTTTTTTATGAGCTCTTCAGAGCTCCAGGCAGGCACAGTTCCTCTGCTGAGGAGTCCCATGGCATAGAGACAGCCTGGGTACAAAAATAGCTCATTTCGTTTGTTCTGAACTGGTGAGTTTCCTCTGATGCCCCCCGTCCTTGCTCCAGGAGAGATGGAAACAGCTTCTCTTGTGATTCTCAGATCTCTGTCACATCCCTTACGGAGGCTGAGGAGCCCATACCTAGCTAACATTCCTTGTTCCTTTGATCATCTCGTTGCTAGCCTCTGAAGCTGCTGCTCCCTGAATCTGTGATAGTTACCCTATAACCTCTGGATGGGGAGGAGGGAGACAACTTCATGGAGAACTCAAGGCTGGGACAGTACTTTCTGCATTGTTTTTCGCTCTTCCCCCTCTGCAAGTCTTTTCCTTGATCCTCTGGGGAAATTTATGAGCAGGGTAGAAAGCTGAGAGGGTCAAGGAGAGGAGGCTGTCTTGGTCAGGGGGGCCCAGGAAAGGAGACTACAGGGGGAAAGTTAATGGATTGTGAAAGGGAGAGAGAAGCATTAATGGGAGAGAGAAAAAACAAGGGAAGAGCCAGAAAAAACCCCTCTGATAATCTTCAGGAGGACATTTTTATGTGGCTTTGGCTGTCGTCCATGTGGTACATCTTCTGACCCTTCTGCAGGGAAGGTGTGGGAGACGAGCAGGCACTTCAGGTCACAGCACAACAGAGACCTTTCCCTCACCGGGAGCTGCAAGAGGAAGCTGGTTTTATTCCAGCAGCATCTCAGACCCTCTTCTGAGGTATTTTGGGGTGACTACAAGTGTAGGTGACACACAGGGGTTGTTAAGCAAGGACCTTCCTCACCCCACACTTGGTGTTGGCTTTGAGGGCGCTGTTAAGTTGACTTTACTCTTTTGTTGCCGTCACATCACGCTCTTGCTGAGGGCTCAGTGATGATCCCATCTGTAATCAGGGGCAGGATTCCCCCCTCCCGCTCCTGCCCTGCCTTTCCCATTTACGGATAGAAATGAAGTCTGTGGTGCGGACCCTTAAGCTGGTTAGACACTTGAGACTTGGAAGTCCTTAAGCACATTAGCAGCTGGAGGTCCATTATTATTCATTGAATCTCTCCGGGCTGGTTGGAATCCTCCTTTTAATTGTGTGCATTTCCCTCTGTCCTTTTATCACGGAAGAAAGAAAGAAAAAGGGCGAGAGACATAGCAATCGTGTTATCTCATTACCCATCCTGGCCCTGGAATGGGACACAGGCTGGAGTCTGCTCTTCCCCTCCAGCAAAAGGAGGGAGAGGTGCCCGTTTTACATATTAATGGCAAAATGTCATCCCCTCCCTGCCTCTATCTCCCTTAGCACGCCGCAGTTAATAATTCACATTTCATTAACACGTCTGCGCGGCCTTACGGTGTTTCCCCCTGTCAATGAAGAGATATTGGGAGGGCTTAGAGGAGCGGGGATTGGGGCAGGAGCAGCTGGAGCAGCTGCTTCAGGCTGGACTCGAAGCAGATGAGCTTTCAGAGCAGGGGAGTTTTGGGCTCTCCTCTGTGTGTTCACATATTGGATGTACTGGGGTGGCAGCTCCTCACCAAAGGTGCCTGCAGCCCAAAAATATCCCGTTGGTCAAGCAGGAATAGGGGAGGAGAAGGTTTGTGCACTGTCACCATCTGGCCTGGCTGCAGTGACAGAGGGGAGGGACTGGGGACACCAAAGCAGGGCCACCCTGCAGCTGTAGGTCTGACCTGACCACACTCTCAGAGCACCAAGCCACTGGCAGGAGTGGCTTTGAAGGGGGTTAAACAAAACACACCCTCGGAGAAGTTGGCCATACAAGTCCTGCTGCCAGCTTGAAGAATTTTACATGAGGAAACTTGTCTCTTGAGCTTGGTTTTCCACACGCTGAAACATTAATCAACTTTTGAACCATGTACCGTATGAAATATTCATCTTTTTTCCTTGCAAAAAAACCAAACCATAAACCTCAGCTATCTTCAAAGCTGTCTCATGGTGTTCCATGCTCTGATCCTTTAGGAATTGCTGTGTCATTTTTACCTAAGTTTATTTTGTGATTGCTCAAGAGCGAGAGAGCTAAAAATCACATCAAGAGGGACTTTACTGGTGTGTCTGGGTGTGAGAGGAAAGTGGGTTTTGGCTTGGAGTTTTGCTGGCCAGACCCAGGCTGGTTTTGTTTCCCCAAAGGAGAAGGAAGGGGTTTAATGCCATTTTCAAACCTAATTTCATGGGAAAGCCAATTCACACTGTGATCCATCAGCAGGTGATTTCTTGATTAAAATGTTAGAAGAGAAAGCAGCTTAGATCAGCCACCCTTGGAAGGGGAAATTTCTGTCCTGCTGGTCCTTTAAACTGGTGGAAAACCCTTCCCCAGCAGGCACTGATGCCTTTCTGGAAAGGCAAGAGCCATGAGTCTTGAAGGGATGATCTTTCCCTTCACAGGGATGGGTAAATACATCCTCAGCAAGGCTGATCCTCTCAAACTTACAAAACTACGTGTGCTTGGAAAGGAGCCCTCACAAATAAGTGTAAAACAAAAGAAAATAAAAAACCAGATATAAAATGTCCCTTCCATTAGCAGACCTTAAGGCACTTTTAGAAACATTGGATGAATGAAGTCTCTTCCTTGCCCTGTCTGGGGTAAACAAATCCATCCTGTCCTTCAGCTCGATCTTGCAGTAATGTCATAATCCCACCTTTATTACATCACTGTTGTCATGGAAATAACTGTGATTTCATAAAGTCTCCGTAATGACTTTACCACAAGATCCATTAGGATGGGAAGATGGATTGTGAAGGCTAGAAAAATGCTTTCTTTAAGCAAATGCATACAGGATAATTAGCAAATGCAGCAAAGGGAAGGAATGGAAATTGGATGGGAAAAAAATAAATGGGTCCATCTTTAACACGGGCTATTTATGAACATTTTCTTTGATTTGGTTTCAAATGGCACAAAGGCTCTATTATAATATTCCAAATCAGCCTAGAAGTCCCATACTTCAGGGCATAGTCAGCACATGTTGAACAAAAAGCCGAGCCCTGCCCTAACCATTTCCCTCTGAGATTCCTCAGGCTTTGAAATAAAGGTTTTGGGCTTTCCTCAGTGGCTGAATGGAGGAGCAGGTTGGATGTGCTGAGCAGGAAGATCCTGGGGGCTGTCTTGGCCAGGAAGCCTTTTATGTCTCCAAGGTCTTTGGATTTGCCCGAACTGGGGAGCCTGGAGTGGGTAACCCCTCCAAGGGCAGAGAGGTGCTGGGATCCTGGACACCTGCAGGAGGCAGATGATGGAATTAAACCTTGGATGAGGGGGAGCTGGGCTACAAAATGGCAAAAAGAAACTGCTTTGGTTTGAGTTTCATTAAAGGTGTTGAAGGAAGGCTGTGTAGCTCCCCGCTAGCACTCAGAGGCATGGCATTGGATGCGATTCCTGCCTGGAATGCCTGCATGTGCCCCTTGCACTGCTTCCTCAAAATACAAGTGGGGAGCTGCTGCCCATTCCCCTGAAAGGAGGCACAGGCAGGTGATTAAAGGTTTGATGGAATATCAGAGCTTCCTGAACGAGAGTCCTGCATCTCTAGCACTGCACACATCAGCGTGACCTTGCACTAACAGTTAATGCATGGAGGGATTCCCACTCTGGCTTCTTCTCTCCAAGAACCATCTGATGCAGGTGGCTTTTTCCTTATTTCTGCTTCCCTTAGGAGCATCTCAATCCCTTATTGAGATGTCGTTCTTTTTAATTTCTGGAGAATAATTGCGTATTTGTGATGGTGAGGCAAACGTTGCTGGCTGAACAGCCTGGCCCACGGTGAAGGAGGAGGCTGCGAAGTGCTGGCAGTGGATTCCTGCTCTGACCTGTGCAATCTCTTCCCTCCTGTCCCAGTGCCCTTGCGGCACAGCAGTGCAGCCAGCTCTCTGGGGACACTGGAGCTCAGGGAACAAGGAGGAGCAGGGAACATGGTGCTTGGGAAATGCTCTGTTGAGAGCTGCTGGCTCAGTGCTGAAACACCTCTGGGTGAGCAGGGGATGCTTGTGCTGCCCTTATCTTCAGAGTTCAGCATCTCTCCAGCTCCTCTTTGCCAGCTCTGCCTGGCGTGGGAGAAGAGATGCAGAAGAGCACTCATGAGCTAATTGAAGTGGTCACATCCTCGCCAGCAGCATTTCCCACATTAGCCAAATTCCATCTAAAACTAATCTCCCAGTCAAGACAAATCTCTTCTCTGCAATCCTCTTATTATATTTACATATTGGGATCCAGGGAGGGTTGCTGAACTGGGCCATGGTGACATTTGTGGGGATGGCTCCTGAAGTCCCTGGCACTGCTGGCTGGAGCCTGTTCAAGGCACTTGTGACTCCTGCATTCCCTAAGTCCCTGTCTGCCCTGAAGGGGTCTGAGGAGTGGAGTAACTGGAACCCAGCTCAACTGCTTAAAGTAGTCTTGAGCTGATGATCCCTGTTCCTCCTGGAAGGTGAAAAATACCAGCTAAGGGAAGAAAGCCCTGTGGTTGGACTCGACACAGATACAGGATGATCAGTGAGCATTATCTTGTTAATCAGATCTTGCCCAGCTTTAATTGCCAGCGCTGTTACTGACTGCTGTCAAACCTGTGATGGAGACAGAGCATGACTTGGCTTTGAGAAGTAACAACTTTTGGTGATTAATTCTTGCTGCCGGTCACGTGCAGCTGTTAATGATCCCCTGGGATGTCTGGCTGGAACGGGAAGAGATGGTAGATCCTGGCTGGGCTCCAGCTTTGGCTGTGCAGCTTGGCCAGAAAAAATTCCGCCTGCACTGTCAGCCATCCATGGTGGAGTGCTAAGGTAGAGCAGCCAGCCCCAGGTTGTGCCAGGGGAGGTTTAGGTTGGAAAGATTTCTTCATGGAGAGGGTTGTCAAGCCCTGGAACAGGCTGCTCAGGTAGAGTCACCATCCCTGGAGGGATTTAAAAGCAGTGTAGACTTGGCATTTGGGGACATGGTCAGTGATGGGCTTGGCAGTGCTGGGGGAATGGTTGTACTTGATGATCTGAGAGGGCTTTCCCATACTAAACAACTCCTTGTTCCTCCCTTCTTCTGGCAGGGGCAGGGCAGGGAAATGTGTGCTCTGGAATATCTGTTGCAGTTCATAAAACCAGAGTGTTAAGGGGAGGGAATTACTCCTGCCTGCCACAAGTGCAGTGAAGCAGGTGACCATGGATGCTGACAGGGGAGGGAAGAGATTGGCACAGCCCAAATGGGAATCACCTCAGCCCTTCCCACGGGAATACCTCAGCCCCACCTACAAACTGGCTCTTGGACACATCCCAAGTTGCCTTCAGGTGCTTTGCTGGAAAGCAGCAATATCCCAGTGCTGACTCACGGGCTGGAGATTGGGAATGCCACATCCTGGCACTCAGACTCTAGCCCTGCTGCCACTTTTTCCAGCAAATGCACTATTATACTCCAGAAATTAATTTTATTCCTTCTGACATCACTTTGGGGCTCACCACCCTGGGCCGTGGAGCTTTAGCACAGAAAGGTGGTCAAGAGGGTTTTTCCCCCAAGCTTTGTATCTGAGTTTGGAAATTGGGCACCAGTGAAGGAAGTACATAGTGTTTTCATTTATTTACTTAAAAAAATGTTATTTAAAAAAAAACCCATGTAAATCAACTGAAATCAGAACCAAACCTCCTAAAATGAAGCATTTTGATTCACCTTGAAAGTAATTTGTTGGCTTCCAGAGCACTGGTTTTGGGTTGTGATTTTTTACACTGTAATGATTTTTTACCTGTGCTAATGAGGTCCTGGGGACTGAAGAATTGGTGCTGTATTGACACCTCACTCTCTTTTTGTGTCTGATCCAAGCTCTGCGGAAGTCAGTGGAAAAGAATGCCTTTAACAGGAGTCAGCTCAAGCCTCTAATCTGTGTTTTGTTTGGGCCTGGCTGAAGGATGAGGGGATCCTTTAGGATGAACAAAGTCCATCTTCTTCCTTCCCTGAAGTCTCTTCCTGGGCAGCTCTCAAACAACACTGATTTTGTTCAGATGGGCTGCAATTCCGCCTATTTGTTACCAGGATGTGTTCCTCTTTAAACATGCTCTGCCTTTGATGAGGTCTGTAAGGAATGCTACCTTTTCCAGTGTGGTGGTGTCTCATGGAGCAGCCAAGGAGCAGCAGGACAGGACTCATCCTGTCTCCTTGGCTGCCTGTGCCATCCAGGAGAAGAAATCCTTCCACTGGCAGAGGTGTCCCTGCACCACCAGGCATGTGTGCTGCTTGTTTATTCACTCACTTCTCTTATTAGCATTGGCAAATCCCCAGAGACTGAAGAACTGCTCCCTGCCAGGGCTGAGGCTGAAAAATGTTTAAAACCAACTCCTGATCTTGAACTTACCCTGCTGTGCTCACTTTGGAGCAGCTTGGAAGACAAACGCCTTCTTTACCACCCGCAGATGATTTGCAGAGGTAGCCCTTTGGATCAGGCACGTCCTGGCTTTCTCCCCGTGTTTAAATGGACTTGGTCATGCAATTTGCAGAAAACCCTTTAGAAAGCAGTACCACATTGCTGGCAGAGGGAGAAATCAGGTGTGCAGTTAGGTACAGTCACCTTCACACTCCTCACTCCATCCACAAAGGACACTCTGGGTCACACAGAGCGGGCTGGAGGAGGAAGAACGTGGACAACTTCTTTTTGTTCTTGTAGGATGAAGTTCAGGAAAGTCTGACTTGTCTTTTTTTTTTTTTTTTTTCCTGACAAAAAGCATCCAGCTGCTGCCATGATTTTGCTATAGGAGCCTCTGTTCTAGGTAAGGGAAAAAACCAATGCCCCTGCAACTCCCTTCCCCCTCCCTCAGCTGTAGCAGTCCCATCCTTGGGAGTCTTCAAGGCCAGGCTGGATGAGGCTTTGAGGAACTTGGTGTAGTGGGAGGTGAAATTAGATGATTTTTAGAGTCCCTTCCAGTTCAAGCCATTCTGAGACACCTGGCTCAGGGTTATCCCTCGCCTGCTGAAGATGGGCACATCCTGAATGCACTTGTATATCAGCCTTTAAGGGTGATGGGACTAATTTGCCACGATGTTGTACTTGAATTTTCCTATCCTTGGTTTGCCAAGGAGTGTTCCTGCCACGCTGGAGTCCTGCATTTTCAGCAGTCAAGTCTCACCCCATGAGGTGCCTGCAAAGGAAAGGAGGGGATCACAGATCATCCTCAGGGATCTGAGCAGCCACTCCTGACCTAAACCTCAGGGCTGTGAAACCAGCTGAGACTTGTTCCTACAGCACCACAGGCTTGGAAATCAAAGCTGAGCTCCAGGGAGAGCACGGGCAGCATTCAGAGAGTCGGGAGGAGCTGGTGGGTCTGATTAGCCTGACATGCCGGCAGGGGAAGGCGTGGGATCCCTCCATCCCTGAGCATTCCCCTCTCCAGCCCTGCCTCTAATCACAGCTGCCTTGATTAGTGCTGGGAGAAGGCGAGGAGGGACGGATGGGCTGGATTTTCCTCTTGCTGCCTCTCTGCAGAGGGGCCACTGCAGGTCTGAGAGATCAGGAGCTTTCCCCAGAGCCGGGCTGCGGAGGCATCGCAGCCCCGAGCAGTGCAATCCCTTCCTCCTTCCCTTTTCTGTTTTCATTTCATCACCATGTTCAGGACTGAGTGGTAACGAGCAAGTCCCCAAATAACCTGGTTTCCAGCAGCAGCCTCGCTTTTCCACTGTGAGCAAAACCTGTTTCTGGCATAGTTTGTCCTCATGTGTGTCCTGCATGACCCCATAGGAGCCGTGGGCTCTTTGCAGATGCCTGGGACAAGACCCAGAGCAAAGCAAACCTGTCTGAACTCACCCCACGGGCTTCACAGCCCCGCAAACCAAAAGGCTGAAAAATCCCTGGCTTGGGAGTCCTGAGTGCAGTAAAAAGCCTTGGGAATACACAGCCAGTGATTTGTGTGAGGGAGGATTTCGCTGAGCAGTAAGGATTCAGACAAACTTGCAGAAGTGGAAGTGCAGCTTAACGGCAGAGCTGGGTTCATTTGTCAAGCCCCTTCCTTGCTTCTGTACTTAGGAGAGTGAAACAATAATTGGGAGCAAAGCTTAGGTTAATCTACACTGAGAACATGATATTCAGTAGCTTTATTAAAAGGGGTGGGGAGGGGGCAGGCACGGGGCTGCTTTGGCTCATTTTAATTTTCAGCTTCATCTTTGGTGCTCACGAGTGTTGGAAAATAACCCCGTGCTCCACTGACTGTGTGAGGAAGGAATCTCAGCTGGAGAAGATGGAGCAGTTGCTCCCTTTCAGAGCAGCCTGCTGATTGTGCAAGAGCCATTAGACAGCTTGTGGAAGAAGGCTCTTAGGTGTGAAAACTGCTTTTCCCCATGCAGGCTGGAAAGGCCAACGTGGCATTTGCAAAGCCCTGGTGAGCGTCATGAGTGTGAAACTTCCCTCTGTCCCCTTTCCAAATCCAGCTCCCTGCCAAGCTGCCCCTGAGCAGCAGCATCACTTTCCTTCCCACTGCAAGCCAGGAGAAACCTGGCTTCCCCCTCTTGCTTGCTCTCACAGCTGGCTGCTTGCTCCAGCATGGATCTTCACTGAACCCGCTGCTGTCTTTCCCATGGGTTTGATCCATATGATCCAGGAGGTTTTGCCGGGTCAGTGTTCACCCAAGAAGAGGAATAAATGCCAAGTCAGGTTGTTTTATTGAGATAGAAGTGGAAGGGAATATATCAGAAGGGTGAGGGAGGCAGGGGGGAGGGAGGACATCTCCATCTCATCTCCATTGCCATGTCCATCCCTATCCCCATCCCCTCCACCCAAGTCTGCTCAGGCTGCCCTTGCACCAAGCTGATAAAGATCTTCTCAGGTGCTGGGTTGTCCTTGTTGGGATCCCTCAGAGGAATTACAGGACCATAATTCACAGCTGCTCTGCTGGGAATCTCCATAGGAGCACCTGTAAGGCATTTATCCCTTATGTATTTTTACAGCAGCCTTTACAATAGGTAGAGAAGACCCCCAGCTGGCTCGAGTGACCTTTTAATCACCAAGGGATGCCTTCAGCTAAAAGCCCTGCACCTGAGGTGACAAACACCCAGCCTGTTGCTTGGAGCCACTTGGCTTGATGGGAGCTGCAGGACTTGTTCTGCCTCCTGTGGAAGGAAAACAGAGATCTGCATCCTTTGTGCCAGCAGAGAAATCAGTCCTGGAATACAGCAAGTGTGACAATGCCTTTCCTGAGTCAGGAAAGTCACGGCATGGAGTTATTTTTCATCTGAAGGCCCTCAGGTGGGTGCTTGGGTACCGTGTTTGCAGGTTGGTGTGGGGGAAGGCAGGCAGTGCTGGGGGATCAGATTTCCCTGCTGCACATTTGGGGAGAATCCTTCTGGATGTATCAGTACCCAAGGAAGGGACAAGGGGCAGCCCACTGAGGATGGATGGATGGATGGATGGATGGATGGATGGATGGATGGATGGATGTGTTCCAGCAGTGCTGGCTCCCAGTGTGGATAGTGGGAAGGGATAAAGTTCTCTGCAGGCTCTCAGAGGAGCCCTCAGAGATCTCCAAAACTGAGGCAGACCAAGTTCTGCTCCAGGAGACAGCCAGGCTGCAGGGGCTCGGATCTGCCTCCCTAAGTAAAGCTGGTACCAGTCAAAACAAGAGACTTACAGCAGTTTGCTCCAGATAAGTGGCTTAAGAGCCTCAACTTTTGTTCTCAGGGAAATGCAAGTCTCCTCACCAGGTTGCCTGGAAGTGTGGAGAACAGAAGTAGGAAGGAGATAAGCAAAGAGCTCAGTGCTCCAAAAGCCAAATAACCATCTCAGAGTCCCAACAACTGGAAGATGATGGATGTGCATGCAGGGAGATAAGGGCCTGGGAGGTCCTGAGATGGTCTCATGCTATTTTAAAGGAGAAAAAAAAAATAAACCAAAACTGTTGGCTGGAGTCCCACATACACTGTAGGAAAACATGCTCAGGTTTTTGGGAGCTCACTTCCCACTTGCTGAAGGAAGACAAGGGCTTTGTGTTAGTGGAAGAGTTGGGCTTCTTGTAACCCAATCTTGATTTCACTTTGTAAATGAAATCACCTTAGTAAAGACCTCCTTCTTGCCCAAGAGGGGCTTCCCATGTGGATTTTACTCCCTGTTTTAATGGGAAATTGAGAAAAAACAGGATTAAATTTCCATTCACCAGCATTGCTGCTCCTCACCTGGGTTCACCACCCATGGATTTTAGAACCTAAAATGAGCACTGCCATGCAGATAATGGGGTTGAAGTGCCAAACAGCTTTGTGCAGGGTCTTTTGGAATTCCAGATTGTTGGTGGGCTCCAGCAGTGATGAGACCAATTTGAAGAAAGGGTCCAGCACGGGATTTTAAAGAGCAGCTAAAAGCCAGCATGTGTATGGAAAGAGCAGGCTGCTGGGAGAGTGTGTTGGGCTTGCTCTGTTTTTATTCCCTTTGCCAGTATTTCTGCTGATGAGCACAGCCTGGGCAGGAGATGGGTTGGATGGGCTTTGGGTGTGACACTGAGCAGCCACAATGCTGTCCCTTAGGTGTGCACACCTGGTGACAGTGTCACCACCATGCTGACAGCACAGGAGGATCCTGCACTGACCCTTTTCCCCCACACCCCTAGGAAATCCAGGAATTTCCTCTTGCAAAGCCTCCTCCAGGTTTTTGTTCCTCCACCAGACACAGCCATAGCTCCTGGGAGCTTCCTGCCCAGCTAAGAGCTGGGTTAAATTCAGTGTTCCCAGGAAATGTCTCTTGATATATTTTACAGTTTAATATTTGTCCTCTGTGAAGCATCTTCCTTTCATGCTAAAAGTGCACCTATTATATGCATGGCTTATTTTCAAATTCCTGGGGGATGCTGGAGGCTTGGGCTGTCTGCAGCACAGAGGAGTGCATCCCTCCAGCAGGAGGGCTCCCAACTTCATAGAACTCTCAGCTCTTAGGGGCTGCACACATTTTTAGGGGATAAACTCACCATAGCAGTCAGGGTTGTATTTTCTGGCTTAAAAAAATCTCCAAACGAACAAAAAAAACCCACCAAAACCAACCAAACAAAAAACCTAAAAACACCCAAAGACCGAAACAAACAAAAAACAACAACAAAAAACCCCAAACCAAAACAACAACAAAAAAAAAAAAAAAAAAAAAAAACCCAAAAAAACCAAACCAAACAAAAAGAACACCCAACCCCAAAAAGCACCAAAAAAACCCCCAACCAAATGGGTTTTCCCTGTGCCTCCTGGATTCTTGACTAGAGGCTCCATGTGCAGGCTTTTCCCAGGAACAGGCCATGAGCATTAGCCAGAAAAAAAACATTCTGGAAGGGCAAGGTGTTGTTTTTTCCATGTGCTGGGGAAAAGCCTTTATCTCTGGATTTGGAGATGTGACCTCCTGCAGGCCCTCTGTGGATTTAGGAATCTTATCCCACTGACAGTGATTTTTTAAACCAACTTCCCAGAGCCTGATTTTTCCACTGTAAAGCTTGGCTTACTTGTCATCAGCTCTGAGGTCCTGCTAAAAGAAAAACAAAACCTGAAAAACCAGCAAGTCCTAAATTTTTACTTTGCTGATAAGAGTTTGGGATTGATTTAGGATTGTAGGTTGTAGATGCCCCATGCCTGGAAGTGTTCAACTCCAGGCTGGATGGAGCCCTGAGCAGCTTTACCTAATGAGTGAGATCCCTGCCCATGGCAGGAGGTTGGAACTGGGTGATCCTTAAGGTCCCTTCCAATGATAGGTTAGAATAAGCTCTGTGATTTCATTCAAAAATCTCCCCCAGTTCTCCTGAATTTCAGTGCAAGCTGTGTTCTCACCTCCTTTGAAAACATCAATCCCTGTTTCCATGGTCCCACTCTTCTCTTGATGAGAATCTGACCACGCAGGAGATCAATCTCTTCTTCCTCTCTGGGAACTGGACAGCCCAGAGGAAATTCCCAGAGAAATAACAGGTACAAAGTCAGGCTGGGAAGCTCTTCCTGCCCTGGGCTGCTCCACAGTGGAGATCAGGGCATGCTTTGGCATCCAGGTGGTCCCACCAGGAGCATTCCCAGTGCAAACCAGTTCCCACCACAAAGGACTCATGGGGAGGTCGCTTTTCCTTGCTGCTCACTCGGGGCTTGCAAGACAAATGTCGGATTTGAATGACTACACTGTGGGCAGCCAGTGCAGAAAATCAATTAAAATACCAAGCAGCTTAGAAACAGGAGCTTTAATTACTCACAGGCAGGTCTTTAAAGGGGAATGAAACCGTCAGTCCAGAGTAAGAGCTCCTCTGCCCTTGGGCTGGCTGTTCCAGAGGTCTCAGGACGTCTCCATGGAGCTTTTTCTGAGCATCCAGAGTAGGTGGCTGCATCTCTGTGCTGCTTTTTTGGTGGTGTGTCAGCTCTGTCACCCTGGGGCATTGGTGGGGATGGGGCTCCTGCAGGTCTGGCAGTGGCCAGGTGTTGGCAGCTGGGTTTGCAGCAAGGGATGAGCTGCCTGGCAGGGTGTCCCCATCCCTGTGACTGGGATTTAGGCTTCCCAGCCACGCTGAAGGCAGCTCAGTGAGCGTTTTGTCTGTCAGTGGTTTGGGAGACAAACGATGCCCCAGCACACGCAGACTTGCTGACAAAGTGATGGGCATTAGAGGGGAAAACAACAACAAAATAATAATACTTTTCTCAGGGAACTCCAGGCTGCAGAGCCTGTTTATCCTGTCTGCCTGTTTATTTGCTTTCCCCTGACATACTGCAACACATCCAACGTGGGCCTTCAGCAAGGGCAGGAGCCACGGGGATATCTATTGTATTTGTGGAGTTCCCAGACAAGGAAGGAATGACTCTGACTCCATGTTATCAGAAGGCTAATTTATTATTTTATGAATACAGAAAGGATACTTACAGAAGGCTAACAAGATAATAATGAAAACTCCTGACTCTTTCCAGAGCCTCGACACAGCTTGGCACTGACTGACCAATGAGTGAAAATAATTCACATGAAACCAATGAAACAATCACCTGTTGGATAAACAGTCTCCAAACACATTCCAAAGGAGCAAAACACAGGAGAAGCAAATGAGATAATATTGTTTTCCTTTTTCTCTGTGGCTTCTCAGCTTCCCAGGAGAGAAGTCCTGGGTGAAGGGATTTTTCAGAAAATAGGAAAATCTGTGACAGATTTCAGTGGCTCTTCAGTGGCCCAGCTCCTCCTCCCCCTTCAAAGCAGCCCAGTGCCATTTGTGGGGCTGTTGCACAACCCAAGCAGCGTGGCAATAACACCCCGAGCGTGGAAAGTACAGAACAAAACAAAGCATTGATGAAAGACTTGCAGGCTTTCCAGATGCCTGTCCACATCAATGTCCTGCTGGGAAGTACACAGAGTGAAATAAGGCTCAGTGGGAGCCTGCCAGGGAACGGCCTGAGCTTCTCCTCTCCTTTCCCAGCCCACTGGAAGAGTCTCAGGACACAAGGTTGCTCTGCAGGATGTGCTGCTGGCTGCCAAAAAAGAAGGAGGGAGCCTGGGTTTATTTTTATGTAACTTCGGGAAGGAAAGGCAAGACAAGCTTTGCTTTGTGCTCTGAATCAGAAGTTTGGATGCACAAAGTTTCAGCTCTTCTTCCTGACTGCCTGCCACAAGCAATTCTGAGTCTTCCAGGGGGCTGCCCCCTGACTGTCGTTCCCCCACCCTAAAAGGAGACAGGATGATTTAAGCCTCTCATCTAGAGGAAAAAATAACAATAATAATAAAAAAGGAATCTGCCTGGGAAGAACAGAGGAGGCTTCTGCCTGCCTGCAGGGAGGAAGACATTTAAAAATATTCCCTGTTGACAGAGAGATGAGTTATTGCAATCCCTGAGCAGCCAGGGTGGGGCAGAGCTAAGAAGCTGTGATGGGCAATCAGGGGGCTCTGCAAAAGGGGTTCCCACCAGTGACTGCTGCTTTTTGGAGCTCCTGGCCTGGACTGCAGCAAAACTTGTTGTGGAGAGCTCAGTGTGTTTGCACCACGGTCTGTGGCTTCCAGGGAACGGTGGAGCCAGGCTGGGGAGGCTGGAAGGGACACACACTGTGCCACTGTGCTGCTCTTGAAAGTGATTCAGCAGCCGGAGCTCTCTCCTGCTCTGTGATGTGCTTTTCCTTTCTAAAGAAACCTTCCAGGCTGGAGGGTGCAAAGAACATCCTTTCAGCAGAGAGCTGGGCTCAGCCCACGGCTCGGGAGGAGCAGCGAGGCTCCAGCACCAGGGGGAAGGACTGAGTGTGCCTTGTGGATCACTGGGGTGGGCTGGAGCTGCTCTGGGATAAATGGGATGTGACTGCTGGAGGCAGTCCAGAGGAGAGGGCCATGAAGGTGATTAGAGGGACGGAGCCTCTAATGAGGAAAGGCTGAAGGAATTGGGACTGTCCAGCCTGGAGAAGAGAAAGGTCCAGGGACACCTAATTGTGGCCTTTTAGAGTATTTTAGTACTTAAAGGGGCTACAGAAGAGCTGGAGAGGGACTTTAGACAAGGGGGAATGGCTTCACACAGACGGAGGGCAGGGTTAGGTGGGGTATGGGGCAGGAATTGTTCCCTCTGAGGATGGTGAGGCCCTGGTACACGTTGCCCAGGGAAGCTGTGGCTGCCACATCCCTGGAAGTGTCCAAGGCCAGGTTGGACAGGGCTTGGAGCAACCTGGGCTAGTGGAAGTGTCCCTGCCCATGGCTGGGGCAATGGAACTGGGTGATCTTTAAGGTCCTTCCAACCCAAACCATTGTGTGATGGTTTTACCACAGGATTCCCTCTGGAGTCTCTTCCATGTCCACATCAGGGACTTGGTATGTGCAATACCCAGCATAACCACCCACTGCCAGCTGCTGTGCCCATCTCTCCTGCAGCTCAGACCTTTGGAGGAGCTGGTTGGGCACTGGGCTGTTTGGGCACAGCCCTGTCCCCATGCAGGTCACAGCACTCCAGGAGTGCCCAGGACATGCAGCCCTGTGTGGTGTCCATGCCAGCGAAGGAAGCTCCCCACGTGCTGGAGCCAAGAGATGACATTGCAGGAACGGTCTAGGTCAAAATAAATTGCTTTCTGGCATTCTGAGATTATCTAAACCCTTCTTTTTCCCAGGATGAAAGGGAACAAAGGCTCTTGCCTGCTCAGGAAAGAGCCTGGAATACCATTTTCCCTGAGCCACAAGAGCTTATTAGGAGTGAGGGTAAACAAAGAGATTTGGGGTTAATTTACTCAGGATGGGGAGGAGGGAGGCAGAAGCTGCTGGATTTTGAAGCCTGCCATTCTGGTGTCAGCAGCAGCAGGCAGCTGGTGTGGCTGCCACGGGCTGCAGTGCCTTTCCAGGTATTGACTGGCAGCCCTGGGTGCTCTCTCCAATGGCTCATCGATCCTCCCCGATCCCTTCCAGCTCCACAGCTGCCCCTGGATCGGAGCGGTTGCAGCGCCACTCTGCCACTCCTGACAGGGCTGGAGTGACCCTGGCTGCTGGGGGGAGGTTTTTCCCAGCTCTGTGGCCTTTTTTCCACTCCCACTGTGATGAGGGCTCTGAGGTTGAGGATGACCCCGAGGTGTTAGAAAGTCTCTTTTTTCCCAGCCCCGCGACCGAAGAAGAAGCCCAGATGCATCGGTTCAGCTTTTCAAGGTTGTTTATTTTTTATCTATTACATTCTTTCTCTGACCTGCTGAGGTCTGTCTGGCAGGTCAGTTCGTGGCACACTGACCACCCTTGGAGTGGTTTTATACTAAGAACTACATGCACTTTATTTACAATAATTTTCCAATACCTATCACCTCTGTGTGTCTGTGCTCTAAACCAATCCAAAAGTGTCACCATCACAGCAGAAGATGGAGGACAAGAAGAAACAGGAGGAAGGCCAGGACATGCCCAAATCCCTCCATCTTGCCTCTTGAACCCCCATTCTAAAACCCCAAAATTCTACTTTTCACCCTGTGATAAATTCACTATCATTCTACTCAAACTCTCGTGGCTTGTAAATCCTCACACAAAGCTGGTAATTTTCTCCATGGGTGAAAATCAAAGGCACAGGTGTCTTTGACTCCATGCCAAGGTCTCTGAGCCCCCTGCCAGGGTCTCGAGCCACCCAGGGCAGCCAGAGGAACGTCCTGGGTCCCGACACCACTGTTGCTGTGCTGCCCAGTTTACATTCCCAAGGATCCTTCCTGTGCTCCTGCTGTCTCTCCAACAGCCAGAGAACCTTTGGAGCCAGGGGATGCTGATGTTTGCAGAGCTGGCAGGCTCTGAGTCCACCAGCAAATCCCCATCCTGGCTGGATACAGCTGCTGGCACCTCTGGTGTGGCACTGGTGTCGCCCTTCTCTCTGTTGAAGTAAAAAACCATACAGAAAAAGCAACTTATCCACCTCCATGTGGATTAAAAATCATTTAAAATTTTAAAGGGAGTGACTCCTCTGGGACAAGTGGCAAAGTCTTTTCCAGAGCAGTGTGCTGAGCTTCCACAGGTGGTGATTTTCTCTGAAGTTTCATAAAATCCTCATTTTTTTCATAGAGTCACCTAGTTTAATTTCATTTCATAGAATGTTTGAGTTGGGAAGGGACCTTGAAGACCACTTCATCCCAACCCCCATGCCATGTGCAGGGATTCATCACTCTGGCTGCTGCAGCAAGGTGACAGAGAAGATTCCCAGGCCCTGGTGGAGCACAGAGAAGTTTGCTCTGCTGGGTTTGGAAACTGGAGGGAGATATGGGGAGAAAACCAGAATTTTTTAAAATTCTTAAGGGTTTGGAATGCTGGAAATTAGCCATAGTGGAAGCCTTTTTTTTTTCCCCCCCCCCAAAAGTTCCATGTTACTACAGTCCATGGAGAACCATGGCATGAGGGGAGAATCCCTTATTCTTTGCTCTGAGTTTCCAAGGTGTGAACTGAATAAAATCCTTCCTTCCTCTTTCTTGGGATTTTTTTTCCTTTTTTCCCTGGTGTTTCTTCCTGTTTGTTTTTTCCCTGTTTCTCCCCTACTTTCCCTTTTTTCCCCTGAGTTCACTTTAGCAAGTGCTTTTCCCCTGCTTGGGAATTGAAGCAGAATGGGCTGTAACTTAAAGATAAATTTTTAGGTCCCCACAACTCCTGCTGCAAGACCAGCTTGAAGGGTGTTTGTATCCACTGGAGCAGGGCTGACCTGCCTTTCCCCCTTGGAAGGAAATCTTTGATTTCCAGAGGAAATTTGATGCAAAATTGAGAGCACTTTGATTTATCTGTGGAAATATCTTGTTTTAGCAAAGAAAAAAATTGAAACAATTTTATTTTATCCCTCCCTGCCCCCAGTTTGAAATGATGCCTCAAGTTTTAGCTTTTATATTTTTCACATTCTGTGCTGCTTTAGTGTGTGGGTCTGGGTTTCATATTAGGGGATGGTGAGCTCTCTGCACAGAGCAGGGAAACAAAACAATTCCTGCTCTAGCTGGGCACCAAGGACAAATGATCCAGATCTCAGGCTCAAGAGCACAAACAACGTGGGCTGAAGAGAGAAAAACAAGCAGGATGGGACTGCATGGGCTGGAGCTGGAATTGGGCAATGAACTCCAATCTGCAAATGGACCAAAACTTATAAAAGTGTGAGACCCCGTGAGCGCTCGTGCATTTTGTGACCATTTTGGTTCATCTTGGGTGCAGCCCTGGTTGGGCTCTTGTGCTGCCCAAGGTGCATCCATGGAGTCCTTTTAATAAATCCCTGCTTTATTCTTTAACTCTGTCCAGCCTCTGCTCTAGGTCAGTCTTCACAAGGCATCAGTAATAGTACAGCAGCTTTGCCTGCTGCTCCAGCTTCTCCCAGCTGCCTGTGGGATTCCTGAGGACCAAAGGCCAGCCTTCCCAGCTCTTTTGCAGAGCTGTGAATACCTGTGGGTGCTGGTCCAACAGCAAACATCTGCAGTGCATCCTGTGTGGCAGGAGCAGGAGGATGGATGGGCTGCCTGGTCCCTTGCCAGGTGAGTTGGCAGGAGCCTGCACATCACTCCTTGAAATTCTCCATGGGCTTTGATGGATGCTCAGGCTCAGAGTGTTTTGGGTCTGTTTAATTGGCAGGTTTTGATGAGAGGCTCTCACCTCTCCCCAGGGAATTCCCAGGGCTGGCAGAAGCCGTGGGGGAACAATCCCATGGGCTCTTTTGTTTCTGAATTTTGTGTTTGGAGCAAACCTTTCCTTGTGGGCTGAATTTTAAAAGGGTCATGCTTGGTTATGCTCATACAATACCATGAATGTTAAAAACTTGGTAAAAGTTAAAACTTGGCTTTTCCCAGCTCCACCTTGGGCAGATGAAGCTGTGTTAGAATTGACCCCTGAATTTCATCCCTCAGTGTGTGAAAACAAAACCAGCTGAAGGGTTGACTGAAGCTGAAAGTCACCTTTTTGGTTGGACTCAGAGCTTCCAGAGAGAATCCTCGTTCTCATCCAAAACTAATAGAGAGAAAATTTCCCCAGGAAATAACGCCGTGGACCTGAGAGCATTAAACTGGAACTTTACACCAATTAATAGCCAGATAATTACAACCCATCCTCCTTCTTGCTGCTGACTTCCCCATGTAATTTTCTTTTAATTTTTGCTTAATAGGCACACAGGAAAGATGAGTTACTCAGTGTGCTGCCTGCATTTGATATGTGCCAGACTCAGCAGAAGGGAAGACTGATGCCCTCCATCCATCCTGGACCAACCTCTGGGTGTGAGGAGTGTGCTGGAGTGACTGATGGGGCTTCTCAGCTTGTCAAGGGATGGAGAAACTTAAGGAAAAAGGAAGGGGGAAAAAGTCAAGGCTGGACAGAAAAGGCAAAATGGTGAGTAGAGCTGGGTGCTGCTTCAACGGGATCACAGATTTTCCTCCCTCTTCCCTTACTCTGCTCTGGGTCTGTTGTAGCAGCCAGAACCCTCTGGTCTTGCTCATTTTCACATCTGAAAATGCAGAACTAGCATCTTCTCCACCCATAATAAGAGTGGCAGAGGGGGGAGTGATTTGCCCTGGCACAGGGTACCCAGAGCAGCAGTGGCTGCCCCTGGATCCCTGGCAGTGCCCAAGGCCAGGCAGGATTGGGCTGGGAGCAGCCTGGGCTAGTGGAAGGTGTCCCTGCCCATGGCAGGGGGTGGAACAAGATGGTCTTAAAAGTCCCTTCCCACCCAAACCATTCTGTGATTCTATGATTCCACAGAGGGCAGAGAAACTTCCACCAGCCAGGCTCTGCCATAGCAATTCCAAGGAGGGGAAAAAGAAAAAGAAGAAAGCAGACTTGCAGACTTTCATGAGCATTAAATTAAAGCAGTGCACAGGTCTGTTTTGGTTCCCAGGCGCAAACACAAAGTCCCAACTCTCCTCCTGCCTGCTCTCTGATAACAGTGGTACCCATAGGCTAAGCTCAGCCTGGGGGTGATATGCAAAAAAGAGGGAAAGAAATAAAAAAGCACCAGCCTTGCATAGCCTGGTAAATGTAATTTCAGGTGTCTTGGCCTCTCTGGTTACTCCTGTTCCCTGGCTTCCAGGAAATTAATTCTGCAGAAGGAAAACCCCAGATGCCCGAGTCCATTACCCTGGAAGTGGTGGGAGCTGGGAGCTGCTGAGCAAACTCAGGGAACAGGGATTTCACGGAGTCATGAAGTGCTCTGGCATGAATCTTTAAAGCTCATGGTGTTCCAGACCTTCTGCCGTAGGCAGGGGCACCTCCCAGGGTGCTCCAAGCCCTGGCCAGCCTGGACACTTCCAGGGATGGGGCAGTCACAGCTTCTCCTGAGCAGCCTGTGCCAGGCCTCACCACCCTCCCAGGGAACAATTCCTTCCCAATATCCCACCTAACCCTGCCCTCTGGCAGTGGGAAGCCATTCCCCCTTGTCCTATCACTCCAGGCCCTTGTCCAAAGTCCCTCTCAACATCTCTTGGAGCCCCTCAGGCACTGCAAGGGGCTCTAAGTTCTCCCTGAAGCTTCTCTTCTCCAGGATCCCACTTCTCTCAGCCTTTCCCTATAGGATACTAGCTCCTTCTCTCTAATCACCTTCATGGCTCGCCCCTGGACTTGCTCCAAAAGTCCTGTCCTGTCCCTTATCCCAGGGCAGCTCCTTTTCCTGCCGCTCCACAGGCTTTGACACCTCTCCCTGCTGCACTGTTAAGGTAATTAGATAACTGCTGCCAAGACACACGTTCATTTAATCAGTTTGCTAATTGGTATTGACCAACGTGTGGCAGGCACTTTGTCACGTGCCAATTAGGAGTGCCCGGGAGCTGCTCCAGAGCCTGGTGGTCAGATTTCCAGGTGGGGATCCAAGGGAATGCCCAGGCAGGGGTGGAGTGAGCACAGGGAACCTGAGAATCAGCCCAGTAATCATTCAGGGCTTGCTTGTGATGGATTAAGATGATCAGCATCAACCAGAGTGTTTTTAGTTCTGCCACCAGAGGAGTGGGAGGTGGGATGAAACGGTGGGATACAGCAGGCAGAGCCAGGGCAGGGCAGACAGGATGATGGCTGTGGAGGAGTCCAGATGCAGTGGGTGGCAGAGCTCATGCTGAGCACAGAAAAGGGACAAACCCTCAGCCACAGCTGCTGTTGTCCCCCTGGGGTGCTCTGTGCTGGCCCATCCTCCTCCTGCAGCCCCGTTTCACCCAGTGTATCCAAAAAAAGTGAGTGCTTGCCCTTCCCCATGTATTCCTTCCCCAGAAATGTTCTGCAGAACGTTCTCCTTCCCCTATTTTTCCTTCTGTTGCGCCGGCGGCCGCTGGGATGCTCTCATTTGTCTGGGGCAGTTTATTTATTGCCACCATTAATTAATTTCCTTTGGCTAGGAAGGACACATCCTCTGGGATTGTCTGTGTGCTGGAGACCATGACTGCATTGGTGTCACTGAAGTCCCTGGCTGCTCCTGGCCTGGCACCATCAATCAAGTGGCGCCACTCGGGCCCGTGGTTAACGAGGCTGGCCCTGGGATCTTTTCCCAAGAAGGAGCCCAGGCATTGCATGGAAAAGGCCACTTATTTCTCCAGGTGGTGCTCTGGAGTTCCCACCTCCCTCCCACTCCAAAATGGGAGCTCCTGCCTTCTGCTGTGGGATGGGCTGAGAGCTGAGCTAAAAAGCCAAAGCAGAGGTTTGTGCTGGTCCCTCTTGACTTGGCCCAAATTCAGCCTTTTTTGCAAGAGAACAGCCCTCGCCTTCTCCAGGCTGTGCTGCTGCCTTGGCACACATAACTGGTCCTGGAGCACCACAGGAAGTGTGAAGGAGCAGGAGCTGCTTGGGTTTATGAGCTATCAGGAGCCCATTTCTCAGAAATACACTGACCTAATCTCACTCCTATCGATTTTGAGCTATATTTGTACACACACACGGGGACAGACAAGTGCTGCTGAAAATACAAAATCCTGTACTCCTGAAAGGGCAAAAATTGTTTCCTCCAGGTTTGTTTTCAAGCCTAAGGAATCAAAGGAGCAGGCAGAGAGCCTGACCCAGTTTCTGGTGGGTCTGTGAGATGAGTCCCCTTTCCCAGCTCCTGCCAGCACCCAGGAGAATGGTCCAGGTTGTATTTTAAGGAGGTGCTCCTTCCCAATCCCAAAGGTATCCAGCTGCCCAAAAGCATCACTTTCTGTTATTACTGCCTCCCTCCCTGGAGTATGCAAAGTGGGAAGAGAAAAAGCCCCAGAAAATTAGGCAGAGCAGTTTATCTGACAGGCCAGCGCTCTCCCAGATAAAGGAACAAACAGAGTTTGTCTCCTGGTCAGGGTGACACTTTGCCACAAAAGAAGAGCAGGGAGAAGTTAATTAAACTCTGAAGAAGCCATTTATTAGGAAAGGGAAGTAAGACATGGCTTTTCTTCAATAGTGCAGAAAGGTTCATTATAGAGGAAAGGCATCCTTTAGCAGTTAATAAACTATTTTCTCCCACCTGGCTTTGAGGGATGGCTAACAGAGGGCCCATGGCTCATTTTAATGGGCACTTTTCCAAGGTGTCCATGGCCCATTGGCCAAAAGGCTTTAGAAAACAGCTGTTTCTGAAAGCCAGGGAAGCAGAGAGCTTGGCAGGACTGTAAACAAAGGCAGAGCCTTTTGTGGAGCATTTTCCATTTGCTGTTTCCATTTCCAGTGCTTCCATGCTCTGTTCTGCTGGGAACTGCTTCCATTCTCTGTTCTGTCACTGGGAAAAAGGGTTTTCCTCTGTTCATCCCTCCAGTGAGACAACAGGAGCCTTCATCAGGCACAGCCTTTTCCTGCTGAGGCATGACACTTTAAAGAATCCATTGCCACTGGATAGATATTTCCAAACAAAAAAAATCCCTCACCCAAACCTGATTTTAGATTATGAAGCCCAGCAGCTCTAAAGGGCCGAACTGGGAAATCCTTTAAATCCAGAGTCTCTGATTGCTCCCTGCTGCACTCAATTCACTCTGCTCCCTCCCTCCCCTGGGGTGGGAAACTGAAACCTCTCACCCTCCCCAGGCTCTGAGATCACCCACCTTCCCAGAGCTGCTGGTAGACACTGCAGCTGGAATTCCAGAGGAGAATTTACAAGGAATTTGAAAAGGCTACTTGTTTTAGAGAGCGTTTTTCTCATTTCAGCTGGTGTTAGCTATGCTAAAATTCAACAGCCTTGATGTCTATAAAGCCACTGTGCCTGGTGGTGGATGTGACTTTGTCACCTGAATCCTCTACCCTGTGGAGCCTTGAGAAGATGTTTTTGCACTTATTGACAATTTAATATTGACAATTTAATATTGACAATTTAATATTTTCTTGTGCATCAGTCCCCTGAATTTGGGGAGTCCAGGTGAGTCTGGGAGAAAATAAAAATAGCAGTAAGAACATTTGATGGCAATGCTTAGTTAATACCAAAAAGATGAAAACACAGCCAACCTCCAGGAATGGGAAAAGGACCTTGTGATATTTAGCGAGCAGATAATAAAACAGCAGATGAAATTCAAGGCTGCTAAATGAAAAACAATGCACAGGGGGGAAATCATTGGGCTCTGAACTGGCTGTTACTGCTTGGGAAGGAGATCTGAGAGTTATGCTGGAAATATCTGTCAAAACGACACTGTTGGTCCATAGTAGTCCAAAAAAAACAGGGAGGTAAGAGAGGCCAAAATGGGGAATGTTATTGTGCTGCGTAATGAATGTCTGGTATCTCCTGCCTTGAGTAATTTGTGAGTAGCCCACAAAAATAGATGGGAAGAAGCCTGGAAAATTATCCACAGAAGGCAAGGATTGATAAAGGAAGGGCCAGGCATGAAATTGTGTGAGTTGTAAAGCTGAAGAATTAATCAGCAATGATGGCTTAGCTCAAGAAACACTTGGAATCAGGAGAATCACTGAATCCCAGAATGGTTTGGGATTGAAGGGACCTTAGGGATTATGCAATTCCAACCACCTGCCATGGGCAGAAACACCTTCCATTGTCCCTGGTTGCTCCAAGCCCTGTCGAGCCTGGCCTGGGACACTTCACCTGCTGAAGTCCATGAGGTTCACACAGTCCCAGCTCTCCACCTGTCCCTTTGGATGCCATCCTTGTGTTCTAGATACAGGGAAGATCTTGAGAAGCTCCCAGAAGTGAAGGCAAACTCTTTACCCAGAAGCCTGTTAAAAAGTAGGACTCGTTGCCACAGGAAATTTTAGGTACTGGAGGCTTACATAGACTGGGAAAGTGGCTAGATATTTTCAAATGGGGGAAAAAAAGGGATGAAGTGGTTGTTTCTCCCCATCCTGTTGCAGAGCAGTTGGTGTGAGAAGACAGAGGCTCACTAGGACCTGCCTTGTGTCCCATCCTGCCGGTGTTTTGAACTCTCTGCCTTTTCTACCTCCATCCAGACCTGCTGAGCAGCTTCCTGGGGATTCTGAGTGGACAGAAACAGCCTCTGTTAGCCAAGCATGGAATTCAGCTCGTTATTTTTACTGTGAGTATTTAAACCATGTGCTGAAGGTGCTCGTGGTGTTTTCCCTCTTGCAAATCCATTGGGAACAGCCCCTCATCCTGCTTGGCTGCCCAGTGCCCTCTCCCCAGGGGATCTGTGGGATCTGGGTCTGCTTCCCCAGCCAGGGATTTGCAGGCACAGCATCCTGGGAGCTGGGAGGTGACGCTTCACTCCTCAGCAGAGCCTGGCTGCCGGATGTAATCTGCCCAATGGTCCCCTTTATGGCCAGGCAGACAGGCTGAAATTCACAGCCACCGCTTACCAAAGAATAATGAAACATTTCCTGAGACGGCAATAAATATCCCCTGCCATGACAGCACTCACCAGAGCCTCTTCGATCCAGGGAAATGCTTTAAAACTCAGCAAAGTGGGATTTTTTTTTTTTTCTTTTAATGCCTCTCTACTTGCTGGTTGCAGCTGCCCTGGCTGCTCCCAGTCAGGGTGAGGGGAGCATGGGTGGGGTTTGTGGCTCCCTGGGGAGCTCCAACACTGGCCCAAGAAGCCCTGTAAGGCAGAGGATGACTGAGGAAAACTCCTTCTCCCCAGGCTGATGGAAAGGAACAGATTTGCAGCTGCTGGCCCTTTCCAAGGGGTTTGTTCTGGTCCAGAGCAGCTCTTTCCCACCATGAGGAGGTGATGACACCACAGTGTGTTTTCGACACAGCCAGTTTGGCTGCTTTGCCCCAGGACCCTTTTCCAGCAGTGGGGGTGCTCAGCCTGGCCTCTTGGTTGTTGGGCTGATGCAGATTGCAAAGAAAAGCCATCAAAATAAATTTTTTTTTGGGGGGGGGGGGGGGGGGTGTGGGACAAAAATTCTCTCTGAGGGTCTCTGAGCCCCACCACATGTGGTTGAGTCCTCTTTAGGCAGCAGCAGGTCTGATTGTACTGGATGCAAACCAGTGCGTGCTGGTTTCCCCAGAGGGCTGGGCTTCCCTCGCTCCACAAAACCAGAATTGTCACAGCCAGGAGAATGTTCTATGCCAGGGACTCATCCTGCCTCTCCTGCTCTGAGGAAAACCAGCCTGGAGCCCAGGCGTGGGGGCTAAACCCAGTGCACAGGCTGAATCCAGGAGGAGATGAGGCAGCACCAGGGGGGTTTGCTGCCCCTGATCTGGGTGAGAGCCAAGGAACAGGCACCCCAGGAAGAAATGCCCCTAGCAGCCCGGGCCACAGAGGGAAAAGGAGGTGTTTGGTGGCAGAAGAAAAGCTGCTGGTGGGGAAGTGATGGATTTTTCAAACCCAGCCCCTGAATCAGACTCATGGTTGTGGTCACTTGAAAATGGATCAGCAGAAATAAATGAAGTGGGTTGAGGTTTGCAGTGGGAGCAGGCAGCACGGAGCAAGGGGAGGCAGGAGACATCAGATGGCAGCAACCAGCAGAGGAGATTGACTTAATGGGATCAGCCCTCATTTTGTTCTTATTATCAGCACCTTGGGAGTGCAGCTCCTCTTAATTAATTCCTTTGGTCTCTCAGACATGCAGCTGAGGCTGTGTCCCATCAGGGGCCTGTGGGCCAGGACAGGCAGGGAAACACCAAGGCCCCTGTGCAGTCAGTCAGTGCCAGAATCCCAAAATGGTTTGGGTTGGAAGGGATCTTAAGGCTCACCATTCCAACCCCCTGCCATGGGCAGGGACAACTTCCACTAGACCAGGTTGTTGAGAAGAGATCTTCTCAATCCTGACTGGGAAAGAGTGGCTTTTCCCACAAGACACTTGTGGAAGATCCCAAAATCAGCATCTGTTTTAAATGCTGATTACAAATTCAGTTGTAATGTAGAATTCTCTTGCTGGCTGCATTACTGGGCTGAAACACAGCGAAACCTGGCTCTCCCTTCTCCTGCCATGGTGTGGCCACCAATTCACTGGCTGCTGGGGGAAAGTACTTCCCTCAGTCTCCCTTCAATGGCTCACTGGGTTTTTAATGTGGAGCAGGAAAAAAAGAAAGAAAGAAAGAGCTCAATTTATGCTCTTGGTATCACTCAGCATTTTCTACGCCCGTGGTTAAGTTGTGATTGCTATCAAGGCTATCGAAATCTCCAGAGGCTGAAAATCAAGGTGAAAGCTTGCTTTCATGGATTATTTCCAGTCACTTTTCTTCTGGCTCTGCTAAAAATAACGCAGGAATAGCTTTTCTTGAACATTCCTATTCCCTCCTGGCTGGAACAGAGAAGGTCAGGAGGATGAAAGTGAGCAGCAGTGGGGGAAAGGAGTCACAGCACACTCTTTGCTTCTGTGGGTTTGGATGAGATTTGTTTGCTGGTTTGTTTGGGTTTTTCACTTTGATCTCAACCTGATTAACTTTCTCTCTGCATTTCTTCCCTTTAGCCCATGGTGGGGAAAGCTGGGTGTTTTAGTGCTACTGAAGCAAAAACCCTGCTGGTTTTACCCATTTCTGTTTAAAAATCCATGAGAAACACCCCCAAATCTAGATGGGGATGTCAATATTGCCTCCAGTATTTTAAGGTCTTTATCAAAGACCTTGAGATGATGCTGTGCTCTGTATCTTGTGTCAGGATAGACGATCTGCTTTCCCTTGCAATGGTTACGGATTTTTCTTAATTGCTGGTTTGGTCCCTAAATTTCCTGCAGGTTTTTAGTCTGGATTGTTTCATGGGATCTAACAGGAGACAATGGTACCCCAGGAGACAGCCAAGGAGTTTTCTCAGGGTGGTGTCCTGGATTGTATGATAAGTGTGTAGTTTGTCACCATCTGTCAGATTCAGCTCCTGTTCTGACTGTGACAGTGATGTTCTGTATTACTGCATCTGTATTTTAAATTTTCCTAGTAAAGAACAGTTATTCCTACTCCCATATCTTTGCCCGAGAGCCCCTTAATTTCAGAATTATGATAATTCAGAGAGAGGGGGTTTAGTTTTCCATTCCAGGGGAGGCTCCTGCCTTCCTTAGCAGACACCTCTTTTTTCAAATCAAGACAGGTGAGCATCCAGAGAGGAGAACTCCTGGAGGCCACTGCAGGAGGAGATCCCAGTGCAAGGCAGCTGGAGCAGGAATTCCTGCCCTGGCTTGGCTAATGACTACAGTGCTTGGGTGGACCTGGGGTTAATTAGAGGTGGAAACATCCTTTCATTTGCAGATAAAGCACTTTTCCTGCTGCTTTGCTGCTTGCCCTGAGCTGGCACAGCACCATGGGGGAACTCTCAAGGAGTTCTTCTTTCCCCAAAATTTCTGCTTCTGGGCCGCCCCAAGGACACCCAAAGAGCTGACTGTCACACGGAGGAGATTCTCCCACAAGAGATTTGTCCCTGTGGAGGCAGGAGAGCCCTGCTGGTCCCACAGCAAGGCTGTTGTGGGGATTTCTTTGGGTTGGTGCCAATTGCAAGTGCCAAGTTTCTTTGATCCTGGATTATTGATCCAAGCGCAGGAGTTTCTGCCTTGTGTTGTCCCAACTTTTTCAAGGACGCCTTTCCAGAAACGTGGCCCAGGATGGAAGTGGTGGGAGGATAACCTTGGAAAAGCAAAAGGAGAAACGTTGTGTGCCTCCAAGGGTTGTGGAACAAACCCTGACTCAGGCAGGGCTTCCTGGAAAAGACATTACAGGGATTTTTCTCAGCTTTCCAAGGGGGCCAAAGCCAGAATTTTCCCTGTTGTGGTAGAAAGGTTTAGGTTTTGAAGCAGAGTGTGCAGAGGTATAAGACAAGGGTGTTTGAGGGTGTTAGAGATGGTCCAGGGGGAAATTAGAAGGGAGCAACAGCCAAAGCCTGAGGCAGCAATAATCCATTCAGCCCTGGAAGGCACCAGGGTATAACCCAGGGCAGAGGCAGCACCATGGGAGAGCATTCCAAGGCAGCTGGGATTATCAGGTGGGATACCAAGAGCTCAGGTAGACTTTAAAAAATATTTTTTAAAGAAAGCAACATGTGGAAGCATTTGGCAAAATTCCAACTGAAAGGAGGAAATATTTTAATTTTAATTTTTTAAATTTTAATTTTTATTTTTATTTTAAATTTTATTTATATTTATGTGTAGAGACACCATCCAGCAGCTCTGCCAAAACTGTGGTCCCCTTATTTTTCAAAGGGGAAGAAAGCCTATAGCACACCTGGCAGGAAAAGTGAGGCAAATGGAATGTTGTATTTCTAGGGGCATGGCCATCGTGAAGAGTTAGGCTGGAGTATGTTCCCAAAGATGGGGACCAGACAGGCATTTACAGCATAGAATCCTCAAGTGGTTGGTGTTGGAAGGGACCTTAAAGACCATCCCATTCCAACCCCCTGCCATGGACAGGGACACTTTCCACTAGACCAGGTTGGTCCAGACAGCTGGATCCAAAAGTCTGCAGCAAAATTAAATATAATTTGTGGCATTCATATTTTCTGGAAAAATCCCTTTGCCCAGGATTCTTCTCCTGGGAAGCTGAGAAGCCTCAGAGAAAAAGGAAAACAATTTGATCTCATTTGCTTCTCCTGTGATTTGCTGCTTTGGAATGAGGTTGGAGATTGTCTGTCCAACAGGTGATTGTTTCATTGGGTTCTGCTTCAGGTGGGATACCAAGAGCTCAGGTAGACTTTAAAAAATATTTTTTAAAGAAAGCAACATGTGGAAGCATTTGGCAAAATTCCAACTGAAAGGAGGAAATATTTTAATTTTAATTTTTTAAATTTTAATTTTTATTTTTATTTTAAATTTTATTTATATTTATGTGTAGAGACACCATCCAGCAGCTCTGCCAAAACTGTGGTCCCCTTATTTTTCAAAGGGGAAGAAAGCCTATAGCACACCTGGCAGGAAAAGTGAGGCAAATGGAATGTTGTATTTCTAGGGGCATGGCCATCGTGAAGAGTTAGGCTGGAGTATGTTCCCAAAGATGGGGACCAGACAGGCATTTACAGCATAGAATCCTCAAGTGGTTGGTGTTGGAAGGGACCTTAAAGACCATCCCATTCCAACCCCCTGCCATGGACAGGGACACTTTCCACTAGACCAGGTTGGTCCAGACAGCTGGATCCAAAAGTCTGCAGCAAAATTAAATATAATTTGTGGCATTCATATTTTCTGGAAAAATCCCTTTGCCCAGGATTCTTCTCCTGGGAAGCTGAGAAGCCTCAGAGAAAAAGGAAAACAATTTGATCTCATTTGCTTCTCCTGTGATTTGCTGCTTTGGAATGAGGTTGGAGATTGTCTGTCCAACAGGTGATTGTTTCATTGGGTTCTGCTGTGAATTATTTTGACTCATTGGCCAATAAGGACTCTGGAAAGAGTAATGAGTTTTCATTATTATCTTTTTAGCCTTCTGTAAGTGTCCTTTCTGTATTCTTTAGTATAATTTAATATATTATTCTTTAATAGAATATAGTATCTTAATAAATGAGCCTTCTGAGAACATGGAGTCAGATTCATCATTCCTTCCTTCATCTGGGAACCCTGCAAATACAACAATCATTGTCTTGTGATGTAGTTCTCTACCCCATTCTTAGACCAGGAAACTTTATCTTCATATTAACTTTTATCTGTCATTCTTTTATGTTTGTCAATTTGCATCCCCTAAGCGAGGTGCTGGCAGGGAGAGGAGGGCGCTCAGCCCCAATCCAGAGTCTCATGCTTGCATCCTGAGAGTGTAAATAAATAATTCAAGCACTCCTGGGATGGCAAAGGCTTGGCCTTGAGGGGGTGTTTGGCCTGAGATCCTGCTCAGTGCATGTGGGAAATAGCAGAGGTAAGAAGATTTCCAGAAAGCTGTAAAAGAAGGCCTAAGAAACAGAAAGAACAGAGAATCAGCTGCAGCTGCAAAGTCTGAAAATAAAGAAAGTTACAATGGTATAGCAAGCAAGGACATTAAACTACAGCTTGAGTTTTAGGCTTGGCTAAGAGAGACCTTAAAACTGCAGGAAAATATGCTAAGCAAGGTAGTAGAAGGTTTTAAGCTTAATAATGATTTATTGTGTATTGCTAATAAAAAGAAGACAAGCAAGCATTGTGTGAAGCAGGTGTACAGGTCCTTTTAGTAACTGGCTAGAACAATATTTAGCAATATGCTGTTGGCTAGAAAGTTTTTAAAATGTTCTGTAACAAAGAAATCTTTGCCTGCTTTTGGCTGCATGTGAGCTTTTGCTATCTTCCTATTGTCTCAACCACGTAGTGAGGCTGATGCTGCAATAAAAGCTCAAGGATTGTACCCCAGCAGTGCTGTCCTGTTTGTGGAAACAGACTCCAAACACAGGTGAGCACTGAGCCAGCAGCAGCCCGTGGATCACCTGGAGTGGTCACTCCAGCTGTTTGCTGTTCCTTGTTGCAGCCTGTGACTGATCACCAACGTTACCCGCTCTGGCTTCTGCACTCTGATTAGATTCCTGCAGTTTTGGGAGAAGTGGGATAATAAATAACAAATCCTGAGCAGTGAATAACAAGTGCCTCTCCTTCTGCCAAGGGGTCCTTCTTTGCATGCCAAACGAGGAGTTGCTCTTGCTCTCCTCTGCCTGTGATTTTTTATTGGTGTGATGGCTTTGGGGGTGTTGTCCCTCAGGAGCTGAAAGCAAGGAGATGTTTGGATGTGCATTAGCCAGGAAAGCTGGCGGCATTTTGGACAGAGAAGTTGTGGGTGAGCCATCCTGGGACTGTTCAAGGACGGAGCTTTCAGCAGTGGGAGGTGTCTCTGGAACAAAATGATCTTTAAGGTCCCTTCCAACCCAAACCATTCTAGGATTCAGCCAGCTCAGAATCCACTGTAGAGCCTTTAGGCAAAGGAAAACAACATTAAACCTTGGGGGAGGGGAGGAACATGACCCTAAAACTTTATGTTCTACCAGTTAAATAAAGAACCAAATATGATCAGCCAGGTAGCAAAATGAAATTAAGATGAGGGTTTGCTCAACGCTGCTGTTTTTTTGGCTGGGCTGTTCTCCCCGTGCACACAGAATGCCACTGCTGACAAAGCTCTGGCCATGTCAGCAAAGGCTGGGAAGGTGTTGGGTTGTTTTTCCCTCTGGTGCTCTCTGCCTGCTGCTTTCAGCTGCTGGGATAGAGTCACCTCCTGCATCACCCCTGCTCTGATGTCCTTTGGAAGCTGGCGGTGTCACCTTTTCAAAAGTGAGTGTAAAGCTGGAACTCTTCTACAGCTTTGCTGAAATGCTGGGGGAAAGGGACAGAAAGGGTATGGGAGATAAATTGCCTTTTCCGGCCCATTAAAAAAAAAACCAAAAAACTCTGGTCCCCACAATGCCAGCTAGCTGTGTTTGGGATGTGATGCCGCACTGGAGTTTTGGGGTGGCTGCAGCCAGGTTTTACTTTTTTTAAGGCTGTTCTGCATTTGCAAGGGCAATGCTGGAGGTACCAGTGATGCTTGTGAGGCAGCCCAAACCATTCCCAGCCCCTTCCATACCAGAAGGGATTAAAGCCCTTGCAAACCCCAGTGTCTTGCTCTGGGCTCTGTGCACGGGGTGTTGCAGGCTCCTTCTCCCTCCTATTTGATTTCCCCCCCTCCACCTTCTTATTTTCCCTAAGGACTTTTGAAATATTCCGTTGATTTTTTTGATCCCCTTTACTTTAGAAAAAGCCACCAGGAAGGTCTTGTCAGCAATTTAATGGGGAGATAAAAGAAGATGGGAAAGGGGGATTGTGAGCAGAGGGAGAGCGCCTGACATCTGGAGGGGGCTAATGTGTGATAAGACAGGAGGGTTGGAGGAAATCTGCTCTGCTTGATCTCTTGCCAAGGCAGGGCTTGGACCTGATGGCTTTAAAGCCAGGTCCATGTGGATGGAGCCTGGCTTGCCCAAATCCCTGGCAATGCCTGGGGATCAGGTAGATGGAGGCCTGGGGTCCTGCTCGCTCGAGTTAAAAGTCTTTTCTGACTGACTTCAAAGGGCTGTAAACCCAGATTATCTGCACTGTCTGCTTTGACTGGGGGAGATAAAAAATGAAATAAATAAAAAGGAAGCTGCTGCTTCCAGCCTGAGTCTCCAGAAGACGGAAAATGCTTGTAGGACCAGCCAGGGTCTCCAGAAAGCCCTGTGATCCACCCAAACCCAAACATGGAGCAGGAGCTAGGAAGAGCAATTTTAGTTATTGAGCTTGTTAATTATTTGGATTATCTCAGTGTTTTTCCATTCCTCCAAGAGCTTGGGGCTGGAGCAGCTGGTTTTCAGTAAAAACCAGACAACCAAACAGGGATCTGTTTGGATGCTGCTTGGGGGCTTCAAACACCCTTTGGCTCCTGTGGAATTGAGTGCCAGTGCTCCAGCTGACTGGGTTTGTAGCTCATCCCTCAGCTTGTCCCCAGCCCAGCATGGATCTGGGCGACAGCTCCAAATCCAGGCTCAGTTTTGTCACTTAGGCCCCATTTTGGGTTTCTGCTGGCCTCCTTCTGCAAAATTTTGCTCTGTGCCAGAGAAAAACCCGATGACAAAAGCTCAGCTTTTGGGAAAGGAGTTTTCTCAGGACTGCAGAACTTTGTGTACAAGGAGAGCAAAGAAGTTGTAGTCGAATGCACAAAATCCCTTTTTTGGGTCCAAGATAGGATTTTTTAATTAATTTTTTTTAAGGACAAAGAAGGCAGCAATTAGGCACGGAAATAATTTGGGCTACTGCCTGTGTTGGAGATAACTCTCCATAAGAGATGCTGGCTCGGAAGTTTCTTTCTGTCCATCCACAGGTGAGAATAACTTCAAAACTTAAATCCAATACAGAAAGGCGGAGAGGGAAAGGTTTAATTGTCCCGACTCTGCTGCAGGCTGATAAGCTCCCATTGATTTTCTGTAGCCAAGTCTCCAGAGTGAACGTGGGTGATGTTCATGCAGGTGAGTGCATGAAAGTTTCTCACTCCTTAGGTATTCCTACTTCTCTATTTCCTATTTCTGATGGAGAGAGCTTGATGCTTCCTCCAGTAAATGGCTGTTTGCAGCACAATTTTTTTAGGGTTTGGGGTTTTTTTACATCTCCTTTTCACCCTTTCTATTGGATTCCTGTGAACTTCCCTCCTGGGTGGGGAGAGAGGTCTCAGGAAAAAATGTCCCTTCCCCAAGGTGTATCCCTCAGCCTGAAGCAGCTTCATATTCACCCTGTCCTTTAAAACCATCTGTTCCAGTGGTCTAAATCCCTGCCTGTTTCTGCCTTGAAAATCAGACAGAGGGAATAAAACAAATATAGGCAGTACCCAGCCGGGGATTTCCCAATAACTTGAACTATTTTGTCCTGGAGAATAAAAAAATATCCAGTTTTCTCTTTATCTATTTATTTTGAGGGTTTTTTTGGAAAGAAAAATAAATGAACACAGGAAGAAGGGATAGTCCAGCAAGTTTTTTGTGCATTTCAGAAACCTACAAAACTCCAAAAATGTTGGATGTCTAGCTGGAACCTGGCTGCTTATCTCACCTGAGCCTCCAAACCCACTGAGACTTTTTTTTTTTTCGTCAGTGCTAATTATAAAAGATTGGTTTGTAGTGATGGAGAAATGTCCAAAGGAGCCAAAAAGGAGCCAAGCAGCATTCAGATGGCGGGGGGGGGGGGGGGGGAATAGGAAGAAGAGAAAGCCTCAACCTCCCTGGAGATGTAATAGGCTTAGTGGTCCTGCTTGACACATGTCGGATAAAATAAATAAAAAAACCCACAACAATGTCTGTAAGAAGATTAGCTGGAACACGGTGTAATTTCTCCAGGGACTGACCATGTTTGAAGCTCAATCCACCAACTCCCTGAGCCTTATCAGAGTAATGAATTTCCACCACTTTGGGCCATTAAGACTCCTCACACCAGCCCCTTTCCCCACCTGGAACATCTCGGATTTGGGGCACATCTGTGGGGCTGGCTGGTTTGTGCCGTGCCCCTCTCACTGGGCAGGAGGTGCAGCCTTGGGAGTTAACTCGCTGGAAATAACTGGATGTGACTGTCTAATTTGTGGCTGCCATCCCTGCAGGGAAAAATCCCCGTCTCTGGGCAGCAGATTATCCTCAGGCTCATTACAACATTGTTCCCAAACAAATCCCTCAGGCTTCTGCCTGTAATCACTTTTGCATACGTGTGGGCAAATATCCCTCCAGGTGGGGATGGAGCAGGAGCCCTGTGAGAAATGGGAGAAGGGATATGGCCACAACCCCAACTGGAAACCACCAGTACTGACCACTGGTAAAATTTCAACCCAAACTGGGTTGGAATCAGGTTTGGTTTCCCTGAAAACCAGTGGACTTTGGGTTTGTTGGCCTTTTTCTTGGTTTGCTTGGTGTTTTTTTTTGTTTTTTTTTTTTTTTTAAGAAAAGCAATTAAAGAGCAGACATAAAGCAACCAGCTTTTTAAAATTCAGCTGAAATTCTCAGCAGGTTATAGGTTATCCTGTACTTCCTGTGGCAGTTTCAGCATGGTGCAGCAGGGCTGTGGAGCTGCTCCAGTGCTTGATCCCTGCAAGCATTGCCTGGGGCTATGTTCCTTTAGCCCACTTTTTCCAGGAGTGGTCCCGTGCTAAAATCCATAATTCTCGTCGTTTTTTAACCCATATATTTTGGTGTATCAGAACCAAGAGGCAGCAGCCAAGTGGCTCTTTGATATCTGCTCGTGAACAGTGGGGATGTGCTGGAGATGGTGCCAACCCCAAAAGAAAAATTGTCACCTGTAGCCAGTCTTTAAGGCCTGTTTAGTGACCTCTTTGGTGATATTTTGGGGACAGCCTCTGAGGAAACATGTCAGGGGACTGGTGGGGTTGAAGGATTTTGAAGATGCTTAGTGATGGTGGTGATTTTTATGGGGTATGGGGTGAGGAGTCAGTGAGATTTGGGATGCTTGTGAGATATGGAGGGCAGGCTTGTGGTGCTCAGGGGATTTGGATGGGATTTGTGATATTTTGGAAGGTCTGAAGGAGCTTGTGGCATTTTGGAAATGCCCAGATCCACACTAGAGCAGCTGGTGGAAGAGATCCTTGTATCCCACTCACCCATCCCTGGCAAGCTCCTTCCCTGGGATTGCAGCCACCCTCACTTGGCAGGCAGAGAGAGGCAGGAGCAAAGGTGAGGAGCCCCCTCGCCCTTCTTCCCACCTTTCCCCCTGCTGTCCACAGGGATGCAATTCCTGCTGGCCCTGCATTCTCCTATGGGAAGAGCCGTGCAAAGGGCTTGGAAGTTGTCCTTGCTTTAAAAATCATTTTTGCAGGAATTCTCCATGGCCAGAGTGCCCTTGCTACAGCAATACTTGGATTGGGTGGTGCTCCCTGAGAAACTCCCTGAGAGATCTCTGCCTTTACCTCCTTTCCATGACTTACGATCCTCCTCCTGTCCTCCCCCTACTCCACACGGTGAGAAAATTATTTATTTAGCAAGGGAGGGGCTGTTAAGAGAGATGGATTATGCATCTGTGGTTTAAACACAGGGAAAAGGGAGAAAATACTCTTCTTCCTTCTTCCCCACCCCTCCATCTCCCTTGGTGGGCTTGGGCCTACATCCCCCATTTTTCATCTAAATGGAAGGGTTTATTTTTATCTCTGTAGAAAAATAAGCGTTAAAAGTTCCAAGATGGATCACCCACGTGCAGCTCTTCCAGGGCTGCAGGGGAAGGAGCTGGGGGGGAATATTGTGGCCGAGAGGAACACGAAGGAATAAGTCAGGAATATGTGTGGAGCTGAAGGGTGTCTGGACCATTCATTCCCATTAGGGAGAGGTGCAGCACCATTAATAATCATTTTAACAGGAGCTGGCCTGAGCCAGCAGGGCCAGGCTGCATTTCTGGAGAGGGAATTTTGGTTTAATAAAAGAAATAATGCCGTGCATACAAATGAGAAAGGGTGGCACGGCTCGCTTCTCCTACCTGATATTTATTATTGCTCCACCTGCCTTGAAACAGGAACATTTATTTGGTTAACAGACATTAAGAGGGCTGTGCCTGCTGTATTTCCTTTCCTACCCCAGAATCCTTGGGCTTGAAGCTCCAGAAGTGCTGATTTCTGAGCAGCTGTAACCCTTCCAAAGAGGACAGGACCATCTCACCTGGCTGAAAGTGTCCAACCAGCAGAAATCCCATGTTTTCAGGGGGTTTTACACATCTCAGGAGCCTGCACAGTGAGGCTGGAGTTGGCCTCCACTTCTTATCATTTTTTTCAGGAGCTAATTTTTTTCTGGGTGTATTTTTTTTTTTAATTCAGGAGCTCATCCTTTTCCATTTTTTCCCCCCCTAGGGGCTCATGCTTTTCTGGAAAATTCTTTTCTGGCTTTCTTTTTCAGGAGCTCATTCTTTTCTGGAAAATCAGGAGAGCACAGGTTCTGGTGGCAGAGCGTCCCTGCGTATTTTACCCATAAACCCAAATGGTTTAAAATAGACAAGGCATTCCTTTTTAAAGGAATAAAGGAGTAGAAACCTTTTGGGTCTTTTATGAAGCAGCCATCAGGAAGAAAGCTTTTAATCTTGGTGATTTAAGAGAGCTGGGGAATTAGCTTTTAACCAGCCACTCCCTGCCTACTTGATTTTTTAGGGGAAAAAACAGCAAGGCGAAGAGCCAGAGCTGAGATGGGACTGGGAGCTGAATGAACTGCTGCAATCCCTGCTCCAGCTGTCTTCAGAAGGAGGTGGGGATGGAAAATGGTGGTGGGGATGTGAGAATGGGGAGGGACAGGAGCTCTCCCTGCTCTCATGTCATCTGTGCCCCAAAATTTTGTGACAACTGTGTCCACACAAAAGGCCAGGGCAGGGAAGGGGGATGAACACCAGATCCCGCTGGTGGGGCAGGCTGTGACACCTGGAAGTGCCACTGGGAAAGGCTCAAGAGGGCAGAGAGGCAATGCAAAGTTCATTTAGACATGAAGGTTGTGGGTTTTCTACCTCCCAGTCAGGAGAACCCTGGAGAAGGAATGTCCCAGGGAGCTTTTCCTGCCATGGTGGTGCCATGGTGGGACCTGATTCCCTGCCACCTCTGTGGGCAGGATCTTCTCAAAGACAGACCCCTAGCTCCACCCAGGAACTTGGATTTGGGAACAGTTTGCCTGGTGCTGCTGGCACTTTGATTCCGCAGGGAATTTAACCAGTTTGTCCTCAGGAACTTGTGAGGTTTTAATTAACACAGAGGGGAAAAAAAGAGTGAGAACACAACATCAGCTGGCTCCTGCTATGTCTGACACCTTCATCTTCCCCGCCTGGGGAAGCTCTTGGCCAGGCTGTCTAGGGAATGTGTTTAATGTTTCCTTCTCTGGATGGGCAGGGACAAGTGATGATGAGCACAGGGAACCACCCCTGAGGGGACAGACCTGCTGGGACACCCACACCGACAGCAAACCCCTTATTCCAGGTAAAAACGGGATCCAGGGAGATACCTTCTCATTTAGCTGAGCCACTTCCATCCTCTTCCCAGGAAGATCCTGTCCCTTGGAGCTCCCTTTGTTTTGCAGGGACACCCACAGGAACAGCCCCTCGCAGCCTTTGCCCCAAATTCAGAGGATCAGAACCATGGAATGGTTTGGGTGGAAGGGACATAAAAAATCATCTTGTTGCAACCCCCTGAGAGGGCAGGGACACCCCCAGGTTTCTCATCCAGCCTGGCCTTGAGCATTTCCAGGGGTGAGGCGGGATTTGCTGTGGCCTCTGCAGAGATTTCCTTTAAAAGAAAACAGAGGGAAAAGCCAACAGCAGAGGAGGATCCCACCTGCCTGTTCTCCTCCTTAGGAAAGGAGAAAAAAAAAAGTAAATGACTGAGATTTAGGTTTCCTCTCCGGTGATCCGCGGCCTCCGGCCTCGCCCAGTACCCCCAGCTCTTATCTCTTATCTCATACCTGCCCTTTCCATCTCGCAGAGTTTGGAAATCGGGCTCCAGCTGGTTCTTTCTGATGCAGAGATAGTGTATCACAGGCAAGGCAGGCAGGGCTCTGTAATTAATGGTAATTAATCCCTTAATCCCGCCGAGGTGGGGGGGACTGAGCTGCGCACTGAGGTGGCAGGCCCAGAGCAGGAGCACTGCCCGTCCCTCACGGCACCAGAGAGGATTTCTCTCTCTGATTAGCAATATTTCTAATTTATGTACTTCAATAATTAGGTGTTAGCACAAGAGTTTCTTTCCCCCACAGCTGGTTGTGGTAATCTGGTGAAACCACTTTTGCCACCAAAAAAAAAAAAAGGATTTTTTTTTTTCCCCCCCCAGTTTAAGGGGAGTTAGAGGTGAAGTTTGCTAGGACAGCTTTGCTTCCCTTCTGCCTTTCCTCCTGGAATCAACATTTTGATTTAGAGGTGCCAAAAAGCACCGTTTCACTTGGGCGCTTTACCACGTTTCATCGGAACATTCCTCAGTGCTTTCATCCAGTCAATCAAAACTGTTCATCTCTCAGCTCTGCAACATAAAAATACCCCTTTCCCTTTTCTTCTGAAAAAAAAAAAAAAGAAAAAATTGTGCATGTCAGTTCTTCAGCACCACCAACGAGCAAGAGCAGAAAACATCCCGATTGTGTAATTCCCTTGGAAAATGGCATTTGAATGGAGAAAAATTAACTCCTTAGAATTTTTGTTTTATTAAATTTTTTATAAAATATACATTTATATTTTTATATATTTGACTATATATGTATGCAAATATAAAAAATATATATTTTAATATATATTTTATATATATTACTTCCTATATCTATAAATGTAACAAAAATAGAAATTTAATATATAAAATGTGTATAATGTATTTATAGAATTATATAAATATATATTTATATAATATATACTCTATGTAATATATGAATATATAATACATAAATATAAAGAAATATAAATGCTAATATTATAATATATAATAATGTTATATATTGTCTATATTATATTTTTATATGTTAATATATAATATACAATATATATAATAATATATAAAACCAGAAATATATAGAATATATATATTCATATATTTAAATCTATTTTTATATATTTATATATAAAAATAGATAAAAAGATATACTTATATTTTAAAAAATATTTATATTTGACAAGTTGTGGTTCTGCTGGTGCCTGTGTTTCCTCCTCCAGCAGGAAAGCACCACATCCCAGTGCATGCCAGGAGGCACAATTGGCCTGGAGGATTAAGGCCACGGTGACACATCCTACATCCTTTACCTGTCCTGCTTCCCACTGGCCCACTTTGAGCTCTCAAAGGCGGGAACCAGCAGGGCAGTGTTTTGATGGCCTAAATTTCTTGTGAGTCACCTCAGCAGCGCCTTTCTCCGCTTTAATTGGCTCTGGGTTGGTCGTGGTCGCTGTTCCCGTGTCTCCCATTGTCCCTCAGCCTTGGGGGAGCGTTGAGGGGTTTGTTGGGTCTGGCACAGGGGGGAGTTCTGCCCCTGGATTGTGCTGACCTGGGAGATCTCTGCGGGATGGGATCAGGTCAGGCAAGGCAGGGCATGGAAAGGAGGGGGATGGTTTACTGAACTTTGTTCCAAATGACGCAAATTTGGAATTTGTTGAAATTGGTGGCACGGAGCTCCTGGGAGTGGCTCACGCCCTCTCCAAGGGCTCTTGAGGGACTTTCTTCACCAGGGTGGTTCATGCCCTGTGCCAGCATTCCCTGCCCCTCCCTGTGCTCCTCAGGGAAGGAGCATCTCTGGATTCTTTGTTTCTCTTTTTTGGTGTTGTTTATTAGTTCTTATTTATATTACAGTCTCACAAACTGTGACTTCTACAGCACTTCCTTTTAATAAGGTGGAAATTGAGCTGAATCTCTCTTTTAATAAGGTTTTTTAAGGATAAATTGTCTCATTAAGAAATTACATTAAATTACTTTTGTTTTTAACTCAATAACTAACTACTAGTGACTGGCAATGTGGATTTTATTATTTAATTACACAATATTACTTGAACTCATGAAGGAGGTAAAGAAGAAGGACTAGTTTCTGTCTTAAAACTTCTAAATAGAAGCTTATATATATATATTTGTTTAATAGAATAATACATTAATAATATATTTGTATAACAGGAATTTATATATTTTTTTATATCTCTATATATATTTTTATATATTTATTTATCTTTTAATATATACAAATAATATATTTGTATAATAAGCATATATATTTTATATATTTATGTATTTTTACATATTTATATATAGAAGATTATTAAATATATTTTTATCTATTTATAAATATATATTTATATATTTATTGTTAGATATATTTTATCGATACAAATAATAATGTATTTGTACAACAGGCATATATATATATTTATATTTATATATTTATATTATTAAATATATAATATATTTATAAATATATATTTATATTTATTTTTATATAAATATTTATATTTATATATTTATATATGTTACTGTATTCTGAAACTTTAAACTCTTAAGTTTTCTACTACGTGATATTACACAGTTTTATTCAAACTACACGCTCATAATCTCAGTTCTATCATTCAATTTTGGAAGCTTTCTCTACGGTCTGAGGTTCTCTTGGGGGTCAGTGCCAGTCAGCACAGAAAGTCTGAAATTCTCAGCAGCCAGGGTTCCAACAAGGATCCACCCTGGATGGGCCAGAGGGTAAGATTTAGGAGCTTTTCCTTTTTTTTTTTTTTTCTCAGTATAAGCAGCCTTGTAGGAAAACTGAAACCTGGCCTTCCAATAAAAACAAAGCCCAATACCATCCCTGGTAGGTGCCATTAAAAACCTGCTGGGTTAAACAGGTCCTGCCCAATTCCACACCCCAGGAGGGCTATTCCAGGTCTAGTGGAACCTTTCCCTGGAGCACAGGGAAGCCTGACTGCTTCTCCAAGGCGTTTTCCTTCAGAAATCAGCCTCTGCTGTAAATTCTGGTTGAGCTTGAGGGTCCCTGAGCTTCCTTTGCTGCTCAGCTGCAGGGGGAGGGAATGGGATGGGATGGGATGGGAGGGATGGGATGGGATGGGATGGGATGGGATGGGATGGGATGGGATGGGATGGGATCCATGGGATAGGATGGGATCCATGGGATGGGATGGGATGGGATGAGAGGTGAGGCACAATCCCTGCTGAGGCTGTTCTGTTGAGTGGATCCAGCTGCTGGGGGATAAAAAGGGACCCCCTGAGCAGCTCTGGGTTTCTTGGGAGCTGCTGGAATGGCAGGAGCTCCTCTTTGCTGCGTGTCTGCAGGGAGAGCTCCAGGTGTGCAGTTAAGGCCAGCATTTACTAATTTCCCCTTTCTTTTAAGAGCCAGAGGGTTTGCTGGCTTTCTGCAGCTTTTCTTTCATGGTTTAGGAGAAGATTTTGGGGAAGTGTAGAGCTCATCTTCTCATCAGTTGTTAAGAGAGTCAAAAGCACCAGCTTTTCCTTCTCTGTGGTGCCTGAATTCCCTTATCTCGTGGCACTTGGAGCAGCCTTTGGGGGGTTTTTTTTTTTTTTTTTTTTTTCTGTGTGAAAGCTGCACGTGGGAATGGCTGGGAAGCCACAAAAGGTGCCTGATGGGAAGCCAGGAAAGATGCCTGCTGAAAAGCATCTTGGAACAGCAGCAACCTTTGATATGGGAGAGAAAAAATAGCCCTGGTGCTGTGCTGTGTGCTGATGCTGTGTGTGTGATGTGGATAAAACCCCAGCTGTGTTTAGCTTTGGTTTTATGTTGCTTTGGATGGCTGAACCGGAAAAGGAAAGAAATGAAAAAAGAGCTGTACGTGCATAAAAAAATAGAGCTGGATAAGACCGAGGTCATCTACTCAATACTTTCCTGCCACCAGATGATTGTTCCTGGACTCAAATCTCTGCTCTGAGCTGTGGCTGGGAATACATTAACCTTTAAAACAATAGTATTAGATTTTTATATATTTTCTTTAACCAAAATGCTGGAAACCTGGTAAATGTGAAGGGCAGGTCATGTTGAGCAAGTGGTCTCCCAGGAAATTGGATTTTGGGGGGTTTATTCATGAAGGAGCACTCAGCCTGTTGGAATTCCTTAGGAGATGGTGCTGACCTGGAGCCCAACTGGCCAGGCTGACCCAGGGGACTGGGCTCTGTCCTTCCAGGAGTTTGTGGCCACCAGGGAAGCCCAGGCAAAGCCAACGGGGTCCCTGTGGCAGCAGTGCTGTCCTGCTGGCTCCTGCTGCCTGGTGTGGCCGTGGGAATCCCAGCTGGAGCTGTGGGAGCAGCTCATGGCAGTACAGGGAGTGGAGAAAGTGTTGCCTCAGGACACATGGTGGTTTTTTAACCTCTCATGTAGGGTAATTAAAGGGTACCCTGCAGAGCTCCTGTGGGATTTCCATTCCTGTTTCTGTAGCTGTTTCCTGGGATTGGATGGCAGGGAAATAATGGAATGGTTTGGGTTGGAAGGGACCTGGAAGAGCAACTAATTCCACCTCCCTGCCATGGCAGGGACACCTTCCACCATCCCAGGCTGCTCCAAGTCTTGTCCAGCCTGGCCTTGGGCACTGCCAGGGATCCAGGGGCAGCCACACCTGCTCTGGGAACTCTGTGCCAGGGCCTGCCCACCCTCACAGGAAAGAATTCCTTCCCAATATCCCATCCATCCCTGCCCTCTGGCAGTGGAAAGCCATTCCCTGTGTCCAGTCCCTCCATCCCTTGTCCCAGTCCCTCCCCAGCTCTCCTGGAGCCCCTCTAGGCCCTGAAAAAGGCTTCAAGTTCTCCCCCAGATCCTTCTCTTCTCCAGGTGAGCCCCCCAGCTCTCCCAGCCTGGCTCCAGCCCTTGGACCATCTCCATGGCCTCCTCTGGATTTGCTCCAGCAGCTCCAGGTCCTTTCTTCCTGCAGCATGGAAACCAGCAAGGAATGCTGTCTCCCTGAGCTTTGGTGGTGCCCAGGGAGTGACTTCAGTAGGAATGATTTGCCTGCGGCTTTCAAAGTAGTGCCCTTAAATTTCCATCTTTGCATTTCCATTTTCTTTTTTTTTTTTTTGCCTGTGTTTCAGAGGCAAGACAAGCAGGACACCAGATCAGAGGAGCTCTGTCTGGTGCCTCATCCTCTGAGCATTTCTTCCCATCCCGAGCCTCTGCTGCTGAATTCTTGTGTGCTGAGATGGTGCTGCAGTTTTAAGTGGCTGGAAACTTTTTCCAAAGGAAGAGCAGGTCCAGTTGGGAAACAACATCTTTTTAAATCTTCTCTTGACTGTTGTCTGCTGCTTTTCTGAGTTATTCAGCAAGTTGCAACACAAAGACACCAAGAGAGATGTACTGTTATTATTGGTGGTTGTTGTTCTTAAGTCTTTATTGATTTTTATGAAAGAAATAATAACAATGTGCATGAGGTATCCAGCTAACAAAAGAGGTCCTGCAGTACTCATCTCGAATTAAATACAGAGAAGCAGAATCCAACTGGGATATTGACAGGCAAATACAAAGCTTTGTGTTTCAGGGTACTGCTGCAGTGAAAGCAGGACTCTGCCTTGCCACAGCCCACCTTGCTGAGGAGACAGCAGCATTGTTCTTCTCTGCAGCTCCTCAACAAACACCTCCTGAGGCCAGAAAGAAGGATGTTCCTAGTGGGAGGGAGCTGCTCCCCAGGCTGGGCTTTGGGGGAAACTGGGGTGTCCCCAGGGCAGCAGGAGGTGGGCCAGACTGCTGAGCTCCAGCTCACAGATGTGTTTCTGTAGGGCTTTCTGCTTTGTCTGAGTTTCTGGTGCACATCACAGCCAGGCTGGGAGAAACCTGGGGTAGCAGGAGGTGCTCCCTGCCTACAGCAGGGGGCTGGAGCTGGGTGATCTTAAAGGTCCTTTCCAGCCCAGTCTGTTCCATGGCTCCCTGAGGAGCTCAGGGCATCCTTTCAGCAATGAGAAGGTGGTGAGCAGGGAAAGCAAAGAGGAAATCTGTCCCTCATGGTTGGTCTGACTTCCCTCCTGCTGGATCAGCTTGCCAATTCTGAGTCAAGGGTTGGTGCATCCCAGGTAGGGAAGTCTGGGAGGGACCAGCTCTGACACTGCTGCTGATCTGAGCTCCATCCTCTTTATCCAGCCCCAACACAGGGCTTGGAAAAGCTCCCTCTCCTTCTTTTCTCTTCTCCCCTTCCTGCTGCATGTTCTCACACATGTCAGGATGTAACTTACACGAGAGAGGTGGTGTTGCTGCTGTTCCAGCTGAGAACAAGAGCTACCAGGCACCACATAACAAAGTGTCACCGTCTTTGTTGCGGGATTCTCACTCCAAAAATACTCTGATAAGCTCAACGAGGCTCAGGTAATGTCAGAATTTGTCTCTCCCTTGACTTTACAAGGAATTCCTGAGCACGATATTGAATCACAACCATATTGAATCACAACCGTATCTCTGCTCCTAAATCATTTCCTCCAGCAAAACATCACCCCACAGAGGAAGCCCTTTCAGCCAAGACAAAAATGAAAGTGTTTATTGGTTTGAAAAGATCCCTCTGTGTGCCAGAATCAGTGAGAGAGAGAATGGGAGTGTGAGTGCCTCTGGCAATGCCTTCTCAGGGCACTTTGTCATCCCGGCACGAGAAGGAGCTGCGCAAACACAAATATTCAACTAAACTAATACTTTTGGCACTGGGTGAATTTTGATTGTCAGCTTGCAGTGCCCGAGGCAGCAAACAGGAATGAGATGCAGTATCCTTGAGGTTTGTATTCATGGCTGAATTGATGCTCCTTTTCTATTTATTTGTAAGTGTGTTTGTGGCTCTGGGTATTGCAATTTATCTGTTGTGTGAGGGAGAGATGCTGATGAGGACATGGCTGAGGTTGCCAGGGCAGGGGGTAAAACAGCAAAACAAACGGGGTTTGGTCCTCAGGATACCTAAATCCGCACCAAATTAATGATGTGGCAGATTTCTGTCCTTGGATGGGGTTGGAGAGAGGGCCAAGGATGTGCAGGATGACTGGAACAGGCTCCACATTTTCCAGATCTCTGCGCTTCAGTGTCAGAATCCTTCATCCTACCAAGATGTGGGGCAAAAAAAGGAAAGCAGAGGACTGGTTGATCACCAGATGGTCAGGCTAAGTCTGAGGCTTTTACACAGCTGTGGGATGGAAACCTGTCCCCTTCCTCCAGCTGTGCCCCAAATTGGTGCTGCCAGGCTTGACTTGGAGGAGCTGGGCTGGTGTTTTTCGTTTGGTTTGTGGTTTTTTTTCTTGGACAGACACTGAGGAAAATAAACAAGGTTGTCAACCCATGACCCTTCTGAAAAGACAGGGCCACCTTTCGAGCTCCAAATGGTGCTGCTGTTGGCTGAGAGGCACTCCGTGGAGGCTGTACCAATTATGTGGGATTTTTCAGAGTGTGGGAGCTGTTATTTTCTCCAGTGAGCAAGGAAGAGGCTGAGAGGTGACAGACAGCTTTGCGAGGGAACTGCAGTTAACCCAGAGTCAAATTGAGCTCCCTGGGAGCCAAAGACAGGCTCTGTGTGCTGAGCACTTCCCAGCTCACTGCAGGTGGCTTCACAGAGGGAGCTTGTCCAGCACCAGGTTTGTTCATCTCCCAGGTTGTCCTTGTGGGAAAATGCAAGAACCAAGCTCCTTCCTATAAAAAGGTTCAAGAAAATTCCCTTGTTGTGCTCCTTACTCACAGCTGGGTAAAAAAAATGAGCTGAAAGATGAAGAGAAAAAGGACAAGAGGTTGTTTCCCTGTTTCTCTTCTCAGCTATCTTTGAGGGTGATTCACCCTCCCCAAATTCCTGGCAATTTCTCTCAATGACCAGCAGCTCTGTCTTGTGTTTCTGACTCATAAACTGCTGGAAGCTTCTGTGGCTGAGTTCAGACTAACAAAAATGTAAGCACTGGGTTTGATCCTGCATGAAGTTGTTTTATAGAGGCTGAGGGGCAAACCAAGAGGGGAAAAGCAGAAGATGTAGTGAGGAAGAGGTAAAGATGAAGGAACAAGAGGTAAAACCCCCAAAAAAAGGAGCCCTGTGTGTGGATTTTGAGCGATGGAGAAAAAAAAAAATCATCTGTTCCGAGGCCAAACAAATGAACAAAATGATGAAGGATGCAAAACTCCGAGCTGTGGTTGGTTTCCAATTGTGGCAGTGATATTAGTAATAAAATCAATACCAATATTAGCTGGGCCTAATAACGACACAGATCAGATTGGATTAGATGATATTACTTCTCCTGATAACCTGCTTTTGTTGCCATTGCACTCTAGGTAGGCAGAGGTATCGTGTCTTTTAATTAAAGCAGGGCTTCAGCACTTTAATTCACTTGTAGAACTGGAAATGGCTGGTCCATACCCCAGCAGTTAAACCTGTCCTGAACGCTCTTATAAATGAAAATAAAGGCAGATTCCGTGGAGAATCCTGTGCCTGGCTGCCTCAGCGCCGTGTGTGGCACGTGTGACAACCCAGAGCAAGGCACTGAGAATCAAGGTAGCTCAAACCAGGCTTGCCCTGGGCTTTGGACCACTAAAACCCTCCCAAAATTGGCTTTGCAGTGATTTTTGGGAGGGTCTGATATTAGTTTCCAAGCTCCATTTGATGTGGGAGCAGCACCAAAGCCCTCTGGAAGTTTGTTGACCACTAAAACCCTCCCAAAACAGGCTTTGCAGTGATTTTTGGAGGGTCTGACATGAGCTTCCAAGGCTCCATGTCATGTCAGACCAGCACCAAAGCCCTCTGAAGGTTTGTTGACCACTAAAACCCTCCCAAAAATGGGCTTTGCAGTGATTTTTGGAGGGGCTGACATTAGCTTCCAAGCTCCATTTGATGTGGGAGCAGCACCAAAGGCCTCTGGAGGTTTGTTGGAGAAGGCTGTGGTGAAATGTCTGCTCCCAGGTGAGGCAGGCCAGGCTGGGGTCACCACCTCTCCCAGCTTGGGGTGACCCCTGTGCCCCAGGTTTCATCTTGCAAACCTCCATGGCAAACTCCCAGCCCCAACCTATGCTCCTCCACCAGGAGCTCCAGCTTAGAGAAAACTGCATATTTAAAAGCAAAAGGCACGCTGGGCTTTATTGAATTTGTTCCAAACAGTTCTACATCCAGTCACCCAGAAACTGTCTCCCTGCAGGCAGCAGCATCTTCTACTAATGACTGCATGGAATAGCTGGGCTTGGACTTCACAAGTTCTTTGCTCTGACTCTGCACTTGCCCTGTGTTGGGTCTCCTCTGTCCATTTTTTTTTTTTTGGGTTGTTTTGTGTCAGTGAAATCATCAGCAAAGGGAGGGGAAGGAAAAAACAAGGGGGGAGATCACTTTAGGTCTGAAATGAGAAGGATGTTCACCTCAAATCCAGGCCCTGTGAGCTGGGGAAGGGGACTTTGGGTTGCTCTCCTTCTCTCCAAGTGGCAGCTGGGGGACTGCTGGGTGTCCTGGACACTTTGGAATTAACTCCAGCCTTGGGAAACTTTGCTACTGCCCCACAGTGTGCAGGGTGTGGGTGAAGGGATGCTCTAAAAATCTCTGTGTGGGCATTCCCCCCACTGAATCTGCCTGAGCAGGGAGATAGCGACCCCACAGCATCCTCCCCTCTGCATGGCTGCTGCCTTGTTTCAGCTGGCCTGGAAGCGCATCCAGCCTGAAAATAAAAAGACAGATTGTCCACTTCAGCTGTAATTACCAGCTGAAAAAACCCAGTGGGGAACAGGAGGGCTGGAGGATGTAGGAAAAAAAGAGGAAAGGGAGAAAGCCATGAAGAATTGCATTGCAGGGTGGGGTTGTGTCCATCACCCAGGTTGCTGCCTGTGGGCCCTGTGAGGGATCCCACACCAGGGAGGTTGGACCTGGGACACTCCTGGGGTGCAGAGGAAATGCTTCTGGCCTGAATTATCCATCTGCCCCAAATTATCCATCCACCCCATTCCTGCATGTCCCAGCAAGCAAGGCTGGCTGGGGTTGCTTACCCTTGCTCTGGGGCCAAGGCAGGCTCTTCTTCAGGCAGTTCTGTGGTGTCCTTGCCTGCTCTTCCATCAGCCCTGGCCTGTGGAAAATGCACATGGAAGAGGGAATTTCCTCTTGTCAGGAACCAGGATCAACATGCACAGGCCTGCTGGATCTATGAGAATTTATTTTTGGCGGGGTTGGTTATTTTGCCACCCTCCCCGTCCCTTATGTCCTGATCACTCATGTCCCCATTTTTCTGCAGCCTTTAACTATCAACCTTCCCACCAGCCAGGTCCTATTTGTAGAGCTGTGATCTGGATTATATTTATTTCTTTTTAAGTTTTTAGGTGTATCTGTCCCACTGCTTGCGACCTTAGACTGGGCTGAAGAGGAGGGAAGTCCCAGAGGTGCCACCAGCCCCATCTCTTCCCACCCTGGGGAGTGAGGAGGGATCCTGGGTGTCAGAATGTGATGAATGAACTGGGAAAACTGGAGCAGCTCAGGTGGCTTTCCCAGAGCCACTGACACCTCTTGGCACTGCAGCAAGGGGAGCAGGGTCCTGGGGTGACCAGGGGAGCAGCAAGGGGAAGGCAGTGATGGTGTGGCAGGGAGGTCTTGGGGTTGCCAAATTCCCCCCCTCCTGGTCATCTCCATGAGCCAGGAATGCACCCTGGGGACAATCCCACACCCTGGGGACAATCCCCTTGCCACCCTCTGGCTTCCCACCTCCTCCAGCACCCAGGAGCATTCCTGAAATTAGCCTTCTGAGAACATGGAGTCAGATTCATCATTCCTGCCTTCCTCGGGGCATCCCTGCAAATCCAGTAACTGGGATCTCAGGGAAGCCCTGGCCAGAGTGGCAGATGGAGAGCACAGCACACCCCAGGCCCAAAGCTCTGGCTGTGCTGGTGCTCTCCTTTAAATTCCAGCCATGTCCTGTCTTTGCCAGCTAATGCCCTCTAATGGGTCCATTAACCAGCTCTGTCTTTGCCTTGGCTCCTAATTCCTCCCTCCCCTCCTCATCATCAGGCTGCTTTACCTGCTCCAGAAGATAGGATTGCACTCCCTAAATCTGTCCAAATGGCAGCTCTGAGCCAGCAGCCAGACATGCTCACCCTGCCTTGGCCAAGCCATAGCCCTGCAAGATCCATCTCTGGCATCCAGCATTCCCTGCAGGAGCATGGCTGTCCCCGAGGGCGCCTGCCTGGAATTGGAGCAGATTTACAGCAAATAGCTCCTCCATCCCTCCAGAGAAAAGGGATCTTTACTTCCTCTCCACCTCTTGCCAACCTGCTCTCGGCCTCGAGCTTTTCTCCAAACACTCCAGCCCAAATCTTTGCTCACTGCCAGGGAAAAATCTTCCACGAAACCCAGCAGGAGAGGCACTCATCCCTGTTTGCCTCTTCATGGAAGCATCTCCTCAAACACCATGGGAACAGGTACTGGAATGACTCAAAATCGACTTCTTTTTGCTGGGTACTTGGTTGGCTTCCTCTGGAGTTGGGGGAAATTTTTAATAGTGCTGACTATTGATAATCTGTCACTGGGAATTTGCTCAGCACTTCGCGGCACCAGCACTAAAAATGCAAGGTCCTGCTCCCCAGAGTGCCTGGAAACATCGAGGGAAAGCAGATTTGGGGAAGTGGCAAAGCTGTGGAGAGATGAGGAGTCCCAAGGGCACAGCCAGCAGAGAAGGCTGCTGGGGACAGGACCAAGCAAGACTTGTGGGGGATTTGGAGGAGAAAGGGGAGAGACGTGTGGATCTGTTGGAAGCTCACTGAAGGAGCAGCACGATTTTGGGGTCCCCCACATGACCTTGAGTCACATCATTTGCTTTTCTCTGCTGCCCTTTCCCTGAAGATGGGGAAAACAGGGCTCTGGGAGCTCTTTGAGATCCATGGATAGAACCACGTGGCTATCAGGAGGAAGACAGAGGGAAGAGGAGCCCCAGACAGGAGAAAGATGGAGAAGGGCAAGCACAGCTCCGTGTCCTCAGGCTGTTTGTAGCAGAAGGCGAAGACAGAAATAGCCTTTAAAACAACCTTGCTGCAAACTTAAAGTGCATTTAACTCTGTTTTAGTGTCACTTTTATTCCTGATGACCTCTGATCCAGCAGGCAGGCCTTCGTTTTCTCCTGTTGCTGGGCTGGGCTCCCGGGTTTGTTTTTTCCCCTTCCCGTGTTGCTCCCTGATAATGCCACGCTGAGCTGCTGAAGCCAGCTGCAGTTTTGACAGATGATGTACCAGTTCCCTCCGCTTCAGATTTGACATTTCCACGAGCACTGAACACACATGCTTACAAATTTTGGAAGGGAAAAGAAGCCCCACCACTGCTCTCTCCTGGTTTGGTTTGTTGGGGGTGGGTTGTTTTTTTTTTTTGTGTGATGTTATGGCTTTCCCCCCACCATCCATGCCATTACTCCATGGGCCTGGATTTAGCACTCAAAGCTCTGGGTATTTCAGGGCTGTGCTGTGAGGCACAGCAGCTCCTTCCTCCTTCACAGCCGAGGCAGTGGAACACGGTGGTTTGGGAAAGATGATCCTCTGGAAGATGGGGCTAACCCCAGAAGGGAGCCTGTACCTGAAGCTTGGTCTCCTGGCAGAGAATGAACAGGGGAAAAAAAGTGGGAAGAACTCTAAAACCATCAGCTGATATTCTTTGGGCTTTCACGCTTTCAGCAGAAGAAGCCGAGGGGAATTTTTCCTTCTGTGTGGATGAAGCAGGATCAGGCTATTTATCTTTGATGAAATGCCAAGAAATGGTTGATTGTGTTTAGAAGCAGCAAGAAGATGTAATAAATAGTGCTTCCTGCTCTGAGAAATGAGCGAGGAGCCCAGATCTGATAACTGCCTGCACACATCTTCTCTTTTGTGCCGTGAGTGATGGGACTCCAGCACCCACAGAGGGGCTGGAGAACACACCGAGGTCTGACACTGAAGAGCTGACTAAACTTGCCTTGGGATGTCATAAAAGGAGGACTGGGAGTTGTAGAGGTCCCATTGCCACAGGGCGGTGCAGAGGGGATGCTGTGGGTCAGTCACTGCACAGAAGAAAAGCAGCCCCAGTGCCGGGGCTCCCCTGACTTTGAAAATCACCTTCAAACTCCAGCCAGGGCAGAGGAGATGTGGGAAAGGAAGAAGAAGGACCTCAATGCCTGTGAGGAGAACCCCTCTGGATTCACAGCCAGCACCACCCCAATTCCTGTCTAACAAAGAGCTGTTCCTATGTCTATGGGAGCTGAAGTGATGTGAGGTTTCAGAGGTTGCTGAAGATGCTGTGTTGAGCTGCTTGATGCCACCTCAGCGAGTGAACACCACCACTGCCTTCCCCTGGACATTTTGCTTTGAAAATTGGAAGCGCCACACCAATCCAAAATCCCATTATTGGCTTTTTTATTATTATTTCTTTTGTAACAGAGCCAGGGGAGCAGCTCACCCTGCCCATTTTGCAGCATCCTGGTTTTCCCTGCATGGGAAACACCAGCCCATGGCATTGCACAGGCAGTAAATAATATTTCCCTTCACTAATCACAGGAATTAATGCTGGCTCAGGCATAAAAAAGGAACAAAGATTTGGTCTTAGCCCCAGCAGTGGCGTTCACCTCCACATGCTGGACTTCCAGCAGCTGGGCATCACCTCCACGTCTATTTCCTTGCCTGGAATGTGTTTCAGCATCAGCCCTGGGGATGCCAGGGAAAGGGCTGGAGGTGCCAGCCCCACCACAAGCACAGGGACAGGGAGGTGGCAGCTGCTCAGGTGACAGCCCCTTCTTTTTGGGAGTGATCCGAGGGAATCACTTTTGTTTGGGAGATTTGGACAGAAGTGGCAACAGATGCATTGTGTAATAAAACCCACAAAAATCACTGCTATGCTTTCAGAAGGGGAACAGAGGGGAGAAAAACTGCAGGCAGCAGAGATAAACCCAGGCAGAGCTATGGAAAGGCAATATTTAATAATCCACCAATCCTGTTTCCAGGGTGTGTTACCCCTAGAGCTGAATTAAGTATTGATCCCTTTTTTGTTGTTGTTGTTGTTGTTGTTGTTGTTGTTGTTTATTTAAAAAAATTAAAAAGGCACAAACCCAAGCATCTCCCACCACCAAAAATTTATATTTCTCACACCTGGATGAGTGCATCTCCCCCTTTTTAGGCTGCCTGGGTCAGTTCTTGTTTGGCATCCCCATCCCAATGGCTCTGCCCAGGGTTTGATGACCCCACTGCTTCCTGGGGCTGTGCTGAGAGCCCAGCAAGGGAAATTGGGAATTTCTTCTGGAGCCTTTTCATCAGGGGTGTGTTTTACCAGTCACACCTGACTTTTTTACTGCAAATCTAGAGAAACTCTTGCAACTCAGGGAGGATGGGAAGGTGCAGGAGGTAAAGGGCAGTTCTGGAAGCTTCTTGTACCAACTTCACCTCTAAAAGCTGTAATGAGGCCTTTTGACACTGCATTAACACCACAAATAAAAATAATCATCCCTGAGTGGTCTAGTTCTTTTCAGGAGGTATCTGCTTGGATAATTTTTAAATTTGTCTAAAGCAGCTTGGAATTACCTCTAAAGTGCTCTCTATAAAGCCAGATTGTGCTGCATTTATTACATATGCTTTTAGCCCTTTCTTCCCTGATTTTTTTGGACTTTGATTGATATTTCTGTAGAGGACTTCATTTTTTATTCTCTTTTTAAGTGCCTGTGCTGGCTCACAAGTGACTCAGTACTTGATCAATACTGCTGGTGGCTGTTGGTGCAGCCACTGATGGGAAGCTGGAGGAGAATTATTCCGGTGAAAGCCTCGAGAAAAATCAGTCAGGGAGGGCTGGTGAGTTTACTTGGCTTAAATATTCAGTGTTTTCAGCAATGGGGAGGGGAAACAGCCAGTAAACAGCCTTTGGAGAAGGCCAGAGGTATCTAAATACTCAGTGAAGGGAGTTTATAGTGACAAATCACATTACCAGCAAGCCCCTAAAAAAGCAGATTCCCAGTGCCTCTGCACTTGGCAGCAGGGAAGAGCCTGTCAGGACACAAGAAAGGCTTTTCTGGTTCAGCTGGAGAGCACGTCTGTGCTCACCACAAAGGCTGTCCTGACCTCCAACTGTTTTCCTCTCCAGGGAATCCTGGAGTCTGATGTGATTTCTCTGCCTAGTAACACCCAGCAGATTTTCCTGCCTGCATCCCTCTGTGAGCCCACACAAATCCCTTCTTCCCAAGCTGTGAAATGTGCAGAGCAATGCTGTTGAAATTTGCAGATAAGGCACGAGGTGTGTCTGGGGGGAGGGAGTCAGAACCTCCTTCAAGGGTCAGATTTCCTTGTATAGAATCAGATTGGTTTGGGTTGGAAGGGACCTTAAAGAGCATCTGGTTCTATCCTGCAGGGATACCTTCTGCTATCCCAAATTGCTCCAAGCCCTGTCCAGCCTGGCCTTGGACATTTCCAGGGAATGTGACTTTTCCCTTGGAATGTGCCTTGCTGTCCTTTCCTCTCATTCCAGCCCTGTGCCAGGGATGCTGTCCTACACACCATCCATCTTCCCAACTCTGTGCTATCACACCTTCCAGGAAGAGGCAGATGAAAAAAAATTGGTCTGGACAGGGGTTCTTTGTTAAATGGAAGCTGTTTTAGTGGGAAAACAGCAGCCTGTGTCCCTCAGAGAGCACTTACAGGCAATGTTTGTGAGTTTAAGGGGGGAGGAAAAGGTGTAGGGCCAAATTTTGGGGAGCCCCTGGTTTATTGTATTTGTGGGGTGCCCCAGTGGAGGCAGGAATGATGAATCTGACTCTATGTTCTCAGAAGGCTAATTTATTATTTTATGATACTATGTTATATTAAAGAATACTAAACTAAACTATACTAAAGAATACAAAAAAGATATTTACAGATGGTTAAAAAATACTACTGAATCTCTCTCTCCAAAGTCTGACACAGCTTGGCACTGACTGGCCATTGAGTCAAAACAATTCACATGGAATCAATGAAACAATCACCTGCTGGACAAACAATCTCCAACCTCATTCCAAAGCAGCAAAACACAGGAGAAACAAATGAGATAATTATTGTTTTCCTTTTTTTCTCTGAGGCTTCTCATCTTCCCAGGAGAAAAATCCTGGGCACAGGGATTTTCCAGAAAATGTGAACGTGACGCTGGTTAAAACCTCGCCGTGCACATCGCTGCAGTGGCCTGTGAGGATGTGTCACCCCTGGGTTAAAGGCAGCCCTGAGAGAGCTGCCAGCCCAGGTGAAAGCAGCCAGAAGTGACTTCTGCCGTCCTCCTCAGAGGGAAGATAAATGTCATCAGTCATCAGCTGTCACAGCTTGTACAAGGCACATTTTTCTCTCCCTGGTGAAGTGCTCTGGAGGGAGAAGGGAAAGCAGGGAGAGGGCGAAGGGGAGCTGAGAATGCTGAGCTCCTCCTGTCCCTTGGGTGGCTCTGTCAGTGCTGGTAGAAAAATGTGAGCAAAGCTGGGGGAAACGAGGCGTGGGACCATCCCAGGGAGCCAAAGCAGGGAGATAAATGGGTGCAAAATAAAAAAAAAAACCCAAATAACCTCTCCAAAAGTTATCCCAGCTGCTCCCAAGCAAGGTGGGGAGAAAGCAGAGTGCTGGAAGGGGTCAGGGCAAGGGGAGGGGATGTGGAGCTGCTTCTCAGGCAGCTCCCAGGTAGTTTAAAGCTAATGGTGAGGAACGATTCCTGCAAATCAGTTAATTCCAGTCCCCTAAGGCAAGGAAACTGTTCCAGTGTTGGGCTGGGCAGGAAGGCAGGGATGGGAATATTCATCCCAAGAGAAAGTTGTGTTCCCTGGGAGCCAAATTCTGACTTGAGTGAGCCTCCCTTGTCCTGATGGGAGATAAAATGAAGGGTCTCCTCTTCCCTGAAACCCTGGTTCCTGCTGCTCTGTGTCCCTTGGCAGGGCAAGAGAAGGCAATTCTCTGCTCATCAGAGTTCAGAAATTTCCTTGGGGATACCTGGCACCAAACCTTTTCTGTGTGTTCAACAGTTTTACCCATGATCTTATCCAGTCTCTCCTGGAGCTCAGGCAACCTCTTGGCATCCTGTAGGAAGTGATTTCTCACTCCAGAGTCCTCTGTTCCATGGGAAGTGGTGGAGTGACCATCCCTGGAAGAATTTAAAAGCTGAATGGATGGGGCACTCAAAGACATGGGCTGGTGCTGGATTGGGAAGTGCCGGGGGAATAGTTGGACTTTATCTTGGAGGGCTTTTCCAATCTAAATTACTCTGTGAAGAACCATTTATCGCTGTCCTGGTATTTCTGCTCTCAGTTCATCCCAGGGAGAAAAGCACAAATCCTACTTATTGTATTTGTGGAGTTCCCAGACGAAGCAAGGAATGATGCATCTGACTCCATGTTCTCAGAAGGATAATTTATTATTTTATGATACTATATTATATTAAAGAATAATATACTAAAGAATACAGAAAAGATACTTACAGATGGTTAAAAAATACTCCTGAATCTCGTGACTCTCTCCAGAGTCCTGACACAGCTTGGCACTGACTGGCCAAAGAGTGAAAACAACTCACAGCAGAACCCAATGGAACAATCACCTGTGGGTAAACAATCTCCAAACACATTCCACATGAGCACAACACAGGAGAAGCAAATGAGGTAATATTGTTTTCCTTTTTCTCTGAGGCTTCTCAGCTTCCCAGGAGAAAAATCCTGGGCAAAAAGATTTTTCCAGAAAATATGATTGTGGCACCTGCTGAATCCAGGAGGGCTTTGGGTCATGCAGGTAAAACTCTACCACCAAGCTCTGTTGGGATCACATAATTCCATTCAAATAACTTGCTAAGTGAGCTGAGCTCCCCTCACTGCTGGAAAAGCGCTCCTGAACTTGCTGCCACCCACCACCTCAGGGTGTCCCCTTCCCCTTCCCACACATGCCACTGGGGTGGGATGAGTCCTGGAATTACCATATCACATGGGACTACCAGAATTTGGAGCTTTTCAAACCTTTGCCTGCCTGAGCCATTAAACTGTAGTATTTACATTCTCTGAAATATTCCCTTTGCTCAAGATTTTTCTCCTGGGAAGCTGAGAAGCTTCAGAAAAAATTTAAACAATTCTTATCTTATTTGCTTTTCTTTTATTTTGCTCATGTAGAGTGTGTTTAAAAATTGTTTATTCACAAAGGATTGTTTTGTTAGATTCTCGTGTGAATTGTTTTCACTCTTTGGCCAATCAGGGCCAAGCTGTGTCAGGACTCTGCAGAGAGTCACGAGTTTTTCATTATTATCTTTTTAGCCTTCTGTAAGTATCCTTTCTGTATTCTTTAGTATAATATTCTTTAATATAATATAGCATTATTAAGTAATAAATTAACCTTCTAAAAACATAGAGTCAGATTCATCATTCCTGCCTTCATCAGGACATTCCCAACAAATACAAGATTAAACTTGGTGGCTCTGAGGGAGAAGGGACCCAGGCAGAGAACGTGGCTCAGATTTAATCTCCTGGCATTGAGTTCACACATAAATAATTACCTGGGAACTTGCTGCTTCGATCTGCCCCACTGACCAGCCTCAGTCACGGCCTGGGAAATTCTCCTCACTGAGGTGATTTGCATAAGATGAGCCAGAGGAGAGGTGCCAAGGAAAAGAAGGATTTTATTTATTATTTTTTAAACGCATCAGGCAGCATTTGCAGCATTTGCCCAGAGGGTATTCAGTTCTGGTATCGCTATTTTCGTGGTGGCTTCTTTGCAGTGATTAATTGAAAGTGCCAGCATCAGGAATCATGGGAACATATGAGAAACCCAGTTTCTCTTTTAAAATAGAAGTTTTCTTCCCAGCGCGACAGGAAAAAAAAAAAACAAACTGGAAAAAGGTCATTATTAAAGAGATGCAAAACTCCCCTCTGCTTCTCATCTAATCTCATCATTTTTCTTAAAATGGAGGAGAAGAAACCCTCTTGCTTGAAGTGCACCAGATGGTTGCATATCACTGAAATGGAAAAGCTGGTATCATCCAACCTTTGGGAGCAGATGCCCTGATTTTCCACACAGGCATGGATGGCAGCCACCACCTCTCCTATGTCTCTGGAGAGCTTTCCTGGCAAAGTTGGGCTGGTGGCTCCCAAACCTGTAAGTGAGGAGTGAGGACTGGGGAGGATGTCTCCACCCATCCCTTCCCTGGATATAAAGGGAATTTTCCCCCTTTCCACCCAGCAGTATGGCACTCAGCTGCTCTTGGTCAGGCTGGAGAAAGCCAAGCTTTTTCCAAATCAATCCCAGACAGGGATTAAGATAGGATTAAAGCCACTCAGGTGTGGAAGCAGTTCAGATTTGGTCCAGCAGGTCCAGTGTGCTGGGGGTCATGCCCACCACATTTTCCTTTATCCACTCGCTTAGGGTCAGGGAATTCCGGAATTGTTTAGGTTGGGAAAGAGCAGAGCCTCTCACCTGGCTGCACCCTCCTGTCAGGGAGTTGTGGAGAGCAAGAAGATCCCACATGAGCCTCCTGTTCTCCAGGCTGAGCCCCCTCAGCTGCTCCTGGAGCTCCAGACCCTTCCCCAAGTCAATTCCCTTCGCTGGACACGCTCCAGCCCCTCAGTGTCCTTCTCGAATGGACAGACCTGAAGTGAGGGTTTGAGGTGCCTCAGCAGTGCCCAGTGGGAGGCATCAGCTTGGAGCTGGGATTTCTGCAGACTTTCTGCCACATCCTTCAAGTCAAACCCCTCCACTTCCACGGATGTGTCCACACACATGCTCTGCTTCATTCCCAGTGATCCATCCCTGCCTCAACGAGTCCCATCCTCGTGTCCCCATGCCTATCCCACGGCTTTTCCATCCTCTTCTGTGCATCCCTCCCCTCTCATTCATCCCACTGTTTTATCCGCCCTGGGCTGAATGCTGTCCCTGATGGCAAACCCTTCAAAGCTGAGGGTTTGCCATTATTTACCAGGGGAAGGATAACAAAAAACATCATTCCGCCCTTTCCCTCCACATTTACCAAATTGATTTCTGAGCTGCTCGCAGTCAGATTGCAATAAATACACTTGAAATCCCCTGCACGTAATGGCTGATAAATTGTGGATCATAATTCTGCTTGGGTTTGGTTTGCTGGCTGCTGCTGGGCCGTGTTTTCCTTTCTCCAGCCCTTCATCCCGCACAACTTTCCGGTGGGGGAATAAATGGGGAATAATGGAAGCTCTGCTGACTAAATTTCACTTGTCAGTCGGAAAATTCCACGCTGGGCGTGAAGTTCTTGCAAATAGCACAAGGTAAAAAGAAATAGAGTATCAGCTTGGGTGGGAGCAGCTTTGCTATCCCCCAGGAGTTTGAGCCTTGGGAAGGAAGAGCAGCTTGGGAAGAAGGAGCATCTGCCAGCAAGGTGGATGGGTGTCACAGACAGGTAGAAGAATTTTATAAAAGAAAGGCCTTATGAAATCAGGCCTTGCTCTGCTGAAATTGCCAAAGCTGGCCTGTCATTTCTTCTAAGTGCAGCTAACAAGCAATTTGCAAGTTCCCATGTGAAGCTATTTTGAGCATGAGAAGTTTGTTTAACACAACAATCTGTTCTGGGGGTGAAAAACAAATGCACCTGTGTAACCAATAAGGTTTGTCCCATGAGAACTCAAAAAGGAAAAATGGAAACATTTCTAGAGAGAAAAATTTGATAGACATATACAATATGAATGAACTGAGTCTCACTGCATTGCTGACCAATTAGGTTTAACACAGTGCCTTCTGATATTTCCTACAAATATGAATTGGCTTTCTGCATGAGGAAAAGAGAATCTCGGCTGATTTATTCCAACAGATGGGGATGGGGATGATTCCAGCAAAATGACCTTAGCACAAGCCCATCCCTGCAGCCACCACCCCCAAAATCCCAGTGGCAAAGGCAGGGCTTTGAGCAGACAGGGAGATCCCCTGGGATGAAAAGCTGGAACTCAGTGCAGCACCCAGGCAGGAAAATCCATACCTGCCTTAGACTTATGATCTGTCAGGGGAAATGGAGCACAGATATTTTTAAAACGTGGGGCCATTAAGCTCTCCAAATGGGCCAGCTCAGCCGCTATTTTAACAACACCTTCTGACAACATCTTATTTTATAAGCGGTCCTTTCGGACTTATTAACTCTAAGCTGTCTCATCCCATTTGGAGCGAGGAAAATGCCGTCGAGGTGACCCCTGAAACTGTTTAATGAGCTTTTATGGGCCACAGGAAATTTAAGCACCAGCCCAGGACTTCAGGGAGTCAAAAAATAAAAAAAAAGTGTCAGGAGTGCTGGCGTTTACACTGCTTTTTGTTTTCCTGCTCTTCCCTCTGCGTGACCTGGTGTTTATTGTGGGATGGGTGTCCGCGAATTTCATCTAGAATCAGTGACTGTAACGTGATGAAGAGGATGGGAATATTTAAAGTGCCATCCTGGCAACATGAAGTGTCTGCAATCCCCCCTTTTTTTGCCAAAAAACCCTTTTCCTTAAAAAAATACACTCCCCGGGAGTGTGCCCTTGGCAAGGGGAGAGGCAGTGCCAACAGAAGTGAGGGTGAGGTCATGGAAAAGGGAAAACCAGCTCAGTCTCACATCTGGGAATTGGCTGCCAGCGTGGAAGAAGGGTGAAAAAGGGACTTTGGGGTTCCCAGCCTGTTGCTGGTGGTGGAGGCAGCCTGAGGATGGGGAGGGGATTGGAAACTCAGCTCTGTGCTGGTTTTTTTTTTTCCCCAAACAAGTTTAGCAATAATAATAATAATAATAATAATAATATTTTAAAAAAATAGAATAACAGTAACAGGCTTTGGAAAAAACCCATGTAATGAGATTTTGGGAAGCGGGAGAGTTTTCCCAGAGGATCCGGTCATGCTCCATCCACCTGAAGAGGCTTCAGCCACACCAGGGCTGGGATTCCTTCACCTGTGTGCTGCTCTCAGCTCCAGAGGAGGCTTGTGGGGGCTGCTGGTGGGTAGGAGGTGCTGGCTGTGGGTGCTCAGAGCCTCTTCTGGGCCCTGTGGGATGCACAGGTTGGAGATTCAGCAGTTCTGGAACATCTGTGAGGGCTGAGTGTCTGTCATAGAGAGGTTTTTTTTTTACAGATAGTCCTTAGTAATATCAATTTGCTGAGGTCTCTGCTCTGTTTCTAAGGGTTTAATTTTCCTGTGGTGAGCACCTTCCATTTTTCACCCTCAGGAATGAAAAAGGAAACCTTGCTCCTGATTCTTGGCAGAGCATTCTCCAAAGTGCTCGTGCTCTGCCTTGCTCCCCTTTTATTTATGTTACAATCACAGCAGAGCTTTGCTTGGAAAAACTGAGAAGGTGGCCAAGAAGAATACACACAACTGCCCAGGAGAGATAATCAGTTGTTAAAACATGCCTGCTGCTCTGATTAGAGAGGAAATGGATTTGGGTTTAAAGCGGAATTAACTGAACACTCCCTTATCTTGTCCATCTCCTCTGCTTGCCCAGCCCTTCTGGACAGATATGGTGGAAATGAAAAAAGAAAACTGATCTCTGAAACCCCCTCCCCTTGGGCCTGAGCCAGGGAAAGATATCCCTTCCAGTCTGCTCATCCCAAATGTTCCTTCAGCTTGGGTACCACCAGTTACAGAGGTTCTTGCACAGCTCGTGCTTCTCCACTGCCTTGTACCAATTTTTGGCCTCCAGGCAGAAGTGGATGGATTGTGCCTAATAGGTGCTTTAAGCTGTAAGAAATGATTTTTTTTGTTTATTAAATCTGAGTTGATCCCATTTGATATTGTCTCCTGCTCCCAGGGAAGGGTTAAGAGGGTCATTGCTGCTGATGCAATGGGAGTAACTCCTGTGAGAGGAGGAGTGCTCTGGCCCTCAAACCTGTCCCCTGGGAGGGGGAAAGGGTGGGGTGGGTGCTACTGCTGGCCTTGCCCTTGTCTGGAATTCCTAGGATCACCAAACGGGTTGGGATGGAAGGGACCCTAAAGATCTTCCAGTTCCACTGGGATTCAAACAGATCCCAGCCTTCTCCCTGGCTCTAAGGAGATCCTTGCCCATAAATGAGCCAATTGCTGGACGGTGAAAAAAATGTACTGTCCACAACCTCTGCAATTTGTACTTCCACAAAACTGTCAGGGAAGCAAAATGCAATCGATGGCTCACACCTGAAGGCTTCAATTTAATCTCTGCAAAGATTAATCTCTGAAGAGGCAAAGTTTTCTCTTGTTATCTCTTTTTTTCAGTGCCACCAGAGCCCCATCCCGTCACGCTCAGACAAAATCCTCAGGTAATTTCATACCTTTGCACTTTTTGTTTCCTTTCCTTAAATAACCCCCCCCTGCTCATGCAGAGCATCAGCTGTACCAACAAATTCTGACTGAAATCCTGTTCTCTGGTCGAGGGACTGGAAAAATGACCAAGGGGGATGATGATGGGCTGCCCAGAGAAGATGTGGCTGCCCCTGGATCCCTGGAAGTGTCCAAGGCTGAGTTGGACAGGGCTTGGAGCACCCTGGCATAGTGGAAGATGCCCATGGCATCTTGTTTGGTCAAGCCCAGATATTGTATTTGTGGGGTGCCCTCGTGGCAGGAAAGAATGATGAATCTGACTCCATGTTCTCAGAAGGCTAATTTATTATTTTATGATACTATATTATATTAAAGAATACTATACTCAACTATACTAAAGAATACAGAAAGGATACTTACAGAAGGCTAAAAAGATAATAAAGAAAACTCGTTACTCTCTGACACAGTTTGACACTGATTGGCCAATGAGTCAAAACAATTCACGTGAAACCAATGAAACAATCATTTGTTGGATAAACAATCTCCAACCACATTCCAAGCAGCAAAACACAAGAGAAGCAAATGAGATAATATTGTTTTCCTTTTTCTCTGAGGCTTCTCAGCTTCCCAGGAGAGAAATCCTGGGTGAAGGGATTTTTCAGAAAATGTGAATGTGACACCCAGACATGGCCCAACCCTTGGATGCAGCATTGTGAAAGGAAATCCCATCCTCCAGGAGGCTTCTCTGCCCTCTCCAATCTGCACAGCTGCAAGGAGCCCACCTGCAGCAGCTGTGAGGTGCTGATCTGCAGCATTTTGTGGGGTTTTTTGCTTGTTTCTGGCTATTTTAGTCTGGTGCAATCGGCTCACAGGCCTTGCTCCCCTTTCTGACCATTTGTTGTACTGATTGCCTGCCATGAAAATTTGGGCCTGAGCCAGTGAGAGAGGCAGTCTGTGAGCCAGCTGGTACCTGGAGCTGGGCAGAGCACTGGGCTAATGCACAGATTATTTTGTGATGACTTCTTTTGATCCAGAGCCATGAAGAGGTGAAGGTTTGGCCTTTACCAGATGGGAATTATCACTCCCCTTAAAAAAACCCCAAAACATCAAAACCACAGACTCCATCAAAAAAAACCAAGCTCTGCTCATTGACCCAAATGTTTGGCTCCTTCTTCAGGTCCTGTTCATGCTGAAAAAGTAGGGAATAACTGTTCAGTATGAGTTGAGGCTTTGTACTGGATGGTGGTCCACAGGAGAGAGAGATTTTGTGGTTGCCCCATGAGGATTTTGGCAGGACAGGAGGACGCATCACTGAGAACTCCTGCCTTCATTACCTGACTGCTGCCAGCTCAGAAAAGACTTGTGGTGTAAAAGAAAACTTGCTCTCAGGAAAATTGGGAGGCAAAAAAAAACCCCCAAAAACCAACTGGGATGAAAAAGGGATGATGGGAATTGTGAGCAGCTTCTGGGTGCTCCTGCCTCCCCCAGGTGCAGCTCTGGCAGGGGGATGAGTTTCTCCCATCACTCCCAGGTATTTGGGACGTCCCTCTGGGAACTTGGACTGCTCAGGACTCCCTCTGTGCAGGACATGGCACAGAATCAGCCTGGGATCACTGCTGGGTTAGAAAGAAGTAATAATTCATGTCTCTGTTCCTGGGTCACACTTGAAATTAATGAATGGCTTTGCAAAAATTGGCCGCTTTTCCTTTGATTAATATGGTTTGGGCTCTTTCTTTGCCCATAGGTGTCCAAGCACAACCAGGTCATGCTTTCAAGCTCTCTTCCAGCCTGGAAAAGACAAGGTTTTATTTTGTAATGAGATGTTCTGCTCATCCCATGACTTCTGAAGAAGGGGGGGAAAGCAAATGCAGTGAGCAACCTGGTTAGAGACTGTTGTGAGTGGGACGTGGATCTCCATCTCTAAGAGGCATGAGACTCCACACCAGGATTCACAGGGATGTAGTCAAGTCATCCCAAAGCATTTGCTGCCTGATGCAGGACTTAAAGAGCCAAAAAGTGGGAGGCTGTCCCAGGGAGGCTGATGGTGAGGCAGAGAGGTGAGAGTGGCTCAGAACCCCGAGTTTTGTGTTACAGGTGGATGAGAGGGGAAGTGGCATTTCTGTGAGACCCCATTGAAGAGGGATATTTGGCAGGCACAAGGTCAGGGAGGATTTCTTTGTGGGCAGAGGAATATGAAGGGGAGTTTGGAGGTTTTCCTTCCCTAGGGGACCTTGAGGGATGTGTGCATGTAAAAAGGAAAAGCCCCACAAAAGCTGCTGGGGCTTGAGCATCACAACCTTCTTGCCACCCTGCAGGAACCTCAGGCCACTACTCCCTCTCCAGCATCACCCAAATCTCATTTTGGGATAGGTGCTTCTGCTGGCCTTTCCCTTGTCTGGAATTCATAGGATCACCAAATGGGTTGGGATGGAAGGGACCCTAAAGATCTTCCAGTTCCACTGGGATTCAAACAGATCCCAGCCTTCTCCCTGGCTCTAAGGAGATCCTTGCCCATAAATGAGCCAATTGCTGGATAACTAAAAAAATCTGGGGGGATTTGGATGTTGTGCTGACCCCTCCCCCTGCTCCTTCACCCATGGGGGCTGAGTGCCTGGGTGATGGTGACAGCAAAACAAGAGGGGGGGGAAAAAAAAGAAACCACCTGCACAGGAGGGGAAAATAATCAAGCTGAGGGGAAGGAAAAAACAACCCAACTTTTCCTCTTGCAGCATAAAAGCCCTCCTCCCCTGGAAAGAAATAAAAGGCAGAGTGAAATGAAGGTAAATGCCAGAGGTTTAAGTACTGAGTGTGTTTTAAAGGTTACCTTTCAGGGGGTTGGAGAGCGAGCAACAGAAGGGGAAGGAGCTGGAGCACTTCCCATTGCGAGGGCCACTCCAGCTCTTAATGGATTTTTATATCCCTGTCTGGTTTTGTGACATTATTAAAATAGCTTATTTTTAATTTTTTCCCCCCCTTTCTTCATCTGGGGAAGGGGTTGGGAGGGGAGCAGGAGGACAAACTCTGTTGCCATGACAATATCCAGCTGCACATCTGCATGGCTGATCTGGAGCAAAACCAAAGTTTTGGGTAGTTTTTGAAGAGGAGAGAGAGGAGCTGTGTCTAGGTGTGTGTGCACGCCGGGACAAAAGGCACAGGGTTTAATTACAGGCATGGGGAGGTGACATTTCCAGGGCTTACCTGGTGAGGATAGAGCAATGAGGAGCCTGAGGAAGGTAAACACCTGTGTGTAATGGGAATGCTGTAGGGCACAGCTCCCTCTTTGAGGTCCACCTAGCAAATATCACCCCGATTCCTACTCAAAAATAAGCCAGAGCTTCTCTGGAAGAGCAATTCCAAGGACAGCAGAGGAGAAAGCCAAGTTCTGCTCTGCCCGGGGGAGGGGAGCAGGATTCCACCCATCCCAAATCCAGGAATGGGAGAAAAGCCAAACACTAAAGCTGCTGTTCTTGGGAGTCCTGCTTCCTCCTTCCAGTTCCTCAGCCCTTGGGCTGGGTTTGCTGTCTTTAATTCCATTTCCCTGGCAGAAACTCTTTGCCCAGTGGTGTTGGGAATCCCACATGATCACACAGGAGGAGCTCTCTGCCCCTAAAGTCCCATTTTCCCCTCCTTCCCAGCCTTTGGGGAGAACCCTGTATCAACAAAGCTTTGTCATCTGCCTGGGTGAGCTCCTTCCCTCTCCAGGTGCCTCATCCTCATCATCAGCTGGGGTGGGGAAGGGTCTTGGCATGAGGGAGATATCCCCATTCACTGCCACCATCCTGGGGCTCATGGAGAGTTGTTGTGTTTCTAGTTTTTATATCTTTTTGGTTTTTGTGGGTTTTTTTTGTTTGTTTGGGTTTTTTTGTTCGTTTGTTTGGGGGTTTTTTTGGGGGTGGTTTTTATTATTTTTTAAATTTTTTTTTCCCTTTGTTTGTTTCTTGGGTTTTACCTCAGTTTTGTGTGGGTTTTTTTTGTTTGTTTGGGTTTTTTTGTTCGTTTGTTTGGGGGTGGATTTTATTATTTTTTAATTTTTTTTTTCCCTTTGTTTGTTTCTTGGGTTTTACCTCCAGGGTTTTTTTTTTTTTTTAAGTGATTTTAAGTGGTTTTTAAAAATTACTTCTCCTCTTGTTTCTTTTGCTCTGTTTTAACCAGAAATCCCACCTTAAAAACACACTGGAAACACCAGGGGAAAAGTAGCAAGACAAGCAGTTCTTGGGAATATGTGGAGCTGACACAGAAGTCATGGAGCAACCGAGCAGTGACAGGACTGGAAAGGCACTAGTCTTTTTTGGTTGGTTTTTTTTTTTTTGGTTGTTTGTTTGTTTTTGTTTTGTTTGGTTTGGTTTTGTTTTTTGTTTTTTTTTTTTTTTTTTTTTTTTTTTTTTTTTTTTTTTTGCAAGAGCAGGGTTTGACATCCTCCCTTAGGAAAGCACCAGCACCTTCTTGGACTTGTTTATGGGGTGATGGCAAAGGGAAAATGATGGGCTCTCAAAAAAGGGGAAAATACCACTAGTTACCCCCTCCTGAGATGATTTGCTGTGTGCCAGAGTATATATTTACATTGGGATTAATTTGCCATGCCTCCCAGCAGCCCAGAGAGCCCTGCAGGGTCCCCAGTGCCCCCAGTGCCAGCTGAATGTGGCCAGACTCCATCAGGAGCCTGCTCATTGCTCTGGGTGACAATGCCACCACAGTGGGAGGGGGGGAAAGCCACAGGAGCAAGGCAGAGATGGAGATTTAATTGGATAATTCCCGCTGTAGCATCTCCTGGTTAACCAGCCAGAACCCCACCTGCATCTTCCCATTATTTTGCATGTTAACAAGGTCTGCATCCCAGGAAGGGGCTGGGGGTGATCAAACCTGGCAGCACCATTCCAGCTGTTCTGCAGAGGATTAAAGGGTGGAGCTGGGGGTCACTGCTGCCATCCTGCAGCCCCTGGGGAGCTGAGCTTCCTCAGCATGCTCACACACATTTTTGGAGCAGAATGCAGCTGTTGAGGAGCTTGGGCAGCTTTGGTATCCTCAGGAGTAGGGAGAGGAATGATGGGATGTCAGTGTGGAGCTGCCATCAGAGTGAATAAAAGGAGTTTATTTTTCCCTTTTCCCTGCACTTGACCAACATCAGCACAAAGCAGGGTAGTGGGAGCAGAATCAAAGAATCATTTAGGTTGAAAAAAGGACCTTTAAGATCCTCAAGTCCAACCATTCCTCCAGCACTGCCAAACCTTGTCCCCAGGTGTGGCAGTGGGTCTCTAGCTGGGTAATAATTAGTACTGACTCCATGATCTAGAAGGCATGAAAAGACACTTTATTATTAGAAATCTACAGTTCTTATAGAAACAATGGTGGATCTAAGACTTGATTAGTCTCAAAGTAAAAACCTCTCACACACTATTGGTGGTTATCAATAGCACACTCTAGAGAACCATATCTATAAGCAATGGTTACAGAAAGAGAGATAATAATTGTTTGAATTCTTTTCTTCTAAGTGTTTCACAGCTTTTACACAGCTTCCCAGGATTTTTCTTTCTCAGGAAAGTTTGTGTCTGCTCTCTGTGGCCAGAGAGCTGCTGCCACACCCAGGTGCCACATCCAGGTGACTTTCACATCCCTCCAGGGCTGGGGAGTCCAGCACTCCTTTGGCAGCCTGTGCTGGTACTTGGTGACCCTTTCCACGAAGGATTTTTTCCTAATATCCAGCCTAAACCTCCCCTGGCAGTGCTTGAGGCTGTTTCCTCTTGTTGTTTTGTACCTGGCAGCAGAACCTGACCCCCTCCTGGCTGCCCCTTCCCATCAAGGAGTTGTGCAGAGCCCTCTGAGCCTCCTTTTCTCCAGGCTGAGCCCCTTTCCAGCACCCTCAGCCATTCCTGGTTCTCCAGCCCCTTCCCAGCTCCTTTCCCTTCCCTAGACATGCTCCAGCCCCTCCATGTCTGTCTTGAAATGAGGAACCACTGAAAATGTCTGGAGCTGTTCATTTTGAACTCCTATCCATCCAAAACAGCCTGAATGGATGGGTTTCTTTCTCCCAAGGCCAGGCTGGGCCCAGACATCAAGCTGAGTGGGAAAGATTTGCACAAGAGAGTCACAGGAACAGGCTTAAAAATCTAAAAAAATATATCACTGGAAATTTCTGGAGCATTTCCCATCCCAGACAACCTAACCTTCAACTGGCTGAACTCCCTCCCCCAGTTTTAACAGCTGTCAGTGCAAACACAAGGTGGCTGTTCCTGGAAACACTGAGCCATCCCCCAAGCCTTGAGAGAAATTCATGGTGCCCTTGTCCCTCCGAGGAGGCTTCATTCCAAGAGCTTTATTTATCTCAGGAGCATCACACTGCTCTCTGGGAGCTTGCCCTCTGCTTTGACCCTCAGGAAACACGTCCTGAAAGATGTCACTGGCTGGGGAAGGAGAAATGTGTTTGTCTGGAAAGCTGCAGAATGAAGCTGGGCCCAAGGAAGGTGCAGGAAGATCCCCAAGAGTCCTAAAAGCAGTGGGGAGCCATGGAGAAAGCTGCTGTAGGACCCACTTCTGCCACAGGAGCCCTCAAGATGGATATTTTCCACGCTGGAGAGGGAAAATCTGTGTAAGAAGCTGCTAATGCCTAATTCTCACAATTAGTGTGGGTAGTTAATTAGCAGCAGTGAGTGGAAGGAGGTGACTCAAGCTGACTCAGAGGGAGTCACCGGGAGCATCCCTCTGCCAGAGCCTGGCCGTGGCTTCAGGCAGCCTCTCACAGGTGTCCTTTAACCAGAGGGGACCTCTCAGAATGCCATCAGGCCTGCCCACTTTGGTGCTGAGCCCTGCTCTAAAGGTAATTAAAATTAATTAGGCAGCCTGGCTCCATCCAGGGTTCGGGTTCCACAGGAGAAGTGGCTGCTCCAGGAGCTCAGGCTGAGAAGCAGCTTTTGAAATCCCTGAGGTGCCAAGAGCAGATGTGGATTTCAGCACTAGAGACCCCTCAGCAGCACCCACCTGCCTCACAGTGCCAAACTCCATTCCAAACCAGGCACCTCCATCCCCCACAGAGATGTCAGGATCTCCAAAACTCCTCAGTGGCTCTTGTTTTCATCACCTGATCCAAATTCCAGCAGCTGCTGCTGTACGCAGCACAGGGTTGTGGGTGCAAACAGAGACCTTGAGCCCCATTTCAGCATGTGAGGATGGAAATTAAAGCATTAAACAGAGCTGGAGAGGCTCTTTGGACAAGGAGAAGGCTGGAGAGGCTCTTTGGACAAGGACATGGAGGGACAGGATGAGGGGGGATGATTCACGTGGACAGAGGGCAGGGCTAGCTGGGATCTTTGGAAGAAACTCTTCCTTGCGAGGGAGGTGAGGAACTGGTATTGAATTCCCAGAGAAGCTGTGGCTGCCCCATCTTTGGTGTGTTCAAGGCCAGGCTGGATGGGACCTGGGATGGTGGAAGGTGTCCCTGCCACAGGAACAAGTTCGTCTTCAACAAGTTCATCCTTCCAACCCAAGCCATGCTGTGACTCCATAGCCAGGAAGAAGACCTGGAGGAAATGCAGGAAATGCAACTCCAGGCTCACCACAAACAGGAATGCACTGGGATGTGTGGCTGGAGACCTCCACCTGTGACCTTCCCAAAGCCAGCCTGCCTGGCGGGTCCCCCTGCAGACCCCTGGGGTTGCTGGCAGGTGAAATGGAGCCAGGCTGTGCCGTGGGGACACCGCGTGTCACTCATCAAAGGATGCTCCCAGCGCTGGGCAGTGACACACATTGTTAGCAGGGCCAGGCTGAATCAAGAAAAACAAGTGAGATGACACTCAGAGATCAGTAATTCCTCCCCCTCACTCATAACTCTGTCAGCCCTTTCAGCTGGATTGTCAAAATACGTTTGTCACAGAACAATTCCTACTCTTCTTTTATTTTCTGTGATTATTATTTTTTCCTTTCTTTCTGACGCTGGCTGAACTCATCCTTTTGGAACAAAACCCAATATTCATTTCCTCTCTGGGCAGTTGATTTTATTATTGGCTCACCTGCTCCAGCAGTTGAAAAGCTATAAGACTGGCTGGGTCTTCAAAATTAAATTCTGCTGGATTTTTTTTTTTTTTTTTCTTTTCCCCAGCCTCACGTATTCCATGACTGCAGGTTACTGGCAGGGAATTGAAGATGTACTTGGCAAAGGTACTTTCTGTCTGGGACGGGGATGAGCAAAACAGGAAGCCTGTTTTTCTCTAAGTCAGCATCTTTCCAAAGGCTCAGCCTGTTCCAGACCTTGATTGTACCTTGCCCATCTTTTCCTGGGGATGAAGTGGGGTTGTAGGCAGCCACTGTTGGGACAATGAAGCTAAAAGAGGAAAATGTGGGATACTCTGAGGATTTTGTGAGGGCAGGAAAGCTCCAGCTCACCTTCAGCTCAGCAGCTGGTGATGCCTCAGGGTTTAGCTTTTATATTTTTCAGATTCTGTGCTGCTGTAGTGTGTGGGTCTGGGCTTCGTATCAGGGGATGGTGAGCTCTCTGCACAGAGCAGGGAAACAAAACAGTTCCTTCTCTAGCTGGGGACCAAGGACAAATGATCCAGATCTCAGGCCCAAGAGCACAAACAACGTGGGCTGGAGAGAGAAAAACAAGCAGGATGGGAGTGCAGGGGCTGGAGCTGGAATTGGACACTGAACTGCAATGTGCACATGGAGCAGAGCTGACCCCAAGGAGAGACCCCGTGAGCGCTCGTGCATTTTGTGACCATTTTGGTTCATCTTGGGTTCATTTTAGGACCATTTGGGTTCATCTTGGGTGCAGCCCTGGCTGGGCTCTTGTGCTGCCCAAGGTGGACCCATGGAGGCCTTTTAATAAATCCCTGCTTTATTCTTTAGCTCTGTCCAGCCTCTGCTCTAGGTCAGCCTTCACAAGGCATCACTGGGAGCTCTGCCAGGCTGGGCAGGACTTGGGATGATTCCTGATCTTGGGCTTCTTCCCAGGTTCCCCAACTCCTGCCAGGGCAGGATGAATTTTGCTGCTTCAGGGGCTGTGTTGAGGAGGCCAGGAGAAGTTCTGCATTCCACCGCCAGCTTTGCTTATTTTAGCAAAGACAAGGGAAAGATTTTGGGGTAGTGAGGGAGAGATCCATGTGTCCCATTGCACTGCTAGGACAGGCTCTCCCCATCTGTGGGAAATGGATTTGTAGAAAATTTTTGAACTTGACAGAAGGTTCATGCAGTATCTATTTGTAAGTAAACTTTGAGATAAGAAATGCTGACTTAGAAAAGTTATAGAATAGGACAGACATTGTTGAGGGAGAAATCGAATTAGAAATAAGTTTTAAAGGATAGCTTTATAAAAAAGACTAGATATTTTGCAGAAATAGAACTATGAAAGATGCATTGTATTAGGACTTAGGAAGAGTCATTTTAGATGATTGGCTTTAAAGTATTTGTAGTATGGTGTGGTAAAAGTTGATAGTTAAGAAATGTTTATAGTAGGAAATAGTTGGCTTCTGATTGTGATACTGTGAATTATAACATCTGTATTTTCTCACCCTTATCAGAAGACTGAAAATGGAATAAAAATTTTTAAAACACAAAAAAAAATTTGAACAAGTGTTGGAATAATTTTTTTCTGATCTAGAGATGAGGCATCTGAGAGGTGTGTTAAAACTTTTATTCTATTTTTAGTCTTGTGTGAAGGGTGAGACAACACAGATGTTACAATTCAGACCATCACAATCAGAAGCTGTTTTTAAATTAACTATTACATTTACTATATAATAAAATAATAAAATAACTATATAATTTAACTATTTTTAATTACAATACATGATAAGTATCTCTTAACACATTATTAAAAATATTACACTATATTATAAATATTTTAAACTAATCATTTAAAATCACTTCTCATAAATCTTGCTACAATATATTTTTCATAATTTTATTTCTGTAAAATATCTTGTCTTATTTTTAATATTACGTTTTAAAATTTATTTCCTGTTCTATTTCCCTCTTAATAATATTTATTTTATTCTATAATATCTCTAAGTAAATATTTCTTATTTTTAAATGTACATACAAATATATACTTTATAGATATATAGAAATGTGTATATATGTATATGAAGTATGTATATATACTTTTTATATACATATATATAAATGTAGATATGTATATAAAGTACATATGTATATATACTTTATATATATATAAATGTATATATATCTATATATAAGTTGTGTATATATATATACTTTATCTATACATACAAATATGTACTTTACATACAAATATATACTAAATATAAATTTTCTATTAAATTAAAATTTTCTGTTCAATTCTTTACAAATCCATTTCCCCACAAACAAGGGGCCAAGAGCTGACCTCATTGTTTCCCTGCAGGAAATGGGGTTTTCCAACAACTGGAATTTTTCAGTGCCATGGAAGTTCTGCATCCTGTCCTACCTGGAAGTGCCAGCCACGAGGCAGTGCTGGGGTTTTTACTGGAAAGAATATTTTTAGCCTGGCAAGGTTAAAAACAAAAACAACAACAAAAAAAAGTTTATTCCTTCAGACAGTCGTGCCTTGGTCTGCCACAGCAAGCACAGGGATGGCAGCAGCACCATCCCAGTGCATCCCCAGCTGGGGATCCAGATGGATCCAGACCTGGGTCAAGGCTGGACATGTGTTAGGACACGAAAAACAATCACAGCTGAAAATGAGAGGAAGGGGAAGTGTGAAAAAACCCAGTGAGTGTCAGACGAACCCCCCAACCCCTGAGCCTGCCCTGAGAGATGTCCCAAATTCCAGGGAGGGTGCACCCCTGCAGTGCTGCCCTGGGAAATGCTGAAGGTGGGTGAGCTGGGGGTGCTGGGTGATGCTGCCACTGCCAGGAAAATAATTCCTGACTGGGATGGGGTGGGCACAGGTGAGGAGGGCCACGCACCCACCTTTCCTCCAGGCTGGCATTTCCCCAGTCACCCTCCTGATAAGCCAGGGCAGGAGGATGAGGAGCAATGTCAGCTGTAATCTGAAGGCCAGCTGAAGAGCTGGCAGACACTAATGAGCAGCTGTAATCAAGGAGAGAGCAGCACCAGCCTGGTTGGTGGGACTGGGATGGCCTGGGCTGGGCTGTGCTTCTCTGCCTGCTCACCTGGAGCTGGCTCCCAAACTAGCTTGAAACCCAGAAGAAGAGGATAAATCCCAGTGGAGTGCGTGCAACAGCTGGATTTTAGGATGAGGAGGCTGCAGGAGGCCCCAGGGGATGTGGAGGATGCCAGAGGATGTCTGGCTGGCTGGGAACACCGCTGTGCCTGCACCTCTGTGCCAGCATCTGCGCTGTCAGGACACACAAAGCAGGTGCTGTCTATGTGCTGGTCTGTTATCAAACCCCCTGCTAAATAAAGACCTCCAGCCCCCCAAAATCAACACTCCCAGCCTCCCAAAATCAGCACTCCCAGCCTCCCAGCCACCCTGCAGAGACCCTGGCTGCGCTGCCCAGGGCAGAAGCAGGCGGGGCAGGGAGTGGAGATGGGGTGGAGGACGGATCTGGGACCCGGAGAGCGTCGGAGCAGGTGATTATTTGATTCTTTTGGGGGCAGGAGGAAGAAATTGCCATGTGGCACTGCCTGGCTTTACCTGGAGGGTGCAGCTGATGAATAGGAGTGTTTTATTTGCCGCAGGCTGAGCCACGGAAAGCTCAGGAGAGTTTTTTTCCTGAGCTGCTCCATTAACACAAACAGACAGCAAGGCGAGCTGCTGACACCGGGGTTAATTAAATCCATCTCTCCATCAATTCTTATTCAGCTATTATCGATGGTCATTAGATCAGCGACAAAGTGACAAGCAAACAGTAATAGACTCATCTTAACCCTTGTGCTGCTGGAGGAGGGGAAGTGCTGCAGGTGAGGGGGGAGGTGGCTTCTCTGCTCAAATTCTGTCTGCTCTCCCTTAGAGCATCCCAGCTGTATTTGAGTCCTCTGGGCAGGCCAGGTCACATTCTTCCAGCAAGGAGGAAGAAGGGACACATTCTTCCTGTGTCCCTCTCTGTCCTTCTCCCACAGCTTCATGGACCAAGGTCACACAAACCCGGGAGGGTTTGGGCTGGAAGGGACTTTTGGGATCGTCTTGTTCCATCTCTTTGCCATGGGCAGGGACACCTTCCCCTATCCCAGGCTGCTCCAAGCCTGGCCTTGGACACTTCCAGGGATGCAGGGGCAGCCACAGCTGCTCTGGGCACCCTGTGCCAGGTTCCCACAGGGGTGCTGGGGGCAGTGGATGTGACATGGTGACATGAAGGCTGAAAGCAGCAAGGTCCCACTGCCATGGCACAGAGAGGGCAGGATGCTCTGGGACACCTGCACCTTAATGTTGGTCCCCGTGGTCACAAAATCCCTCTGGTCACAAAATCCCCGTGGTCACAAAGCTGCCCCAAACTGCCAGGCAGAGCAATGGGGTGATGCCACCCTCAGCAGAGACCCACAGAGCTGCTGTGCACACCTGAGCAACCAAACAAACCATGGAATAAAAACCCAGGATAACTCCACCCGTGGAAGGGCTAAGAAGAAGAAGAAGAAGAAGGGAATATTCAGCTCCCAGAGCTGGTCCTTCTTGCAGAGCTGCTTCCCCCCTGCCCCCACACCCATGTCCTGCAGGCCCCTCCAGTGCCACTCACACTTCTCCAGTCAGCCTGGCGGGGAAAGCTGTGGCTGCTGCTGCTCTGCTCCCTCTCCCCCTCTGATTAACAGCTTAAATGAGAACTGAAGGCTGCCCAAGGGCTGCAATACATTTTCACGCTCCTGCCACCGCAGCCAACAAGGCAATGTCCAGCTCCCTTCAAGGTCACTCACAACCTTCAAGTGACTTTCCAGGGCTTGTGTCCTGTGGTTTTAGCTCCTGGAGTGAAGAGATGGGAATGCTGGGGCTTGGTGCTGGCCCACGTGATAATGGGCTGGGAAATGTCAGCAGTAAAATAAACACATAATTTTGTGCAGGTAAATAACTCACATAGAGTGCTTGTTCTTTTTTTTTTTTTTTTTTTGGTCTGCTTGTAAATCATAGAATCACTGAATCTGAATGGTTTGGATTGGAAGGGATCTCAAAGATCATCTAATTCCAACACCTTCCCATGGACAGGGACACCTTCCACTATCCCAGGGTGCTGCAAGGCCCATCTAACCTGACCTTGGGCACTTCCAGGTGATGCCTTGTGTAGGCTGACCTAGAGCAGAGGCTGGACAGAGCTAAAGAATAAAGTAGGGATTAATTAAACGGATCTCCCCAATGGATCCACCTTAGGCAGCACAAGAGTCCAGCCAGGGCTGCACCCAAGATGAACCAAAATGGTCACAAAATGGACACCTGGTCATGGGGTCTCTCACTTTTATAATTCTGCTCCATTTGCATATTGGAGTCAATTGTCCAATTACAGCTTTAGCCCATGAAGTCTCATCCTCGTTTTTCTCTCTTCAGCCCATGTTGTTTGTGCTCTTGGGCCTGAGATTTGGATCATTTGTCCTTGGTCCCTAGCTAGAGAAGGAATTGTTTTGTCTCCCTGCTCTGTGTACAGAGCTCACCATCCCCCAATATGACCTGCACACTAAAGCAGCACAGAATCTGAAAAATATAAAAGCGAAAACCTGAGGCATAACAGGGATGGGTTATCTTCCACACCTCTGTGCCTGTATTTTATCACCCTCATTGTAAAGATCTTCTTAACTGTGTGTAAGGTGACAGCCTCACATACAATAAATACACTTTAAAAGACATTTGTTAACACTTTTCTCCCTCTCATACTCGTCCTTGCTCTAGTGCTGCTGGAATTGGTGTGGCCATAGTGGTAAGGATGTGATTTTCTGAAGAAGATGCCTGAAATCCCTCCTTCCAACCTTTGATACAAGGACAAGGTTTCTGAGTGCTGGCACTGATGCCTCAGGTTTAGCTTTTATATTTTTCAGATTCTGTGCTGCTTTAGTGTGTGGGTTTGGGCTTCATATCAGGCAGTGGTGAGCTCTCTGAACAGAGCAGGGAGACAAAACAATTCCTGCTCCAGCTGGGGACCAAGGACAAATGATCCAAATCTCAGGCCCAAGAGCACAAACAATGTGGGCTGGAGAGAGAAAAACAAGCAGGATGGGAGTGCAGGGGCTGGAGCTGGAATTGGATAATTAACCCCAATATACAAATGGAGTAGAACTGATCACAGTGACAGACCCTGTGACCGGGTGTCCATTTTGTGACCATTTTGGCTCATCTTGGGTGCAGCCCTGGCTGGACTCTTGTGCTGCCCAAGGTGGATCCATGGAGGAGATCATTTTCATAAATCCCTGCTTTATTCTTTAACTCTGTCCAGCCTCTGCTCTAGGTCAGCCTTCTCAAGGCATCAGCACAAGTGCCCCACCTGCACTGGCAGGGGAAGTTTGTGTTCCTGCAGGATGTCCTGGGATTCCTGGGCACAGTTAATGGTTCAGTGCTGGTTCATGGCTCTTCAGGACATGCTGCTTTTTTTGTGGGGCTCAGAGACCTCGGAGTGTGCCGCAAAGAACTTCCTTTGAGTCGCTCCTCACAGCAGCTTTTGACACCTGCAGAAGCTGCAAGGTGCTCGACAGCTGGTGGAGAAAGAATTTCTGAGCTGGTGGAGAAAGAATTTCTGAGCTGGTGGAGCCTTTCTTGCCAGAGTGGGCAGGCAGGGAGTGAATATCCATGGGGAAAAGGAGGCAGGGTGTTGCAGGGTGAATGTGTGACACACCTCTGCCTCCAAACACAGCCCTGCTGCTCCTGAAGGGCCTCCTGGATGGCATCCCAGCACACAGCAGGGATGATGGAATGGGTGATCTTTCATGTCCCTTCCAGTCCAAACCAACTTGGGATTCTAGATGTCTCTAATTGTTGGATTAAGCTTTTTTTCTGACCCAGAGATGGGGCAATTGAGAGGTGTTTTAAAAACTTTTATTCCATTTTTATAGAATTTATTCTATAAAATATCTATTACTTATAATAAATAATTTTGATAGATATTTTTAATATATGTAATAGATATTTATAATTTATTCTATTTTTATATCATGTGAAGGGTGAGACAATACAGATGTTATAATTCATGCTATTATAATAAAAAGCCAACTCTTTCTTTAAGAATTTTCTACAAATTCATTTCCCACATCTAATCATCCCATAGCCAATGTGGTATTTTATCCTTGGTGTGAAGGACACAGGGTGGGCACATTAGGGAATGTCCCTAATTCCTGAGGCAGGGGGAAAACAGCACAGGGGGATGAAAGTTGAGAGTAATTTCCCCCTCAGCACAGCCCCTGATCCAGGAAAGTGCCTGTGTCTGGTGGGGATCCAGCTGGGATCCAGCCCCTTTTCCAGTTGGGAAAGGGAAGAGGTGTGAGCAGGGGACAAACACAGAGCAAAGCCCGAGCTCATCCCTGCTCTGGGAAGGGACCGTGGCTCTGCTCAGCAGCTCAAACCTCACACATCCCTCCCCAAAAGGGAAATAATTGCCATATTCATTTGTGCGGGGAAATAATTACTTCATTCATGACACAAAGTCAATTTTTGTCCTGAACCAGAGGGAGCTCTGCACTGACAGAGGGAATTTGAAGGAGAGCAACAATCAGCCTGGCATTTGTATCCTCAATTAAAGGCGAGAAGGAGCCAGCGGTGAGTTGTGGGGGCTTTTCTTTTTCCCTCTCCCTCTGTTTTTTTTGCACATCAAATTAGATAACAGCTAAAATGTTCTGGCTTCTCCAACTCAGACTGGGGGGAGAGGAAAGGTCTCCTTTAACTTCAGTAGCTGTACTGAAATCAAAAGCTGACTAAGGCAGGAGCTCTTTCCCTCCCTCATTTTGTGGCAACTGATGGGCAGATAAGGGCAACCTCTTGGTCCTTTAGTGGGGCCAGGAGAGGCACAGGCAATGCTTCACCCAGGTGAAACTGTTTATAGGGATTAAAAGGGAAAATATTTTTAAAAAAGCACCTGGGGCCAGTGTGCTGTGGGAGAAGGTGTCTGATGTGGGCTCAGGAATGTGGGAAAATGGGAGTTCTGGGTGAGGGGGAAAGGGCAGCTGGCATCCTGCAGTGGGAGCACGGGTGCTCTCATAGGTAAATTATAAATGGGAGCCTTTGGAATGGCTGCTGAGCTCTGGGATGGCTCCAGATCCCTCAGAGCTGAGTGCCCAGCATCTCACTGCAGAAGGCATCCCATGCTCCATGTGGATTGTTCCCTGGAGTCACTCCCGTGTCACCTGCTCTGGAGGGAAGCTGGGGGCACTGCTGGCTCACCTGGAGCAGAGGGAGGGGCAAGTCTGCACGGGCCAATTGACAGCTACTAAATTATGTGGGAAAAGAGGCAACTGCAGGGTTGGTTTTTTGTTTTTTTTTTTTGAGTAAATATATGTGGTTTTCCCCATCTGCACCACCATGATTGAAGGGGTGATCTGTGATAGAAAATTATCAAAACATTGACGAATATTTCAGAAGGAGCCACACACATTGTACAGGGCTTTTCTTAAATCTTTAACCAAATCTTAAATCTTTGAGAGGGCTGTCTAGGAGTTTATTCAACAGCAGTAGGAGCAGGGAGCCCAAGGGGGTCTGGGCTGTGATATCCTAGTGTGAGGCTCAGCACTTGCCTTGGGATGTGGCTGTCCAGCTCAGCCAGCACCACAGGGAATGTCATGGAATCCTGTAATGGGTTTGGAATCATATAATGGGTTTGGAATCCTATAATGGTTTTGGAATCATATAATGGCTCAGAAGGGCCCTCACAGACCATCTACTTCCAACCCAAATATCCTTAAGGCCCTCCATATGGCGAGCTTTCCGTGCCTCCAAAATCAAGCGCAGAATGTGAAGATCAGCCCTGGCTCCATCTTCCTCCCTGCATCCCTCAGAGCACTCCCAGCCTGTGTTTCTCCTGGGCACTGGCTAAATGCACTTCCTGAGCCTCACGTACTCGAGCACAGCCCTCTCAGAAGGATGGAGAACAGGTTTGCAAAGCTGTTTTTTCTCCTCCACGTTGACTTTTCAGCGTCAGCACCTGGCTCCAGCAGGGAGCTTGTCCTTGTTGGAGGGGTCTGAACAGGAGGTTTGGGGCCAGGCTGGGAACAGCCAGCCCAATCCATGAGCATTTGCACCACAGGGGAAGCAGGGAGCAGCTCTCAGCCTGGTGAGTGGAAAAGTCCTGCTGGCTGGTAGCTATTTTGAGGGAAGGCATTAATTGAGGACCAGGGGGAAAACAATAAAGCCATCCCCGAAATAGAAGCTGTCAAAATGTCGTTGCTAGGAGTGAAGCCGAGCCCAATTTATGGTATTTTCTTCCTGTTGCAGAGCTTCAAAGCAGCTGTAAGGGGGCCCAGGTTTGGGGGTTTCTTTGCTCCCACCAAACCCAAACTTGCCAAAAATGTCCCCGGTGCCTGGGGCCGGCGCCGGGCAGGCAGTGCCAGCCGGGCAGGCATCAGGCCTGATGCTTTTCCCTGACATTTAGAAGATGCCTTCGGGGCCCTTTGCATTTGCTCTTCCAAAGATTTGCTTGTTTGTTTTGGAAATTAGCAGCCTTCGAGCTTTTTTATTGAGAAAGCCTCTAAGAAAAAGGGGCTTTTTTTTTCACATGGAGGGAGGATTGCCTGCAGGATGGAGGTTGTGCTTCCAGGATAGGGAGAGAGAAGAGGGATTTTTAAGGAATAGTTTTGATGTTTCAAGTACAAAGGCAGTTTCAGTGTAGCGCTGGGCGCGTGGTTCTGGAAGCAGGACCTCCTGCTGCTGGAACACCAGCCACGGGCAGGGACCTGGGGAGGATCAGCATCCCTACAGGACTGACTTCTCCCAGGAGCCCCAAGTGGGAGCAGCGGGGTTTATGCTTCTCCCACCCCACACTGCTTCTCCACAAACAGCATTTCAGCTGAAGAAGCAGGATGAACACTAGTGAGGGGAGGAAGGGAGGAAAAATCCTGCTCCGCTTCCTGGGCCGGGCTCATGTGGTGGCCCATGAAGGCTGTTGGTGTCAGAGCCCCTCCTGCAGAAACCTTTTGGATTGTTCCCATGCCACAATTTCCACGGACCCCTCAGGGAAAGCATTCTCCTTCCACCAATATTATCTCACAGCATTTGCCATCTTTTTTTCTCCCCCATGCAGAAAGCTGCAAATCGAGACCCCGAGGCGCCCGTGCAGCACCAAGACAACTCTGAGATCTCTCTTTTAAAGCTATATATTCCATTTTGCAGTGTTCAAACACCATCTGCTGTTTTGCACAGCGGCGCTTTCACAGGAGGGGAGCATTTTTAGGTGTAAATTGTTCTTTAAAGTACATATTGACAGTGCTGGAGGCTGGAAAATCCCTACAGAAAGTACCGCAGCCCTGGGCTGTAGTGGCCACCCTCACTGTGGGAGAACTTCATGGTTAGATGGGATATTGGGAAGGGATTGTTTTCTGTGAGGGAGGCCCTGGCACAGGGTGCCCAGAGGAGCTGGGGCTGCCCCTGGATCCCTGGAAGTGCCCAAGGTTGAGTGGGACAGGGCTTGGAGACACCTGGCATAGGGGAAGTTGTCCCTGCCCATGGACAGGGGGGTTGGAATGACTCTTTAAGGTCCCTTGCAACCCAAACCTTGCAGGATTTTATGAATCAAGGCCAGCATCACCCCAAAAAGACCCCCTGGGTTTATAATAATTAACTGACAATGCTGTCTCTGATGTGCAACTTTTGGAGGACTGGGGTTATTCAGAGCAACAAGGCTTCGTTTCAGAGGGATGCTCCTGACAAAAACCAGGATAATGAGACCACCCCTCAGTTAATCCTCTGTCTCCCTTTCAAGGCAAGTAAAGCAACAGCAAATAACTGGTGGAGAAACTTAGTCCCTGCTTTGCAGCACTTTAACCAAATACGATGACAATAATTGCAGCAGCTCTGCCGTCCCCTGCTCCAGTGTCCCTGGGATGGAATGACTGCAGCCCTGCACTGTCCCAGCACTAAATGGGTGTCTCATTGCCAGCTATCACCTTATTTATTTTAGGAGCTGTGTGGTCATTGTGAGGGTCCCCAGGACGAGGGAAGAGATGAATCTGACTCCATGTTCTCAGAAGGCTGATTTATTATTGTATGATACTATATTATATTAAAGAATGCTATACTAAACTATACTAAACTCTAGAGAAAGGATACATCAGAAGGCTTAACAAGAATAAATAATAAAAACTCGTGACTGATTCCTCCGAGTCCGACACAGCTGGACGGTGATTGGTCATTAAGAAAAAAAAAATTCACATGTTTGATAAACAATCTCCATACTGCAATCCAAAGCAGCAAAACACAGGAGAAACTGAGGCTTCTCAGCTTCCCAGGAGAAAATCCTGGGCAAGGGATTTTTCAGAAAATATCACGGTGGCAAGCTGTAATTAATGTTGGGCCAGTTACACCAAGGCCAAGGAGTGGCTCCTGAGAAAAGCGTGAGAGCCAGAGCCCAGCAGTGCAGCAGCCTCTGGTCCAGCCTCTCCAGGAGAATGCTCCCAAATTCCCGCACGGCCCAGGCTCAGGCACACTCCCCAGCCAAGCACGGGGAACCAAATGATGATTTTCACATTGGATCTTTATTTTTTTTCTCCCATTTTTCTATTTCATCTTCTCTTTTTTTTTTTTTCCTCCTGCCTTTCCAGGTTCTTGCTGGCAACAACAGCCGTTGTGTTTTGACGAGTTAATAAACATCTCCCCCAGGAGCGAGGGAGCTCCAGCATGCTCTGCTTCACCCGTGTTTTACGTCTTGACTAACAGAGTTTGCCGAGCAAGAGGTGTTTTTCTAATCTGAGAACTCGGTGCCTCACGTTTCCCACCTCTCCCCGGAGCTGCTGCGCTTCCCTGCTGCTTCCCTGATGCTTCTGTTATCTCCTGGAGGGCAACCCGTGGCTGCAGCCCCCCCTCTCCTTCCTGCCACCCCCAATCCCACCTTATCACTTGGATCCCGTGCCTTGGAGCCATTTATCAGCCTCAGAAGTTGAGATAGCAGGGTTCATCTTGCTGTGGGACCTGTGTGCTCCCATGGCACAGGATTCCTGTGCTGACAGGATTGCCTTCATCACCAAAAACACCACGAGATGCTGCTGAGTGCCAGGGCTCTGCAGGGCTGGCACACCTTGTCCTGCTCCTCCCAAGCACCTCCATCACCGCTCCACCAACACAGAGCCCCACGACCTGTGGGTTTTCACAGCCTTGCGGACCAAACTCCAAAATTTCTTCATCATTTTCAGACCAGCATGCGAGGAAGGCCTCAAAAACCTGAAGAGGGACACTGCTCCAGAGCCTGCTGTTACTAGGATGCCCCTCAGGGCTGCATTCACCTGGAGGTGGCTGCTGCCTTCGTGCCTTTTGGCAAGAAGAATCGAGTCCTTGGACATGGCATGAGGCAGCCCTGGGAAGGTGGAACGTGGTCCGCGGAGCAAAATCGCCAGTTCCAACTTGTAGAACATTATTGCTCCTGAATTATGGATGGTTATTGCCCCTCCTAGACGATAAATTATTGAGCTGACATGCTGGATGGAGAGTGGGGAGCAGGGGCCCTGCTCATGGCAGGCGGGTCTGGAATGTAGTGGCTTCACAGGGAGTGGGGGATGTTTTTTCCCCCTTTCCTTCCTGAGCAAGAGCATCTCAGCCTGAAGGTGTGGAAACAGCAGAGCCCTGCTCACCCAGCCAACTGTGAGGACAGCCGCAGCCAAAAAACCGTGGTGAGGGATCCTGGAGAATCCCTGCTCTGGGACATGGATAGAAACTCCAGGGTCCCCTCTCTGCCTATCCTGCAGCATCATCACGGGCACTTCTGAGCCCAGTAACCTCTCCTTGCCCTCAGGGGGGTGTGGGACATGGTTTATTTAGCTGATTAGGTGCTATTTATCTCCCAGGCTGTGCTGGTCCAGCAATCCTGGCAAGGTCTGCTGAGCCCTTGTCCGACACGTGCTGCCGGCAGCCTTGGGCTTTAGGGACTCCCTGAGGGGGCTGTTCCATCATGTTTAACAGACCTTGACAGACCCGTGTGCCCCGTGAGTTTGCCTAAATGCTTTCTGGGGGCCACTTAGGCTGCAGGTCTCCATAGCACCCTGTGGCAATGAGTTCCATAATTTAATCGTGGGTGGCGTGGAAAAAACGCCGTCTTTTGTTTGTCCCTAAATCTGCTGCCTGATAACTCGATTTGGACACTCCTGGTTCCTCTCTCGGAAGAAATGGGGAATTATCACTGCCTCTGCACCTGCTCCACAGCACTGCTGCTTTTATACTGTCCTGCTGTGGCTTTTCTTTCCCTCTCCCTTATTCATCCCTCCTGGCAATTTCCAATTCTCCTGCCAGCTCTGCTTCACACGGAGGATGGAGATGGGAAGATCCCTGCTTTGCTTTGTGGCTGTGCTGATCTCCTTCTTCTCTTCCAGATGCTCAGGGGCACAGCTGACCCTGGTCCAGGTGCTGACAGCTCCCTCTGGAGCAAATCCTGGTCTCAGTAAACACCCCAAAGGCATGCCCTGGTGGTTTGGGGTGCTCACTCCTTCCCCTTGGTTCCCTGTGTGCACATGTGGAGCCGTTCCCAGCCACCCAGCCCAGACTCTGACATGGGAAAGGGTTCCTAATATGGAACACCACGTTGGGAATGGCCACCTTGGGAATCACCATCTCCTAACCAGGCTTTCCTGGCCCCGAGGAGCAGCTTTCACCTCCACCCTCCTGTCCTGTGAGACACAGATGCTGTTAAGCACCATCAAGGTGGAGAAGAGAGGTGACACGAGGGTCCAAGAGGACACAGGAGGATTGGAGGGGGGGTGGTTTGTGTCTGCCTCTCCCCATGCCTAGCAGGATTTCCATCTCATCTCAAGCTGAAGCCAAGGAGACTCTGGAGACAAGGAGAAAGTGAAGCGCTTTCCCTAATCGAATCACACGCCAGCGTCACTTGTAAAGCTCTGCAAAGCAGAAAGGACTTGGGAGCCACTGAACCACAAACTCCTGCTCCCTCCCCAGTGCCTCGTGGAGATCCTGCCTCTCTTCTCCATCTCTTGCCCATGAGCTCTGGGAGGGAGCCAGGACTCAGAGACCTCACCTCATTCCCCACATCTGCACACCAGCTATCCCATGGGCTGGAGGATTTGGGGATATGTAAATGGTGTCTCCATTGTCTGGGTCTTCATCTTGGGGTGTTCTGCCTTCTGTGGTCATGTCTCTGACAGGGGATGCATGATCATGCTAATCAAGTGGGTCTCCTCCATCCTCAGCTTCCATGAGGGTGCTGCATCTTCTCCTGGGCCTTGCTCAGCTCCTTCAGGAGCCCCCAAGCATGGAATGTGCCTCCCTGTTTGAGGGGCAGGACAGTCCCTCTCCTTCACCTCCCTGCCCTGAGCTTAACCTGGGGAGCCCCAGTGTGGGGTGGGGGAGCCCATGGAGACCAGGAAGGAAGGGAGGGTGCTGTCTGTTTCACCCTCAGGAAGCATGGGAGGAAATCAGCAGGGAATCATAGAATCATGTAATGGTTTGAGTTGGAAGGGACTCTAAGGATCACCTTGTTCTAACCCCCTGCCATGGGCAGGGACAGCTTCCACTGGACCAGGTGGCTCCAAGCCCTGTCCAACCTGGCCTTGGACTCTCCCAGGAATGGGACAGCCACAGCTTCTCTGGGCACCCTTTGCCAGGGCCTCCCCACCCTCACAGGGAAGAATTTCAATCTTGCATCTCCTGTAAATCTCCCCTCTTTCAGTTTCAAACAGTTTCCCCATGTCCTATCACTGCCTGCCGGGTGAAGCTGGCCCATGGCAAACTGAGGGGACACACTCAGGTGTCCCCCCGCAACAACCTACCTGTCAAAATACACTGCTCTACCTGTTTTGCAGGAAAACCTGCTCTGTCCTCTTCCAACCCTTTTTCTGCCCTGTGCAAAGAAGTAAATTCCCTGTCTTTTTCAGGCAGCATCCAGGACTTCTCCGTGGCAGGAAAAGCATCCTTGCAGCAGGTCTGTCAGCAGGAATTTCTGCAGCCTCCTCTGGTGCTCCCAGAGCTCTCAGGTGAGGAAATCGTCAGCAGTAGGGGAGAAAAAATGAAATGAACCACGGCTAACTCAGTGTTTACTTCGTGCCTGGTAACAACAAACTCCCTGTTAAAATCCCCTCTTTACAAAAAGCAGAGGGATTTCAGCCCACCTGCATTCCCAGAGGAGGGAAGAGGATTTTTGTGGAGCGAGAGGGGATGTGGCAGGGTGAGCTGGTGGGGAGGCAGTGCCAGGGCATCCAGGCAGCAGCATCCCAGGGAAATCAGAGCTCTCTGCAAGGCTTTTCCATGCTGGGGAAGCCCTTCCCAGCGCCTCGACCCCACGATATCAGTAGCTTTGCTGTGTATCTCCTCTTTTTCCCCTGTGTGCTGGTCTTCAGGCGCTCTCGCCTTCCTAATGCCTAATTAGGTTGGCAGGACTGTTTGTCCCGATAGCACAGCTATGGATAATGCCATGCAAATTGCCTCCAAGACCTCTGAACCCCCAAATAAAAAAGCACCTCTGGCTACCCCTGGCTGCAGCCTTTCCAGCTGACCAGAGCTGCAAATAACATCTGAGGGATTAAAAGAACAAGCTCTTTAAAAAAAAGTAAAGAAAATTTTTTGTCCTTCTTCCCACTGATTGAAATTTTCTTCATACCTTAAAGATGTCTTGATAAGTTGGTGCCAGCAAGCCCAGCCATTATATCAGATCACTGAGATATTTAGTGAGGAGCAAGGTCTGAAAGGAATCAACAGAGGATGTTTCAGCCCACCTCAGGTCGGCTCTGCCTCCGAAATTTGGGTGGGAAAAGAAACCCACACCCACCCCTCCCATGACGGTGCGGTCAGAGCTGAAGGGCGCCGTGACCTTGAATCCCAAACAAGTGAGTCTTTGTCTCACCTCCTGATTAAGCGCTGGGAGTTCCCTCTGTTTATTATTCATCTGATTGCCATCTTTTTTAACGCTTTCATGCACCCCCTTCCTCCTGGCTGTGCCTGAGACCCGAATGTCCAGCCCGGCGAGGTCCCTGCTCAGGTGTGTCACGAGCGGGATGTGCTGTCACCAGGGTCCTGCTGCACCCTGAGCTGGGAGCAGTGCCTCCCTTTGCCTGGTGCAGAATGCCAGGAACCCTTTCCCATGTGCCATCCCCTTCCCCTTGGCTGCACCCAGCCCCTCTGGGGCTGATGGCAAGGCTGGAGCCTGCCCGGTGTAACTCCTCACACCTCGGGTCGCTGTTGGGAGCGGTCCTGCCGCGCCGGAATTTGATTGACACGTTCACGCCTGGCCATTAGAGGGAAAACGAGGGCTAGTACATAAACACCTGGGAGGAAAAACAGCCCTTTGCCTTAATGATAGTTTGTCATGTCATATTTTTCTCAAATGGCGCAATGGGGGTAAGTGAACCCTTCATTTGCATGGCTTTAATTCGTATTTTGAATACCAGACCGCCTTAAACACTGCCCGGTCTAACCCACCCGCTCTCGTTCGTTTTCCACACTCTGCTTCCCAAAGCAGGCACTTTGAAATTGCACTTAGCTGGCCTGATCCCGCTGGAAAACACCTTTTTGTCTTGCTTTATTTTCACAGAGTTCTTACCCCCAGTGCCAACACTGCTGGGTTTGCATCAGGTGCATCCCTTCTCCAGGCTCTTCCCTTACAGCTTCACTCCCTCGACAGCAACTGGAAATGAGATTTTTTTTTCCTTTTCCTGCTCTTCAGCCTTTTCTGGCACGTCCCACTGCTCTGTAAACACCGGCTGAAGTGCAGCCGAGTGTGGGATGCTCGAGGTAGCACTCAAGGCAACTGCACCACCGCTGATGTGCAGGTGGCCCAAGCAGCATGCCACGAGTCCCTCCTGGTTTTTGGGGGTGCCTCTGGCTGAGGGAGAGGGTGGGAGAAGCAGCTTGGACAGTGGGAGATCTATTTTTAAAATATACTGTGAAAGGGAGTAACACCCTTAACTACAGATCGATCTTTCCTTGTGTAATTAAACTTGACACAATAAGTTATGTACATAGAGCCAAGGATCTCTAATTCTTGAGGCTCAGAAGACGCCTTGGGAAGGTGAGGAACCCACTATTCCCATGCATCCACCGGAATCCAAAGATTATTTGGGGATGATCCCTTAAATGTGCCTGGTATAGCTTTTTGAATATCTTTTGGGATTGGCCAAACATCCGCTGGCACACCAACCAAACAGGTGGAAAATGGTTTCTTGGGGATCATATTGGACAAACATGTGGTATCTAAACCTGAAGCATTAACTAAAGTCACCCAAACATTTCTTTTAGGTTGGCTAACTAGTAAGAGCTCCTGACAGCTCCAGAAGGTTCTCCAAGGTGGAGTTTCATTTTTTTGGGTGACAGCTTGCATGCAACACCCCGATGGAACAGCCTCTGCGTCCTACCGGGGTTTGCACTGCAAGGTGGATTTTCATTTTTGGGTGACAGCTTGCATGCTGCATCTCAATGGAACAGCCTCTGCATTCTGCCAGGGTTTGCACTCCCTCTGAAGGCTCGGAGCAGGCTGAGCCCTGGGAGCAAGGCTGTGGCTGGAGCAGCTCGCCGAGCCCGGGGAACTCCGGCGCCAAACCCACGGCCCCGAGCTGGCGAGGCACAGGCTGTAATTACTGCCAGGGCGCCTTCCCCCCACTGCCCTAGCCCGAGGAGCTGAGCAGCTGCCAGCAATTAAAACTAGTTAGCAGTTCCCATGATGTTTTAACCATTTCTAGGCAGCCGTGGCAGCCCCTCCTTTCCCAGCCCCAGCGGGAAAAAAACGGATTTGTTGGCACACTGATGGCACAGGCACTGCTGCAGCATGGGGCTTTGCTGAGTTTGGGGGTCTCTCTTCCCCCAGAAAAGCATTGCTGAGTTCTTTTGGCCTTCCCCTCTTCCTCCACTGAGCCAGGGTGGGGTTTAAACCCATTCTGAGTAGGGATTCAGTGGCTGGAAAATTGCAGTCCCACCAAAGCTCTCAAAGCTGTGAGGTTGTTTACAATTCTTTACAAAGACAGAGATATGGGCCTATCATGGAACGGTTTGGGTTGGAAAGGACCTTAAAGATCATATAACTGCAACCCTCTGCCATGGGCAGGGACACCTTCTACTATCCCAGATGGCTCCAAGCCCTGTTCAGCCTGGCTTTGGACACTTCCAGGGATCCAGGGGCCTCCTCACCTTCGCAGGGAAAAAATTCCTTCTCACACCTCCTCTAAATCTCTCCTCTTTCAGCTGAACGCCATTCCCCTGTCCTTGTACTATCTGCCCCAATAAAAAGTCACTCTCCATCCTTTTTATTAGCCCCCCTTAAACCCAAAAGGCCACATATCAAGAAGCAGTTGCAGGATACCTCCCTCAGTGTGTGAATTTCATCTTTTATTACTCGTGTGCATCTGCATCTGTTATTTTTATTCTCCCGCAGGTACATCCTGCAGCTCGGATTTTAATGCCCATTTTTGGGGGGGAGGTGAGAGGAGTGGTATGAGAAAGATGGAGAGAGAATTTTTAAAAGAGCATGTAGTAATAGGACAAAGGGGAATGGCTTCACACCGAAACAGCGAGGGTTAGATGGGGATATTACAAAGGAATTGTTCCATGTGAGGGAGGTGAGGCCCTGGCACAGGTAGCCCAGAGCAGCTGTGCCTGCCCCATCCTGGAAGTATCCAAGGCCGGTTTGGACGGGGCTTGGAGGAAGGAGATGATCTCGCGGTCCCTTCCATCCCAGCCCGTTCCCGGCGCTGTGCCAAGAGCGCGGCAGGACGCTGCTTTCACGCCTTACAGAATTTCCGCGGGGGGCTCGGGGGGCCCAGCTCCGCTGGCGTCGCGCGGCTCCCCCTGGTGCCCGCCGGCCCCGCTGCACAGCGGCTCCGCACGCATCCATCCATGCGCTCCCCGGGATGCCGGCGCTGGCCCCGCGCATCCCGGGCTGGGCCGGGCGGGGCGGGGCTGAGCCCGGGCGGGGCTGCTGGCAGAGCCCGCCCCGGC